>NC_138770.1:500780025-501330025 GCF_965119305.1 Pelophylax lessonae | reverse complement strand
AACCTTTATGGAAAGAAGTCCATGATATCACTACACCTGTTACTACATTTGCTCTAAATTATACTTCCTTTACACCATATACACCTAACCAAAGAAGAATACCACAAATCACTGGCTATGCATATGGTGAATGCGGAAAGAATCTGCATTCAGGTACACTGGCGAGCTACACGTATTCAAATAATCAGAGAATGGTTTACCAGTTGTCTAAATGGAGGAGATGGAAAAACTACAATTCTTAGATTAACTCCCCTGTCTCACCCCTACCTCTTCCTTTTTTTTTCTTCACTCTCTTTTCTCCCCTTTCTTCCCTACGCTGAAGGTCCTTTTTATTCTGCCCTTACATAAGAATTTTTGGAACGATTCTAAGTTATGTACAGTGGGGTTGAAATTAACATATATTGAGATATAAATGTGTCTTGTATTAACTGGCTCGACAAACTGTTTTTTTGTTTAAATGAATCCCTGAGTCATTTTGGTTGGGGGCCAGTGGAACCAAGCTTACCTTAGAGAGGTTGGGAAATCCCTGTCTCAGCTCCACAAGTCCCTCTTATGTATAAGTCACTCTGTGTATTAGGCCTGAGAAAACTATGGACAACTACTTAATTGACACTAAGAACATGGTTTGGTTTACTTCAAATGGGACAGGCTATGCTCGGTCTCGCAGGGGTCTCAGCTTCAGCCCCGGTTCACACTTGTGCGTGTGCGGGGTTCGCATGTAATGTCGGAGCGCACTGCTCCGACATTACATGCGATCGGCTGTGCGGTGCGAGTCTAGCCATGCAGTTTGTATGGCTAAATTCGCACCGCAGCCGCACCAAACACGCACAGGGACCCTTTTTTCTAGCCGCATCAGGATCGGATCGCACAGCGGTTCACACTTGTGCGATCCGATCCTGTGCGAACTGCACGATCGCACTGCGATATGCGATCAAACTGGGGGTGTCGTTGAGATTACATTGACACCCCCAGCGTATCGCATATGGCAGTGTGAACTGCCGGGGGTGCGTGTGCGATGCGGGATCAGGTTGCGAATTCGCAGCCTTCCCACACTCGCATAAGTGTGAACCAGCCCTAAACCTGATCTGGAATAGTGATGGACGAACATTGGACGGGGCGGTTCGCGAACGCGATCCGCAAACTTTCTCAAATGTTCGTGAACCGCAAGTTTGCAGCGGACCCCATTCACTTTAATGGCAGGTGAACATTAAAAACCTCCAGGTCATATTTGCAGCAACAAAATACTTACTAGCTGTGCACACATAGTCCCACAACATGGACACTGACATACCTACAGAAGTATTGCTATTGGAAAAGTTGCCATAAAACATTTTTTTTTTGTCAGCCAAAAAATGTATTTATTTTTTTTTCTAAATCAGCCAGAACTGACAGCAGACGGTAAATACATGTCAAATACATATAGGGTTCATTCACACATCTGTAAAATGGGTCCGCATCTGTTCCACAATTAAGCGGAACGTTTACAGACCCATTGATTTTCAATTCCAGTCTGAAAAATTAGGCATTCACGGGATAAAGAAATAAGTGTCTGCCAGTACAGGCCCCAAAAGTTAGCCAACAGGCGTTCACCTGACAGCAAATAACTTTGTATTCTGTGGCTGGAGGTACATTAGGCATTCACAGGATACAGAAGTAAGTGTCGGCCATTACAGGCCCCAAAAATTAGCCAACAAACGTTCACCTGATAGCAAAGAACTTTGTATTCTGTGGCTGCAGGTACAGTAGGCATACACAGGATACAGAAGTAAGCGTTGGCCAGTACAGGCCCCAAAAAATTAGCCAACAGGCATTCACCCAACAGCAAAGAACTTTGTATTCTGTGGCTGGAGGTACATTAGGCATACACAGGATACAGAAGTAAGTGTCGGCCAGCACAGGCCCCAAAAATTAGCCCACAGGAATTCACCTGACAGCAAAGAACTTGGTTTTCTGTGGCTGGGGGTACATTAGGCATACACAGGATACAAAAGTAAGGGTTGGCCAGTACAGGTCCCAAAAATTAGCCAACAGGCGTTCACCTGACAGCAAACAAATTTGTCTTCTGTGACTGGAGGTACAGTAGGCATACACAGGATACAGAAGTAATTATCGGCCAGTACAGGCCCCAAAAATTAGCCAACAGGCATTCACCTGACAGCAAAGAACTTGGTATTCTGTGGCTGGAGGTACATTAGGCATTCACAGGATAAATAAGTGTCGGCCATTACAGGCCCCAAAAATTAGGCATTCAACGGACATTCAGCGGCGACACAACCTGCCTATCAGACATCTTATTTGTGACTGCCCGACGTGATGGAACTCTACCTTGTATATGCTTGATAGGCTGCTCCAGCAGAAATGTGCAGTTAATGACTGCCTGTATGAACTCTGCAGCAGGACAGGTTCTGGGGAGCTTGGTTTTTTTTCACCGCGCCAGTGACTGCTCATGCGCGACGCATGCAGACTTCTGCGGCCATTTGATGAGATCACCAAACTGGTCAGTCACAGCCAGGGCGCCATCAGTGACATTGTACCTTACGACTTCTTTCTAGAGTGTGCATTGTGTCGTGTCATTGATCAAGCCGTCGAGGAGCAGGAAGATGAGGAAGTCGCAATGCTGGATGAATATAGAAAGCATATTATAGTGGGTTTGTATTGTGAAGCATTGTGACTGGTGAGCGGTTCTGCAACGATACAACAACTACAAATTGTGACAATTAGAAAAAAGTATTATAACTGGTGTGATAGACCAGTGGCCCCCCAAAATGACAGATTGAAGCGGGGTGTTATATAACAATATACTTTCATAATAGTGTATTTGGGTACTGCAGAAATTTTGCCTCTGCATCATTGACGTCACCTTCCCCACCACTAACATTAGAGATCTCAGAGTAGGCAGCAACAGCGGGGACCAACCTCCTTGGGCTGATCTGGGTACTGTCGTCAGACTGCTGAGTGACGGCTGTTGCTACCTCCTCTTCCTGATCCAATGCCAACAATGGCTGTGCATCGCAAATGTCTTGTGATGGATCGGAAAATAATTCCTGTGACTCAAGCGGATGTATATGGTGGTGGTGTTGGTGGTGGTGTCTTTGCGGGTGCACACAGCAGAGAGTGAAGAGGGTGCAGATAGAGAGGATTAGGAGGGTGCAGGAGAAGAAGGCTGAGTGAGCCACTCAACCAAGTCCGGTGCATCCTTTGATGTAATCAAACGCACCTTCTGCAACTTCCCACTTTGGCTCCGGCCTGGTGCTCCTGCCCTACCCCTACCACCCCTGTAGAAGGGCCTGCCTCTTCCTCTGCCTGTCATTTTTTAGATGACCCTGTGAGAAAAGTCTCTAGAGAAGAGCAGTATATGTGAAAGAAGGAATATAACACCCCACTTCAATCTGTCGTTCTGTTGTAGCGAAAGAGGCAAAATTTCTGCAGTACCCAAAAACACTATTATGAAAGTATAACGCCCGCTTCAATCTGTCGTTTTGGGGGGCCACTGGTTTATCACACCAGTCATGAAAAATATTTTCTAGTAACTTTTGTCACTGTGTGTAGCAGAGTTAACGCAGCGAAGGAGGCAAAATTTCTGCAGTAGCCAAAAACACTATTATGAAAGTATAACACCCCGCTTGAATCTGTTGTTTTGGGGGCCACTGGTTTATCACACCAGTTATGAAAAATATTTTCTAGTAACTTTTGTCACTGTGTGTAGCAGAGTTAATGCAGAGAAAGAGGCAAACTTTCTGCAGTACCCAAAAACACTATTATGAAAGTATAACACCCCACTTCAATCTGTCGTTTTGGGGGGCCACTGGTTTATCATCACACCTGTTATGAAAGATATATTCTAGCAACTTTTGTCACTGTGTGTAGCAGAGTTAACGCAGCGAAAGAGGCAAATTTCTGCAGTACCCAAAACCACTATTATGAACATGTAACACCCCGCTTCAATCTGTTGTTTGGGGGCCACTGGTTTATCACACAAGTTATGAAAAATATTTCCGAGTAACTTTTGTCACTGTGTGTAGCAGAGTTAACGCAGCGAAAGAGGCAAAATTTCTGCAGTACCCAAATACACTATAATATGCTTTCTATATTAGAAAGTATATTATAAGTGTATTACACCCCTATATACTGCACACCAAACATTAGTACACCTATACCAGTCCTTTAAAGGACTTTTGTGGACCTATTACCAAGCGATCTGTGTCACTGACAGTCTGTCCCTGCTCCCCACAGCAACCTCTCCCTACACTGACAAAAGACAGAATATAGACAATACACCTATACCAGTTCTTAAAAGGACTTTTGTGGACCTATTACCAAGCGATTTTTGTCACTGACAATCTGTCCCTGCTCCACACAGCAAACCTCTCCCTACACTGACAAAAGGTAGAATGTAAAATGGCAGCCAGATCAGGTCTATTTATAAGGTAGGGGGTATGTCCATGTGCTGAAATGTCTCAATTTGCTGTCCTGTACCACCTGATGGATGTGTCATGGGTCAAAGTTCTTCACAATGTAAAAGAATATGGCGGCCGCGAACATTGCCATATGTTTGCATTAACGGCGGACAGCGAACGAGCAAAGTTTGCCGCGAACCGACCGCCAGGCGAACCGCAGGGCCATGTCTAATCTGGAATACTTGCTAAGAAAAGAACAGCATCTAGAAAGGGCATACAGGGAACTGCTAGAAAACGTTCAGCAGCATGCCCCAGAATTGGCAGCAGAAACTCTGGAGATTGCCATTCCCAAAGCTGAAGTGCTGACAACAGGGCAGGGCTCTGCAAACCTCTGCAAAGGCTGATAACATCTTCTGGATTCCACAGACAGGAAATAGTAAACCTCTTTTCCCAGACACCAGTTCCAGAAACTGGGGATTCAATAGACTTTCTGCTGAGAAAGAACAACCTGGTGAGCCTACCGCAGAAGAGATGGCATCAGGACCAAACATCTCTGAGCTATGCCCAGATGAAATACTGACAACCGTACAAGGGGTCCAAGACCTCTGCCTTACACTTGCAGCAGTTCCGGTGGCCCAGTGTGAGAAGGTGGCGATCACTTCCCAGCAGCAGATCTGGATCCAGAGGGAGAAGGGAGAGGAGGTGTTCATCCTCCTTCCCCAACAGCCAGTAAGGGTGGAGGAACCCGTCTTCCCTCTCCAGCAAGGATCCATGCCCCTGGGAGACAGTACCAGAGACATGTCATCTCAGCAGGCAGATGTGGGTAATGGAGATGGAGCAGCCAGCTCCCCTTACCAGCAGCATACAGCACCCCAGAACGATACCACCAACACAGAAGATGTGCTTGCAACAGAGCAGCACACTGCTGGCCTCTGCCCTCAACTAAAACAATGTAGATTTCTTGTGGTAGTGGATGGGACTGTGGTCTTCACTAGAGTTGAGCGGACACCTGGATGTCTGTGTTCTGCGGGTTCGGCCGCACTTTAAAAAAAATTCCGGGTCCGTGTCCCGGACTTTTTCCGAACTTTACCCGGACACCGAGCCCCATTGAAGTCAATGGGGACCCGAACTTTCAGGCACTAAAATGGCTCTAAAACACCAATGGAAAGGGCTAGAGTGCTGCAAATGGCAGCAAACCATAGTTAAGAGCATGGCGAGTGCTCTGCAAACAAATGTGGATAGGGAAATAACTTAAAACAACAAAAAAACCTGAAAAATAAAACAATGTTCTTCATCTGTGAAGGACGAGGCCCATATGGAGTAGGAGGGAGGTTGAGGTGGTGGTGGATGTGGCAGTGTCATAGGCATGCGCACTGGGTGTGCCGGGTGTGCCTGGGCACACCCTAATCACCTAGGGCACATTAGCATTATTGCTCTGTTTGCCAGTGAGGAGATGGGAAAGATCTCCCTCGGACCTGCTCTGCCATAAGAGAAGTGCCACACACTTCTATTTCACTTTGCCAGCAGGGAGAGTAATGTATCAGGGCCATGTACATGTAGGCAAGCACATGCATGTGTATTTAAACTTTGGGGTGCACACCCTAATGCAATAGGCTGCGCACACCTATGGGCGGTGTAGGTGGAAGCGGCGGTGGAGGAGGACGAGGTAGCCAACACTGCTTTTTTTCAGTCATTTTAAATGAGGGTACACCCCAAAAGAGTGAGAAAGAGCAAAAATAGAACAATGGCTGGGTAAGGTCGGTATCCATCTCTATTCTGCACAAGGTATGGAAAAGTCCCGTGGGATCCATGCCTGGTTCATTTTAATGAATGTGAGCTTGTCCACATTGTCTCTGGACAGGCGGCTGCGCTTGTCTGTGATAACGCCCATAGCCGTGCTAAATACACGTTCAGGGCACGCCAGCACCTCCAAGGCGTAAAGGGCAAGCTCAGGCCATGTGCCCAACTTGGAGACCCAGAAGTTGAAGGGGGCAGACCCATCATTCAGTACGTCTAGGCGTGTGCACACATACTGCTCCACCATGTTGGTGAAATGCTGCCTCCTGCTAAGACGTTCCATATGAGTTGCTGGTGCTGCTGTTTGTTGTGGCGTGCTGACAAAGCTTTTCCACATTTCGGCAATGCTAACCCTGCCTTCTGAGGTGCTGGCGGTGCACTGGTTGCGTTGGCGACCTCTTCCTCCTCCTCCTCCTCTGCCTTGGCCTTGTGCTTCCACTGTGGCCCCGCTGTCAGGTGGGAAAGCCAGCAGCATTGCGTCTACCAGCGCGCGCTTGTACTCGCGCATCTTGCGATCGCGCTCCAGTGAGTGAATTAAGGACGGTACGTTGTCCTTGTAACGGGGATCCAGCAGCGTGGCCACCCAGTAATCAGCACAAGTTAGAATGTGGGCAACTCGGCGGTCATTGTGGAGACACTGCAGCATGTAATCGCTCATGTGTGCCAGGCTTCCCTGAGGCAACGAAAGGCTGTCCTCTGTGGGAGGTGTATCATCTGCGTCCTCTGTATCCCCCCAGCCACGCACCAGTGATGGCCATGAGCTGGTCCGGGTGCCACCCTGCTGTGAACATGGTTCCATCTCCTCCTCCATCTCCTCCTCCTCATCCTCCTCATCCTCCAGAACTGTGCCCCTGCTGGACAATTGTGTCCCTGGCGTTTGTGTGTGCAGGAACCCACCCTCGGAGCCCCTTGCGAATGACTGCCCTGAAAGCCTTGGAAATGTTACCTCTTCATCCTCCTCCTCCTCCTCCTCATCCTGTGCCACATCCTCTTCCATCATCGACCGAATTGTTTTTTGAAGGAGGCATATAAGTGGGATAGTTAAGCTGACAACGTTGTCATCGGCACTGGCCATGTTGGTGGAGTACTAAAAACAGCGCAACAAGGCACACAGGTCTCGAATGGAGGCCCAGTTATTGGTGGTTAAGTGGTGCTGTTCCACAGAGTGACTCACGTGTGCGTGCTGCAGCTGAAACTCCACTATGGCCTGCTGCTGCTCGCACAGTCTTTACAGCATGTGCAATCTGGAGTTCCAACTTGTGGGGACGTCACATATGAGGCAGTAAGCGGGAAGGCCGAAGTTACGCTGCAGCGCTGACAGGCGAGCAGCAGCAGGGTGAGAACGCCGAAAGTGCGCACAGACGGCCCGCACTTTCTGCAGCAGCTCTGACATGTCGGGGTAATTTTTAAGGAACCTCTGCACCACCAAATTCATCACATGCGCCAGGCAAGGGATGTGCGTCAAACCGGCTAGGCCCAGAGCTGCTATGAGATTTCGCCCGTTATCGCACACCACCAGGCCGGGCTTGAGGCTCGCTGGCAGCAACCACTCATTTGTCTGCTGTTCCATGCTCCTCCACAACTCTTGCATGGTGTGCGGTTTTCCCCCCAAACAGGCAAGTTTTAAAACTGCCTGCTGTCGTTTACCCCTGGCCGTGCTGAAGTTGGTGGTGAAGGTGTTACGCTGACCGGATGAGGAGGCGGTAGAGGATGAGGAAGCGGAGTAGGAGGAGTTAGGAACAGGAGGCAAACTGAAGCGCCCCGCAATCCTCGGTGGTGGAAGGACATGCGCCAAATTGCTATCCGCCTCAGGCCCATCCGCCACTGCATTTACCCAGTGTGCCGTTAGGGAGATATAACGCCCCTGACCGTGCTTACTGGTCCACGTATCGGTAGTTAGGTGGACCTTGGCACAGATGGCGTTGTGCAGTGCACACCTGATTTTTTCCCCCACTTGGTTGTGCAGGGAAGGGATGGCTTGCCTGGAAAAGTAGTGGCGGCTGGGCACGACGTACTGTGGGACAGCCACCGACATAAGGCTTTTAAAACTGTGCGTCTCCACCAGACGGAATGACAGCATTTCACAGGCCAAGAATTTTGAAATGCTGGCATTCAGGGCCAGGGATCGCGGGTGGGTAGGGGGGTACTTCCTCTTCCTCTCAAGTGTTTGGGAGATGGAAAGCTGAACGCTTCCACGGGACATTGTGGAGATGGTTGGTGACCCAGGTGGTGGTGTTGCTGACAGATCGTCTGTTTGCGGGGTGGCAGGTGCCGGTATCACTACAGATGTGGATGGAGAGGCCGAGACTGCAGCAGAAGAGGAAGCAGGAGGAGCCAGAGACCTTTCTTGGTTTTGAAGGTGTCTACTCCACTGCAGCTCGTGCTTTGCACTTAGATGCCTGATCATGCAGGTTGTGCTCAGGTTGAGAAGGTTTATGCCTCGCTTCAGGCTCTGATTGCACAGGGTGCAAAACACTCGTGTCCTGTCATCAGCACATTTTCTGAAGAACTTCCACGCTAGAGAACTCCTTTGAGCTGGCTTTGGTGCGCTCGTTCCCTTGCTGCGTTGGGCAGTAGCAGGCGTAGTGTCTAGGGCATGGCCGCTCCGCTTCTGCACCCTGCTCCCTCTTCTGCTGTGCTGGTGGCTCTGTGCGACCACCGCCTCTTCCTCCAAACTACTCAGGTCACCTGCATGACGTTCATTCCATGTGGGGTCGAGGACCTCATCGTCCTCCACATCATCTTCCACCCAGTCTTCACCCCTGCCCTCCTTGTCGGTCTCCACAATTCTGAGTGCCGCAGCAGTTGGCACCTGCGTTTCGTCATCATCGGAGACGTGCTGCGATGGTCCTTGCATGTACTCATCTTGAGAAATAAGTGGTTGGGCATCGCTGCACTCAATCTCTTCCACTTCTGGGGCAGGGCTAGGTGGATGGCCCTGGGAAACCCTGCTGACAGAGTCATCAAAAAGAAGAAGAGACTGCTGCATGACTTGGGGCTCAGACAGCTTGCCTGATTTGCAAGGGGGTGAGGTGAAAGACGGTTGGACATTGGCTGCAGGTGCCAACTCTGACCTTTCTGCAGTAGACTGGGTGGGAGACAATGTGAAGGAACTGGAGGCACTGTCAGCAGCAAACCAATCTACTATCGCCTCTACTTGTTCTGGCCTCATCACTTCTAGAGGCGCATGATGCCCTACCAAATACTGCTGCAGGTTCTGTCGCCTACTCACACTTGAGGAAGGTGTTGCACTTGTGTGTGTAGCTGGCACAGATCGACAGGAGCTCTACCAGCAGCACCACGACCCAGGCCAGGGCCCCTATTTGACGGTCTCCTCATATTTCTGTAATTTATGATCTTGCCCTAGAAAGGTGTTTATTGAATAGCGGAACAAAACAACAACAGTATCGCACGGGTGTATCTCACAGTCAAATATGCAAACTATGCCGCAATTAAATTTTTTATACCCCAAAAGGGTGTATATTGAATAGCGGAATAGAAAAAAATGATAAAAAACGGTGTATCTTACACGTACAAACACAGACTAGGCCCTGATTAAAATTTTTTGTACCCTAAAGGGAGGATGAGGAAGAGGAGTAGGAGGAGTTCGGAATAGGAGGCAAACTGAAGCGCCCTGCAATCCTTGGCGGTGGAAGGAGATGCGCCAAACAAATTTAAAAGGTGTATCTCACACGTACCGATACAGACTATGCCGTTATTTAATTTTTTACACTCCAAAAGGGTGTATATTGAATAGCGGAATAGGAAAAATTTTATAATACGGTGTATCTCACACGTACAAACACAGACTAGGCCCCGATTAAAATGTTTTGTACCCTAAAGGGAGGATGAGGAAGAGGAGTAGGAGGAGTTGGGAACAGGAGGCAAACTGAAGCGCCCTGCAATCCTTGTCGGTGGAAGGAGATGCGCCAAACAAATTTAAAAGGTGTATCTCACACGTACCGATACAGACTATGCCGTAATTTAATTTTTTACACTCCAAAAGGGTGTATATTGAATAGCGGAATAGGAAAATTTTTATAATACGGTGTATCTCACACGTACAAACACAGACTAGGCCCCGATTACTATTTTTTGTACCCTAAAGGCAGGATGAGGAAGAGGAGTAGGAGGAGTTCGGAACAGGAGGCAAACTGAAGCACCCTGCAATCCTCGGGGGCTGAAGGAGATGCGCCAAACAAATTTAAAAAGGTGTATCTCACATGTACCGATACAGACTATGCCGTAATTTAATTTTTTACACTCAAACAGGGTGTATATTGAATAGCGGAATAGGAAAAAGTTTACAAAACGGTGGTGTATCTCACACGTACAGAACCAGACTAGGCCCCGATTACTATTTTTTGTACCCCCAAAGGCAGGATGAGGAGTAGGAGGAGTTCGGAACAGGCAGGAGGCAGACTGAAGCACCCTAAAATCCTCGGCAGTATGAAATGCGCCCCAAAAATTGGAAAGGTGTATCTCACACGTACCGACACAGACTATCCCGCAATTTAATTGTTTTTACCCAAAGGTGTAGATTAAATAGCGGAATAGAAAATATTATCAAAAAAAAGGTGTATGTATCTCACACGTACAGAACCAGACTAGGCCCCAATTACTATTTTTTGTACCCCCAAAGGCAGGATGAGGAGTAGGAGGAGTTCGGAAAAGGCAGGAGGCAGACTGAAGCACCCTCAAATCCTCGGCAGTATGAGATGCGCCCCAAAAATTGGAAAGGTGTATCTCACACGTACCGATACAGACTATCCCGCATTTTAATTGTTTTTACCCCAAAGGTGTAGATTAAATAGCGGAATATAAAATATTATCAAAAGGTGTGTGTATCTCACACGTACAGAACCAGACTAGGCCCAAATTACTATTTTTTGTACCCCCAAAGGCAGGATGAGGAGTAGGAGGAGTTCGGAACAGGCAGGAGGCAGACTGAAGCACCCTCAAATCCTCGGAAGTATGAGATGCGCCCCAAAAATTGGAAAGGTGTATCTCACACGTACCGACACAGACTATCCCGCAATTTAATTGTTTTTACCCAAAGGTGTAGATTGAATAGCGGAAAAGAAAATATGATTAGGGATGATCGAATGGTTCGGGTCGACCATCGGTTCGGCCCGAACATTGGGTGTTCGAGGTTCGGCCGAATTTAGAACTTTTTGCCCAAAAAGTTCGGAATTCGGCAACCAGAACCGCCCAAAATGCAATGCTTCAGGAAATGGGCTTTAAAAGCCCGTGATTGGACCAGAACCATTAGCAAAAGCCAATTGAGGGGGCAGGAGAATGCTAGGAATGTGATTGGAGTGACTAGGGGGTCCCTAGACCAATCATTAGTGAATACGCCCCCCAGTATATAAGATCGCCCCCGCCATATTCCTAGCATTGTTATACTGGACATGGAAGAGAGTGGAAGCAGTTCTGTTAATTTTACTTTAAAAGTGTCATTTAGCTATTTTTAGTGTGAGGAAAGGGATATCTAGTGTAGTTAGAGTGCTCCTTTACACTTAACCACTTAAGCCCCGGAAGATTTTACCCCCTTCCTGACCAGGGGGTATTTTGCGATTCGGCACTGTGTGACTTTAACGGACAATTGCGCGGTCGTGCGACGCTGTACATAAACAAATTTGGCGTCCTTTTTTCCCACAAACAGAGCTTTCTTTTGGTGGTATTTGATCACCTGTGCGATTTTTTGATCACGCGCTATAAACAAAAAAAGAGCGTCAATTTTGCAAAAATAGCAATATTTTTCACATTTTTTTATATGAAATTCCCCCCCAAAAAAATGTAAAAATCAAAATTTTTTAACATTTTCGGCCAATTTGTTTTATGCTACCTATGTTTGGTAAAAAAAATCGCAAAAAGCGTATTTTGATTGGTTTGCGCAAAAGTTATCGCGTTTACTAACAAAGGGAAAGATTTTTGTCATTTTTGTTGTTTTTTTTTTTTAACGCGTAATGGCGGCGATCTGCGATTTTTTTTGCGGTACTGCGACATTGCGGCGGACAGATCAGACCCTTGACTGACATTTTTGACACTTTTGGGGTTACCAGTGACATTTCTACAGTAATCAGTGCTATATATATGCACTGTTACTGTAAAAATACACTGGTAGTGAAGGGGTTAACTTTATTTGGGAGGGAGGGGCTGTGTGTGTCCCTAGGGGCGTGCTTTCTACTGTGATTGGCTGTGGCTTGAGCTGTAAGGACACTGATCAACGGATCTACATAGTAGATCCCTGTGATCAGTGTTTTTACACCGAGGAGAATGACAGGTGGCTTGTTTACACAAGCCGCCTGACTTTCTCCCTCTCCCCCGCCGATCGCAGAGTGGCCGGCGGACATCGGGTCCGCCGGTCACACGCACGGGGGGGTTCGTGACCACGCGGGAGCAGGAGTGCTCCTCCGGGGGCGCGCGCTCGCTCCCTAGACCCTCACAAGCTAGTGACGTAGCCCTACGTCACTTTGCCTGTGAGGGGCTGACTGCCGACGTAGATCGGCGTTAGGCAGTCGGCAAGTGGTTAAGTTAGCTTCAAAAATTCAGTTTCTGTAGGGAAAGTGTTAAGTGTAAGGGGACCGTAGTGTAGTGTAGGGTTAACTGGCAGTGACTGCTATGGCAGGGTAACAAAACCCTTCCATAGCAGGGTGACCGCTATAGAGAAATGATCATTTCTCTGAATTGCTTCGGCACACCCATATGGATTCTCACCAGCCAAGCATTTTTTATGCTGCAGGAGCTGCCACTGCCAGTGCTTTTTTGAGGACATGTTTGATGTCAGACATGACATCTGAACATGTGTATAGGGGGTATATATAGACATATATGTCTGTATATATACCCCTAGACATATATAGGTGTGATAGTAGCAGAAATAAATGCTTGCGCTAATGAAATCATTTACAGTAATATATTTCTGCTACTATCACACCTATATATGTCTAGGGGTATATATTCAGACATATATGTGTATATATACCCCCTATACACATGTTCAGATGTTTTGCCTGCCTCAAAAGAACCCAAAAAAATGCCAAAAAAACGCTAGCGTCAAATTAAAAAAATGCCCAGGTGTGTTTTTACTGGCATTTTTTGGGGGGTTTTGGAGGCAGGCAAAACATCTGAACTTGTGTATAGTGGTGTATATACACACATCCATATATTTATATACACACCTAGACATATATAGGTGTGATAGTAGCAGAAATATATGCTTGCGCTAATGAAATCATTTACAGTAATATATTTATGCTACTATCACACCTATATATGTCTAGGTGTGTATATAAATATATGTATGTGTGTATATATACCACTATACACAAGTTCAGATGTTTTGCCTGCCTCAAAAGAACCCAAAAAAATGCCAAAAAAACGCTAGCGTAAAAAAAAAATGCCCAGGTGTGTTTTTGCTGGCATTTTTTGGGGGGTTTTGGAGGCAGGCAAAACATCTGAACTTGTGCACAGTACCACTATACACAAGTTCAGATGTTTTTCCTGACTGCAAAGAACCCAAAAAAATGCCTGCTTTGAAACCGGCAAGGTGTGGAGAGAAGCTAACCCCCTGAGCTGAAAGTTTTCTAATACAAACAATCCTTTTTTTTCTGGTTCTGGACATGCTACAGAGCTGAAACTTCAAAGGTACACCTTTTAGACCCCCCAGGCACAAAATCACACAAAAAAGTTCTTAAAAAATTGTCATTTTTGATAAAAAAGCCAATTATTGAAAACATAAAAAAAAATAAAAAAGAGATTTTTTGATTTTTACTTTGGATTTAGTATCCACATCCCTGTTCTACTGAAAAATTATCTTTTTGTTTTCATGGTTCTGGACATGCTACAGAGCTGAAACTTTACAGGTACACCTTTTAGACCCCCCAGATACTAAATCCAAAATCAAAAAATCTCTCTTTTTTTTTTCAATAATTGGCTTTTTTATCAAAAATTACAATTTTTAAGAACTTTTTAAGAACTTTTTTTTTGTGATTAATAGTTAATGGGGCATGGCCCAGAACCCTAGGCACTTTTTAGGGGCATTTATTGGGTTTTAGGGCTTAAAAATTGTGTTTTTTGATTACAGAAGTTCGGGTCCCATTGATTTCAATGGGGTTCTGAAATCCGAACCGAACTTTTGGAAAATTCGGGTATTCTGGTCGAACCGAACTTTTCAAAAGTTCGATCATCCCTAAATATGATATCAAAAGGTGTATGTATCTCACACGTAGAGACCCAGACTAGGCCCAAATTACTATTTTTTGTACCCCCAAAGGCAGGATGAGGAGTAGGAGGAGTTCGGAACAGGCAGCACCCTCAAATCCTCGGCAGTATGAGATGCGCCCCAAAAATTGGAAAGGTGTATCTCACACGTACCGACACAGACTATCCCGCAATTTAATTGTTTTTACCCAAGGTGTAGATAGAATAGCGGAATAGAAAATATGATATCAAAAGGTGTATATATCTCACACGTACCGACACAGACTATCCCGCAATTTAATTGTTTTTACTCCAAAGGTGTAGATTAAATAGCGGAATAGAAAATATTATCAAAAGGTGTATGTATCTCACACGTACAGAACCAGACTAGGCCCAAATTACTATTTTTTGTACCCCCAAAGGCAGGACGAGGAGAAAGAGGAGTTCGGAACAGGCAGGAGGCAGACTGAAGCACCCTCAAATCCTCGACAGTATGAGATGCGCCCCAAAAATTGGAAAGGTGTATCTCACACGTACCGATACAGACTATCCCGCAATTTAATTGTTTTTACCCAAAGGTGTAGATTGAATAGCGAAATAGAAAATATATCAAAAGGTGTGTGTATCTCACACGTAGAGACCCAGACTAGGCCCAAATTACTATTTTTTGTACCCCCCAAAGGCAGGATGAGGAGTAGGAGGAGTTCGGAACAGGCAGCACCCTCAAATCCTCGGCAGTATGAGATGCGCCCCAAAAATTGGAAAGGTGTATCTTACACGTACCGATACAGACTATCCCGCAATTTAATTGTTTTTACCCAAAGGTGTAGATTAAATAACGGAATAGAAAATATTATCAAAAAAAAGGTGTATGTATCTCACATGTACAGAACCAGACTAGGCCCTGATTACTATTTTTGTACCCCCCAAAGGCAGGATGAGGAGTAGGAGGAGTTCGGAACAGGCAGCACCCTCAAGTCCTCGGCAGTATGAGATGCGCCCCAAAAATTGGAAAGGTGTATCTCACACGTACCGACACAGACTATCCCGCAATTTAATTGCTTTTACCCAAAGGTGTAGATTGAATAGCGGAATAGAAAATATGATATCAAAAGGTGTATGTATCTCACACGCACCGACACAGACTATCCCGCAATTTAATTGTTTTTACTCCAAAGGTGTAGATTAAATAGCGGAATAGAAAATATTATCAAAAGGTGTATGTATCTAACACGTACAGAACCAGACTAGGCCCAAATTACTATTTTTTGTACCCCCAAAGACAGGATGAGGAGTAGGAGGAGTTCGGAACAGGCAGGAGGCAGACTGAAGCACCCTCAAATCCTCGACAGTATGAGATGCGCCCCAAAAATTGGAAAGGTGTATCTCACACGTACCGACACAGACTATCCCGCAATTTAATTGTTTTTACCCAAAGGTGTAGATTGAATAGCGGAATAGAAAATATGATATCAAAAGGTGTATGTATCTCACACGTAGAGACCCAGACTAGGCCCCGATTACTATTTTTTGTACCCCCAAAGGCAGGATGAGGAGTAGGAGGAGTTCGGAACAGGCAGCACCCTCAAAACCTCGGCAGTATGAGATGCGCCCCAAAAATTGGAAAGGTGTATCTCACACGTACCGATATAGACTATCCCGCAATTTAATTGTTTTTACCCAAAGGTGTAGATTAAATAGCGGAATAGAAAATATTATCAAAAAAAAGGTGTATGTATCTCACACGTACAGAACCAGACTAGGCCCCGATTACTATTTTTTGTACCCCCAAAGGCAGGATGAGGAGTAGGAGGAGTTCGGAACAGGCAGCACCCTCAAATCCTCGGCAGTATGAGATGCGCCCCAAAAATTGGAAAGGTGTATCTCACACGTACCGATACAGACTATCCCGCAATTTAATTGTTTTTACCCAAAGGTGTAGATTGAATAGCGGAATAGAAAATATGATATGAAATTGGTGAATTATCAATAGCACATGTGAACAGCAGTGTCTTATATTAGTCAGCTCTGCTGCAGGCTATAGGGAGAAAAAAAAAAGAAAATTCCCCTTTTAAGTTTGTAATTTTTAACTAGATTAGTACAGACTATGCCACATTTTAATTTTTTTAACCCAAAGGTGTATATTGAATAGTGGAATAGAAAAAAGTGTATAACTTTTGAAATCACTCAATAATAGCACATGTGAACACAGCAGTGTATTATCACAGTCAGCACAGCAGCACTGAATGAAAAACGCTGCACACAAGTGACTGTCTGATAAAAAAGACTTTTTTCTCCCTCCTCCTCAGCGGGCAAAAAGATTGTGTTCACACCACCCCACACACAGCAAAATCGATGTGGACCACTGACACCTGCCTATCTCCAGACTCTCCCTAAAAGGATCGATAAGATCGGTCACTGCCGGCACTGCAAACCCCCCCCCCCACACAGCAAAATCGACTGTAGAACACTGACCCTGCCTATCTCCAGCCTCTCCCTAAAAGGATCGATAAGATCGGTCACTGCCGGCACTGCAAACCCCCCACACAGCAAAATCGATTGTAGAACACTGACCCTAAATATCAGCAGCCTCTCCCTAAAATGCCCTAACAACTCGCCCTGCCTAAAGCACTCCGACCTGTCCCTCAATTATTTTTGGACACAATATGATTTTTGCCTGTCTGTCCCTAATCAGCAGCCAGCACGTATTATGTGTGCTCTGTCCCTGAACTACAGCATAATGACGCATCGGCGCTCCGTCTTGAACTTATAAAGACTTGGTCACATGCTTCAGATGGCCAATCACAGCTACTAATACATTTGTAGGCATGGCTGGGATGGCTAAAGGCACACCAGTTAAACGCTTGTTCTTTGGCTGTTGAAAGCCCGCCATTAAAAGCGCGCCAATACATACAAACCCGGAAATAAAATGACCGAACACGGATTTTTAACCGAACATACAGTAAAGTTTTCGGGTCCGTGTTCGGGTAACAAAAATCCAATTATTCGGTACGAACATGAATAATACAGTCCGTGTTCGCTCAACACTAGTCTTCACCTCTGTATTCCAGGGATACTGGGAAGTCGGCTCAGATCCCAAACAGCAAGATGGAGTGAGCCCAGCCATCCTGTCTTCTCTCCAGAGGCTGAAAGGACTCCAGGGAGAAGGGCCAGTCTTCGCTTCTCCCCAGAGGCAGGTATTTTCTACAAGAGAGGCAGAGGTTGGCTGGGGGAGTAATGCTCTGTTCAGGACAATTTGTTTGGGGTACTGTGTGGGTACAGGCACTGGAACTACAGACTAACTTCGAAGTCAACCCATCTGTGGTCTCCTCCTGTGTTAGTCTCCTTCCGAAAGGGGAGAGATGTGATGGGAGTCACTTTGGTTGGGGGCCCATGGAACCCAGCTTACCTTAGATAGATTGGAAAATGCCTATCTCAGCTCTTATGTGTAAGTAACCCTGTGTCTATTAGGGGCACAGGGTGACTGAGAAAATGATGGGCAACTACTTAATGGACACTGAGAATATGGCCTGGATTACTTCAAATGGGATATTAATATTTATCCACAAATCCCTGAAGAAATCTATGACACAATAATTCCATTGTATCAGAAAGATAGAACATTGTATGAGCTTTACCATATAGCCTGTTGTAAACCGTTGCCATGCTGTTGGATATTTCTGATTAATCAAAGCATTGTTTAGATGTGGATGCCATGGTTTATTGTTAATTGGAACACCTATTGTCTTTGCTAGCAAACCCTTGTGGGATGTGTTTATACTTGTAATAATATGTCCTTTGTATTCACTGTTGTAGGAGTCGAATAGTCTCATCCAAGCTGGGTTAAGTGACTAGTCAATTAGCGCAAGTTAATTATGTTTCTGGTTACAGTTCATATTATTAGGGTAATATGATCAGGAGGGGGGATGTCCTCCTTTCTGGTATAGATTATGTGTGAGTTTTTCCAATAAAGTGTTCCAGATCTCATACAAGCTATTTTTCAGCTATGTGGCTATATTATCTGATATCTATGTTCAAGACTGGAGGAAGCAGTATACTGACGGAAGCACTCAAGCAGAGTCTGGGTTGGTTTCGTCACACCCTGGAATTGGTGTACTACTTTTTTTTTTGTTTTTATTCTGTGGCTTGCTAGTCATTTGTTATTAGTGATGGGCCGAACAACCCCTGGATTAGTTCGCACCAGAACATCTCGAACAGGGAAAAGTTCTACCTAACATGCAAACTCTATTAAAGTCTTTGGGAGACAAATATAAAAAAACAAAAGTCCTCATTTTAAAGGCTCATATGCAAGTTATTGCCATAAAAAGGGTATGGGGAGCTGTGTACTGCCCAGGTGGACATGTATCAATGCAAAAAATGTTTTTTATGAAACAATCATATTTTTAGGGGCAGTGATTTTGATGATGCTTAAAGTTAAACAAAAAAAAATGAAAAATTAACCCCTTGCCGACCAGTCACTGGGACTGTATTGCGGCAAAGTGGCTCGATTCCGTCCAGCGACGTAGACCTACGTCACTGGACTCCTCCCCTTGTGGGCGGCGCTCGCGCGACGCCGGAAGCTCGCTCCCGCTGTTTTCAGTCACAGCGGGAGTCGGGCCAGGGGAGGAGTGGCGGTGATCACCGCCGCTCTTCCCCGATCGTCGGGGAATCGAGTCTGGAGATCCGCCTGCTTGTGTAAACAAAGCGGGCGGATCTCCTAAGTGACAAACAGTGACAGATTGCAGGGTTCAGCATAGCTGAACATGCGATCTGTCCCTGTGTCACTCAGTCACCTCCCCCCACACACGTTAGTAAGCACCAGGCATACATTAACCCCTGTATAAATGATATTGCTGCGCTAAGTGGATATAAATCACTAAATAACAAATAATCGCTTTGTGAAAAATAATAACAGATAATGTGACCATATGCTATCAAATAATAAAATAATGTGTTAAATCAGAAAGTCCGTGATACTGAAAAGTCCCAATGCACAGTGCATATAAAATGACACAATAATAACTGTGATAAGATAAGTCCCAATACACAGTGCAAATCAAGTGACACAATAATACTGTATGAAAAAAATCTTCATCTGTGAGTGTGATCAAAGTGCTGCATGCTTCACTCCAAGTGATCCAAGTGTCAATTGTAAGGTTAGCAGCTCACCTCAAAGTAAGACTCATGAGAGCCAAAATGCGCATTGGATAAATAACAGTCGCCTGGTAAGCCCTCCTGTCACCGTCTCCAGACAATCATTCAGAGTGTATATGGCATCTGGTGAAAAGATTAGAAGGAGATCTAGTGCTCTCTGTCTCAGTAAAGGCTCTCTTCCACCTACTCAGCTTCCAGCCTCCCTGTTGGACTCCCTTCCCCCGCACAGCACTCTGGGATTTGTAGTTTTCTCCCGACTACAAACTTCCAAGTTGTAAACTTTTTGCCTACTACATATCCTGGGATACATGTGTGTGTGTATATATACCCTACACAGAAGTTCTGATGTCATGCCTGACTCCAAACATGTCCTCAAAAAAGCCCAATAAAACGCCTGCAACAAAAAGCCGGGTGTAAAAGTAGCGAAGCTACTAACCTGTTCTATGTTAATTCTAATACAAACAAACTTTTTTTTTCTGGTTCTGGACATGCTACAGAGCTGAAACTTCACAGGTACCCCCCAGACACTAAATCCAAAGAAATCTCTTTTTTTTTTTCAATAATTTTTTCAATAATTGGCTCTCTTTCAAAAATGACAATTTTTAAGAACTTTTTTTGTGTGATTAATAGTCCCTGGAGCATGTCCCAGAACCCTAGGAACTTTTTAGGGGCATTTATTGGGTTTTAGGGCTTCAAAATGGTGTTTTTTGATTACCGAAGTTCGGGTCCCATTGATTTCAATGGGGTTCTTAAATCCGGGGTGAACTTTTGGCAAGTTCGGGTGTTCTGGTCGAACCGAACTTTTGAAAAGTTCGATCATCCCTAGTCACCACCAGACATAGCAGAGGTCCCAGGTTCAAGTCTGGGTCCTGACAATAGTGTATATTTCAATGGTTTGTTTTTTTCCTATAATGCTCTTTGTGTAAGAACTTTCATGTTTTCTTTCAGTTTTATGTTTCAAAAAGACAGCCTTTTCCTTGCAATATTATAATTTCTGTTTGCTTGCTCTGTTGTTAGTTTTAGCAAGATCCTTAGTTTCCATCTTATTATAATAATACCGTGCAGTCATGCAGAGATGTCCATAAATTCAAGGCTTTCTTCAGCTTACCACTGCACTTACAAGGAAAAGCAGACACATCATTTCACAATACACACATTCTGCTTTGGATTTCAAAAATAAGAATAAATAAAAGCAAATAGTACCAACAGTCTGTATATGAAAGAACAGAAAATTAATCAGCCAGATCAAAAACTATACAACAACTGGCTGAGGGTGGCACCTATCCAAACAGGGTGTGTGGACTTGCTAGGGACGTCTGATAACTCAAATATAAGCAAAAGGCTTACCTTATCTGGCTCATTATCAGAAATTCCCAGATCATCTCAAGCTCCTTGTTGCAGAATCTTAGGGTCACCTGTAAATTCCCTCCTATCAATGATCAATGATCCTCCTATCTCCTGATCAATGATTACTGTGGTCAGTTTCAATAGAAGGAAAAAATAGAGGCATGATGGACTTTGATGGTACCATAAACACTGGACATAAATGGGGAATATCAATTTTGTATACAAACATAAATTTATTTAATTACCATGAAATCATTTGTGAAAAATACAAAGCACATAGTCAAATCATATATAAACAATTATACAGTGGGGATCGAAAGTTTGGGCACCCCAGGTAAAAATGTGTATTAATGTGCATAAAGAAGCCAAGGAAAGATGGAAAAATCTCCAAAAGGCATCAAATTACAGATTAGACATTCTTATAATATGTCAACAAAGTTAGATTTTATTTCCATCACTGACACTTTCAAAATGACAGAAAACAAAAAAATGGCGTCTGCAAAAGTTTGGGCACCCTGCAGAATTTATAGCATGCACTGCCCCCTTTGCAAGGCTGAGACCTGCCAGTGTCATGGATTGTTCTCGATCATCATCTGGGAAGACCAGGTGATGTCAATCTCAAAGATTTTAAATGCCCAGACTCATCTGACCTTGCCCCAACAATCAGCACCATGGGATCTTCTAATTAGTTGTCTAGAAAACCGAAACTGAAAATAGTTGACGCTCACAAAGCTGGAGAAGGCTATAAGAAGATAGCAAAGCGTTTTCAGATGTCAATATCCTCTGTTCGGAATGTAATTAAGAAATGGCAGTCATCAGGAACAGTGGAAGTTAAAGCAAGATCTGGAAGACCAAGAAAAATATCAGACAGAACAGCTCCCAGGATTGTGAGAAAAACAATTCAAAACCCACGTTTGACTGCACGATCCCTCCAGAAAGATCTGGCAGACACTGGAGTTGTGGTACACTATTCCACTATAAAGAGATACTTGTACAAATATGGTCTTCATGGAAGAGTCATCAGAAGAAAACCTCTTCTACGTCCTCACCACAAAAATCAGCATTTGAACTTTGCAAATGAACATATAGACAAGCCTGATGCATTTTGGAAACGTGTTCTGTGGACCGATGAGGTTAAAATTGAACTTTTTGGCCGGAAAGAGCAAAGGTACGTTTGGAGAAGAAGGGCACAGAATTTAATGAAAAGAACCTCTGTCCAACTGTTAAGCATGGGGGGTGGATCAATCATGCTTTGGGGTTGTATTGCAGCCAGTGGCACAGGGAACATCTCACTAGTAGAAGGAAAAATGGATTCAATAAAATTTCAGCAAATTTTGGATGGTAACTTGATGCCATCTGTGAAAAAGCTGAAGTTAAAGAGAGGAGGACTTCTACAAATGGATAATGATCCTAAACACACCTCGAAATCCACGGGGGGTTACATCAAGAGGCGTAAACTGAAGGTTTTTCCATGGCCTTCACAATCTCCTGACCTCAACATAATTGAAAATCTATGGATAGACCTTAAAAGAGCAGTGCTTGACAGACAGCCCAGAAATATCAAAGAACTGGAAGACTTTTGTAAAGAAGGAATGGGCAAAGAAACCTCAAACAAGAATTGAAAGACTCTTGGCTGGCTACAAAAAGTGTTTACAAGCTGTGATACTTGCCAAAGGGGAGAGTACAAGATATGAACTCTGCAGGGTGCCCAAACTTTTGCAGACACCATTTTTTTGTTTTCTGTTATTTTGAAAGTGTAAATGATGGAAATAAAATCTAACTTTTGTTGACATATTATAAGAATGTCTAATCTGTAATTTGATGCCTTTTGGAGATTTTTCCATCTTTCCTTGGCTTCTTTATGCACATTAATACAAATTTTTACCTGAGGTGCCCAAACTTTCGATCCCCACTGTACATCACATCTGGAGAAGCTTTATGATACTGATACCATGGATGAGACAAAATAGACAGTATAATAACTGCATTAAACATCATCCTAGTGAATCCTGCCCATGTTTCGCAGGATATAACCGCTTCCTCAGGGGCTTTTGGAGATCTTTTTTAAAAGAGCTTGGTTCAGCATCTAATTTCAAAAAAAGACAACATGTATATTTAAATAAAATATCACATAGAACAGCAGAGGTACAGTTCACACGTGTACATGATCCCCACCAGAGCCTTACTCAGGGCAGAGAAAGGCAAGAGGCAGGCACAAGCAGGCGGACATCATGTTTGTTTCACCATGAACATGTTTGTTTAAGAATTATGTAATTCTTATGTACTGAGTTATTTTCTGTTGGAGTTTTCCAATATTCTTTAAAACATTTTGTTTCGGATCAACAGCTCAGCGGGGGGGGGGGGGGGGGGTGATTTTTTCAGCTTGTGCATGGTCCCCAATATGAATTCCAACCCCTTGCTTTGTGGTCAGCCACAATGTATGAGAATCAGCAGGGGAGCCAAAGGCACTTGTGTTGTTTCTCTACACTTTGCCAAATACCAACATGGATGCAATTGTCTCCACGATGGATGGGGCTGGCTCTTGCGGGGCTGGCTCTTGCGGGACTGGCGGCGGGCTCTTCTCCAAGCGGATGTGCGGTCCCACAGGGAGGAGAGGACCTGCTAGTCAGATTCCTCCCTTTGGTGCAGTTTGGCTATCTGAAGCTCAGGAGACAGTATGCCTTCCATTGCTTGGATGCCTTTCTCCAGCATTGCGCATGTGGCAGTTGGACATATGCGCACTGTGTGACCGGGCCCAGCTACATCACACGCCGTTTGCGGCAGTGTAATTGGGGCCAGACAGGAGCCCTTTATAAGGAGGACTTGATTAATACCCTCCATGTCACGACTACAGGGAAGAATATGCCATCAATATTGGGTGAGTTTGAGCCCTATTTAAATCAGTTATCCCCTTCCAGGATTCAAAGAATGACATTTCATTAATCTTAGTCATTTCTATTTTCTTTTTATTACTCTACCCTCTAGTATTCCATCTTTGCAGTTTCTGATGGTGAACAGGCAGAGAGAGATATCATAGTCTGTCAGGTGGGGCTATCTGCTCACCCCCCTGACTTCTGGAATTGCTTCTACTGGGGACTACCTATGGTTTAAAGGGTTAGTACCCCTCTTGCTGTGAGCTATATTTACCTGCAGGCTTCATGGGCTATCTTTTTTTTTTTCTCTAATAGTAGGCCTGTTATGATGATTTTTTCTATCCTATGTCTATTTTGGTTAGACCTGATCCATTTATGAAGTTTTCTCCCCATGGGCAGAGTTACTCTACCTTGAATCCTGGGAAATCCCTAGCTTCAACTTTGGAGGCTTGGAATCTCTGACCACCTTTTTTATACGGTATGTCCCAACCACATCTGTGTGTTTAAAAATTGGTTGGATCACAATATATGTTTGTATATTTATTACACATCTCAGTCCTGTTTTCCCCTGATTTCTTTCATGGGTTAGGGCTCCCACATTCGCTGGGGGAGGCGTTTCCCTGATGTCCGCCTGCCTGTGCCCGCCTTTTGCCTTGATCTTTCCTGGGTAAGGCTCTGGTGGGGATCATGTACACGTGTGAACTGTACCTCTGCTGTTCTATATGATATTTTATTTGAATATAAATTTTGTCTTTTTTTGATATTATATGCTGAACCAAGCTCTTTTAAAAAAGATCTCCAAAAGCCCCTGAGGAAGTGGTTAAATCCCGCGAAACATGTCGGGCAGGATTCACTAGGATGATGCTTATTGCAGTTATTATACTGTCTACAGCTCCGATGAAACCGACTTGACTCGGTGAAACGCGTCAGCCTTCACAGTTGGACTCTTCACCATGACCTAACACCTCCATCCTGTGTGTACGTGACCCTCTGTGCTCCGGCTTGGCTACGGATCCTTGGGTACGCTGCTCGCTGAAACCGGATGTGACTCAAGACCGCTCGCCACCGACTTGTCTGTCACCACCTGCAGATTTGGCTTGAGCAAACGCTAAACCGGACCACGCCGCTGGAAGCCTTCAAAAGCAGCCGGGTCACCGCTATTTCACACACGGAGGTATGGATTCTTTCCATTTACTTTAAAGCACTTACCTTCTCTGGCTTGGTGACACAAAAGACGCTTTTGCCCATTTCCCCATTAGCTTTGGGATATACTCTTATTTAATTAACTGTCCGATCAGCAACTGCTTTACAAGTACCGCTCTACCTACATAGAGGAATCTTTCACCTGCTGCCACTGCATCGGTCTGGCTTTGAATGGACAAAACCTCCTATTGGAATCTACATCTTCCAGCCAATATCCACTCACTATACAATATTAATCGGCCAAGTACTTGCATCTTCACTGCCTGGATCCATATTGTTTGAAGGGGCCCTTCCTCGGTTTGATCCATTGGTGATCACACACCTGGTTCACAACACATTATTTTTTCAATCCCTTTTTTCCACAAATTCCTATTTAGGAACATGGTAGGAAATTTGTGATCAGTTCATTGGAGGTGGCCTTCACTTTGTAGTTCATCAGCAGAATGTGCACTTCTCATCAATGGTTTATCGGTTAGGTCTGTTTGTGATATTGTCCACTGTTTGTACATGTTTTTTATATATTTTTAATGTGTATTGTGTTCATGCATATTCTGTTTGTCCACCAGGCATAAGTGCTTTAATAAAAACGAGTTAAATTTTTCACCACAACTCAGCTTGCATATTGCATTTGTTGGAGCCTATATCTGATCTACCTTTTTGTTGGGGTCTGCGGTCTGTGAAGTGGTTCTTGAAGTATCTTGTCTTCACCACCTTTACAGACACTCTCACCTCATCTCCCTTTTTGTATGCATTCATATTTGATCAATAGGCATCCTACTAGCTACGTTCCAGCTGAGTGACTATTGATTCTCTACGTTATATGATACTTATCTAGAGGCCTTTATAGGAACCAACCTATTTTTGTTTTTCAATTATTATACTGTCTATTTTGTCTCATCCGTGGTATCAGTATCATAGAGCTTCTCCAGATGTGAAGTATAACTGTTTATATATGATTTGTCTATGTGCTTTGTGTTTTTCACAAATTATTTTATGGTGATTGAATAAATGTATACAAAATTGATATTATCCTTTGTCCAGTGTTTATGGTACTATCAAAGTTTATCATGCCTCTTTTTTTTTTCTTTTATACATATAGATTATGACATAGGTACCTCTTTACACAATCTGACACCATGGAATTCATTCTATGGTCAGTTTACATGACTCCATCATTCCGCTACTCTACTCTCTCCCCCTCCCTCCATGCCTGTTAGCTTGTGTGTGTTGCTGGATATAATGTCTCTGTATAACTAGAGATGACACACTTTGCCTTGCTTATCCGGGATTTACTGACACACCTAGGGGTATTTGAAATAATTTTTTAGGCTAAGAATAGGTTAAAAGAAGAGAGGATTAGCAAGTCTAATTAAACAAACAAGGTATACGACAACAACATATGGTTAAACACCTGCAGTAATCTGACTAACAGTAATTACCAAGACTGAACTGTATTTACCTAGCAACAATATACAAAAACAATCTTAATTTACTGTAATAGTCCCTCTTTTATCACACTGACCAGTGATTTAAGAAAAAGAAAAACATTGGCTAGCAAGCAAGGTTGGGGCCCTTGAAGAAAGCACAACAATTCCCCAAAGAAAACAGATTAACTTGTATGATGTTCAGGTCTACCTCTTCTGGGTCTCTGTACACCTGGTCTGATTAGGTAAAAGTCAAGTTTAAGGCCCCTTTCACACACTCCATCGGTCGGAGGGAGTCAGTTTTTCTCAGCGGGGGATCGATCTGCCGATCCCCCACTGAGCAGGAGGATGACAGCTGTGTCTCTGTGCTGTGTGCGGAGACACAGCTGTCAGTTCCCCATGCATCTCTATCCGCTGGACAGATGGAAAATAGGGTTTCCATCTGTCCAGATTTGACGGATCAGATCGGATGTCAGCGGACATGTCTCCGCTGACATCAGATGTCCCATAGGGATGCATTGGGGGACTGTTCAGATCCGCCAAAAAAACGGACAGGCAGATCTGAACGGACCGCCTGTGTGAAAGAGCCCTAAGTCAGACAGGAATAGAAGTTGTTTTGATCTTTCTCTTTCAAGGCTGATGATATGGTCCCTCTTTTCCTTCCTTACAAGAAAATTGTACAATGTGTATTCAGCTTTAGAGTCCAGTTCTGTGTGACTTACTGCTTCTTGCTATACCATGACTTTAGACTAGACATGTGCAGTTTGTTTCCTTCCAAATAAATATTCAGAGAAATTGTTGGTTATTCGGAGATTCAGATATATCCGAATATCCGAATTACTGTATAAACAAAGTTTACCAAATGTTCAAAATAATGAAACAAAATTAGTCCCAAACTCGGAAATTTTGAATTGAAATTCTAATCTAATTTTACATTGAATTACAGTCAACCTCGAACTGTAAACGTGTTTCTGAAATCAAAGACTGTGTGTGTTATTAGAGTACCATTTTGAAATAATGTTGTTTTTGTTAAGTCAAAGGTAATTTAAAGAGTCATTGTAATCATTTAATGAAGATTTTTCTTTTGTTTGTTCACTTTGCCACATATGAATCGAAAAAAAAAATCTTAGGTTTTCGATTCGTCCGATGCAAAATTTATCGATTCGAACATTTTGAATAGAAAAAAGCCTGTAAATTTGAAGAGTATTCAAAAAAGACACAAAACAAATTCCAAATACGAATTCCCAATACGAATCCCAAATGGGAATTGAACGAATCAACCGAATTTGATAAAAACTAAATAACTAGATTAACTAATCTACACAAAACAAAAAACATTTATTCCTTATGCACATGTTTATTTTAGACCTTGATAACTGAGAAAACAGACATCATATTAGGTTGATTGGGTGTTAGTAATTTGTGCTTACTGAAACTGCTGAATGTGCCAAGGTTTTAAATAATATAATAATATATTCTCTAAAATAATTACAGAATGTTATTTCAGTTTATTGACAGCACTAGCTGTCACAAACTTCCATTTTCTTTTCCCCAACTAAACCTAATAGGGCCTGTTATTTACAGACTGTTAGAGTAGGAGTAAAGGGTATGGAAGAGACCAGTAAATGGATTGGAAATAGGTTTTTTTTTTTTTCTTGTTTTTTTTTTTTCATTAACTTTTATTGGAGTTTTCAAGTAGTTAGAGAAGGTAGATTAAAAATATATAAACCAGAGGATAAACAATGAGTCATTGTGATGATCCAATAACAATTTCTATATATAATAGGATACAGGTACAGCAGTGTCAAGTAATACCCGAGTATTACAATATTCTAGAACTACTAACAGTATAAGGAACGACAAAAAACAAGTTAAAGAATTGCTCCAGTGACCCTTCAGTGCCTTTGCGCAGTGTGGGGAAAAGTTTTTAACTTACTGTACCTATCCCAAAAGAAAAACAAACCTTAATCTTTTATCCTCTAAGCACACTTCAGGCCACAATATTTTTTCAGTGCCTAATGTTGAACTCTAGACTTAACTTTAGTCCTGCATGGTTATATAGGCTCCTCTCCTGTACTGAAATGGTTTTCTCTGATTTCACTGCACACTGTTAGCTTCTTACAATATGCATTGGAAAATGCAGCAAGTCAGCAAGTCTGCCTCATTTCCTTGCTGGATGATGTCCATGCATCAAATAGTGAAGAAAGATTATATTACTCGCGCCTAGGTGAGCTTGTGTGTTTCTTTAGTTGGTCCATATCCCAAGTTTTTTTTGCATTTTAATCACATTGAATATTAAGAGTAATATGCAAATAGAGATATGATTACGGACACAGTGGAATTGCTTCCGGTTTGCATAAATCAATGATAAAATTAAGGCGGGAGAGAAGGCGGTTTCAATTGAATCCCTCCGCATAAAACCAAGTTGACACGCAGCGCACGTACCACTTCCGAAGACGTCACATCTCTGACGAAAGGTGTCAAGTTGGTACGCACGCTGCCTCGCTCTGAGCCATTGCTGGACCGCACGCCGGTTACACCACTTCCGGGTACGGCGCAAACAGCGGAGAACCACCAGCGTCCTGTCACATCGTGCCGCGAGGCAATACAGGAGCTCAGTAGCGGTACTTATACCTCACTAGCTGACCCTTAACGGGTACCCCTTTTTGCTGTGACCCTTCACCATTTTTATTGCGAGTTTGCACAAGTGTTTATACAGTATTTGGAGTTTTACCACAGTTTTTTATGGACTTTTACCGGATGTTTTAACATTAAGAGTGTGTGTTTTCTAATGAGTTTGAGTGAAAATAAAGGTCGTTACCTTTTCACACTATGAGGAGCATTTCCTTTTTTTGTTTATCCTGAGTGCATATGGGCTCAACACAGAACGGGATCATCTGATACAAGGAGAAACACACAATCGCATATAGATTCTTTTTGGCGTACGCCATAAGAATCAACTACATCTGGTAAGTGGGCTACCTTACCTTTGAGCACTGAAGGGTGAAACAGAGGGTCACAGGAGTCACCACCGATTGCATACTGCACGAAAGAGACTTTCATACAGCACCTTTGCACTTTAGTCACGATTTTATGGACTGTCACTTTTCAATATAAATTGTATTTGCTTTTTTGCACGTATATTTGTTATATAGTATATCATTGTTATTTGCACATATTTTGTATGGGTTTATATTGCACTTTATATATTTAAGCTATTGGAGTGATCCATACTTATTCTTTTTCAATCACCATATATATATATATATATATTTATTCACTATATAATTCAACAATATCAATAATATTTATTAACATTTATACTGTTGATCAACCCATCTTATGAGCTGTTCAATTAGATTAAATAGGGTAGCGCAGTATTTTCTTTTACACACATGCATCAAATAGCCCTTTGCTCGCCAGCTGAAATGCCCCTGGCCCTCCCTTTTCATTCATTGGATTTTAATTCCTGCAATCATGGAGGCTCAGCATCACATGTGGGCTTTTACCGAATCCTGTCTGCTGTATTTATGAAGCTATGTACAGCCCCTCCTACCAGCTATAATCCGTGTGCATTGCAAAGAAAAGCAATGAGATCCATTGATGACACCACTGGGTCAAGAACAGGGTATAATGACAAAAGGATGATTTATTTAAAACATTATTTGGCATCTTGATGACGTGAGTATGGATGGCAAAATATATACAGATTAAATGTTAAGTAAAAAGAAATGTCTCTCCATCAGTAGCTATTAAATGGTTGTAAACCCGATAAACACAAATTATTCTAATCTTACAGTTGAATAAATGTTACCTATACCAAGCATCTGAGCTTAGTTTGGTAACTTTAAGCAATCCCCCAGAAATCCTCCCTGCTCTTCTAAACAGAATAAACCCGACACAGGCGAAAAATTTGCGTCGCCACTCCCCCTTTCCTGTGAGCGACAGGCTGTGTTGAAGAGACGAGGCCAGCATGGGCCTCTGTGTCATACACTGCAAAAGGGAGGGCGGTTTCCTCTCCCTGCTGCGTTCTTCCTTCAAAGATGGAGCCCCCTGCAGCTCCCATGATTTATGACATAGATCACCATCACTTTATTAACCCTGTGGTTACCATCCAAGTAAGTCTGCTGACAGCTGATTATTGCCCCAGCACCTATACTTGTTAATTACTGTTTACAGAGCTTTACATGAGAATGTTTCCCGGTCCACATTGTCACTTTAGGCTGCAGGACTCCTAAGATGTTTAAATATTAACCCCTTCCTACCAGCTTTCTCCTGATTATCACAGGTCATGTGCTGTAAGCAGAGCTGATATTGTCACTGGCCTCTGTGTACTCTCCTGGATGTACTCAGGAGACATTCCCACAGGCGGGGCAGCCATAAGAAATTTTTGGGCCCCTTACACAACTTTAGGCCTGGGCCCCTCGGAACCTGACCACCAAGGGCCTGCCCTACCAAATCCTACCAAATCAACACCAGCCACACCACCTGTACTCACTCAGCCCCCCTCACACCTGTATATATTTTAGCCCCCCTCACACCTGTATGTATTTCAGCCCCCCTCACACCTGTATATATGTCAGCCCCCCTCACACCTGTATGTATTTCAGCCCCCCTCACACCTGTATATATGTCAGACCCCCTCACACCTGTATAAGCGTCAGCCCCCCTCACACCTCTATATATGTCAGCCCCCCTCACACCTGTGTGCATTTCAACCCCCCTCACACCTGTATATATGCAGCCGATTACAGTACATAACCCAGTACAAGCAGCACACATGAGGGGCGCACATGCAGATAGTAGCCAGAGGTGGCAGTAATGAGCTTGATGTCTGAGTTCAATGACACAGAGCAGCAGAAGTTGCCGAGTTTGTTTCTGTAGTGCACCACACGGTTACCCTTCACTGGCTCCTGCCTCCTCCAGGCCTGGCCGGGCCCCTTACATTTGTATTGGCTGTCCCCCCCTGATGGCGGCCCTGCCCACAGGTTGCACATTCTTGAACTGAGGCTGGGGGTGTGTATAACTGGGGGATCGTGTGATCACCAGACCAGCAGTTTTCGGAGGGCTGAGACAAGCTTAGGGAGCATTTTTATGAGGTACATTCACAGCTGTATGTAGGTTTACATTAAAATGCTTTCATTTATGGAAAAAAGTTATTTTTTTTTTTTTGCGTTTACAACCACTTTAACCACTTCAGCCCCGGAAGGTTTTACCATCTTCCTGACCAGTCCCTTTTTTGCAATACGGCACTGCGTTAATTTAACTGACAATTATGCGGGCGTGCGACGCTGTACCCAAATGAAATTTATGTCCTTTTTTCCCTACAAAAAGAGCTTTCTTTTGGTGGTATTTGATCACCTCTGCGTTTTTTATTTTTTCTCTATAAACAAAAAAATTTGGAAAATAAAAAACAATATTTTTTACTTTCTGCTACTGTATAAAACAAGTCCAATTTGTATTCTGCTACATATTTGGGGAAAAAAAATCCCAAAAAGTGTATAGTGATTGGTTTGCGCAAAAGTTAAAGCGTCTACAATCTATGGGATAAATTTATGGACTTTTTCTTGTTTTTCTTGTTTTTACTAATAATGACGGCAATCAGAAATTTTTTGCGGGACTGTGCCATTGCAGCAGACAAACTTGACACCAAGTGGCACTTTCTGGGGACCAGTGACATCAATATAGTGAACAATACTAAAAAGAATGCACTGTCACTGTATAAATGACACTGGCAGGGAAGGGGGTTACCATCAGGGGCAATCAAAGGGTTAAATATGATCCCTGGGTGTGCTTCCTACTGTGTGGGGGATGGATTAACTGGAGGAAGAGAGACATCTGGGTTCCTGCTTAGCAGGAACACAAGCTCTCTCTCTCTGCTGTGACAGAACGGCGGTCTGCCTTGTTTACATAGGCAGACCGCCGTTCTGTCTCTCCTACGAATGATCAGCTATTCCCAGCAGCCATCATGGCCTGGACCCACTAATTAACTTTTGCTGTGTTCAATCACAGCGAGAGCACAGCTCCGGCCGCACATGCACACCCCATTGAGGGTACAGGTACGTGATTTTGCGCTTAAGAGTCGCCCTGCTGCCGTAAATGTATGTGGGGCTGTCCTTAAGTGGTTAAAGTGGAGCTCCTTCAGAAAAAAATTAAAAGTCAGCAGCTACAAATACTTTAGCTGCTGACTTTTAATTAATATTAGAACACTTACCTGTGCACAAATCCAGCAGTGTCTTCACCCAAGCAGATTTTTCAATCAACTGTCAAGTGCTGCCTCCGCCATCTCCACTAAGGGAAACCAGCAGTGAAGCCTTGCGGCATCACAGCCGGTTCTCTAGTGCTACTGCTTCTGTGCTTTTTTAATAGCCCGGTGGCTGGGGAAGGAGGAGGGGGGCTGAACTTCCTGCTGACCTTGCCGTGGGGAGATCAGCCAGAAGTGGGAGAGGATACCGATCAAAACCAGGCTCCCCCTCCCCCCCCCTGAAGGGTAAGCCTATAGGGAATAAGCCTAGTTTTCCCTTTTCGGTGGAGCTCCTCACTAGTTTGAAAAATGTCACCCTTTGATAACTGTGTGTGGTTAATATATGTGATGGTATATTTTAATATACCTTCTTTGTTTGTATGCATTTAATTATACTTTTTCTCTGCATTACTATGCAGAAACAACAGGGGCTGAGACAAACTGTTCTGCTACAACTTTTAAAGACCGTGTTTCTTATGCACTCCCAGAAGTGCTGTGGTTTGTCACAGTCATTGTCATTTGCTGGGCAGCTTGGTCTGCATATAAATAAAAAATCTAAAAGAATGCAAAATCATATACTTCTATATTAACAGAAGGCTAATTATGTTTTTAGAACATGAAAAATATCACTTCTAACATTAATGTAAAATTATAATATTTAACTGTATTTTCATGTTGTTTTAAAGGGTAACTTCACTTTTGTGGGGAAAAAATGGCAAATAAACTCATAATGTAATTGAGTGTTATTAAAAATTACCTTTCCTTTGCAGACTCTCAATCCACTCTTTACGTCTAGAGGAAAACAGATTTTGTCTCCAATTACAGAAAGGTTTCTTCACCGTAAGAGCTGTGAAAATGTGGAATAGACTCCCTCCAGAGGTGATTGTGGCTAGCTCACTAGATTGCTTTAAAAAAGGCCTGGGTTCTTTCCTGGGTGTACTTAATATACGTGTAGCACCCAGCAGGTAGGTGCTAGGTAAAGGTATCGTGGGCCTTGTTTGCCTAACAGCAGGGCTGTGATTTATTTAGTCAGGATGTCATGGTTTCCAGGTGTGCCTGCTAAAGGAGGAGTCTCCCCATTGGCTCCTGTGAGAGGGTTCTCATAGGGCGATGGAGGAAACCCAATCAGGGGGACACATCCAGGCTTGTAACTACCCCAGAAGGCAGATTGTGCTGCAAGGGATTCTGGGAGTGGGTATAAATTTGGGGGTGGCACATTAAATTATGTCTTTGGCGGGAGCAGTGTCCCAGGATGGAGAGTGCAACTGTCTCTCCTCCTGTCTCAAAACGAAACACGGAGTGCCTCTAAGTGCAGTCTGCTTTAATCCACGATTACACATACAATATAGCAACTCACATGGGGTACAGTTGTTTAAGGCTCAAACAATGGTGGCGGCAGATGGTAGTAGATCCAGTATCCGAAGATGGAATACAGGTGGAAGCCGAGGGATGCAGCAGGAAGACAGACTGAGCCGGCTGTTGTCATCCGGGATCCGGTACTTCCGCGTGTCGGGCTGGAATGCAGCGTAAAGCCGCATGACGTCTACAAAGTCAGTGGGGAGAACACGACGCGTTTCAGAGCATGCGCCAAGCTCACAGCGAGCATGCGCACTCTTTTTTCAAGTGTGAATCTCCTCCTGTCTGAGGAAAGAGGATGTCTCGAGGTGTCGCCTGAGAATCCAGAGAGTGCTGAGTTGAGCTGAGGGGATCCGGTGTGCCTAGAGGGGTTCAGTCCCAGGAAAGCCTACACAGGTCATGAGTACTGAGGATTGCCCCTGGTGGTCTGCCAGAGTTGAAGGGGACCACTCTGGAAGAGGTTCTGGGATCCAGTGCCAGTTAGCAGAAAGAGGGTACCTAGGTTGAGGACCCTGAAGTTACAGAGGGGGTAAATAGACAGTGAACCCCGAAGGATTCAAGGTTAAAGGGGGCACCTACTATTGGTCCCTGAATTGTACAGAGAGTGTGCCAGTTGGGATTTACAGTTCTACAATGTACTACCTCCAGAGCAGAGCAAGGCGGGAGGGAAGTATTCAGTGACTTGTTGCAGTGTAACAGTGTTGGTGGTTCTACAATTCCACAGTCCTGGATCTTTTGGACTTTAAGTAAAGGATTTAGCACTACTATTAAGCTACAGAGCATTCTCAGAGTTAGTGAGCGTTGGCTGGCGTCAAGGAAGCGCCAACAGGCATTTTTTTTAGGAACCAAGTCCCAAGTGTACATAGTTAAAGCCTAAAGGAGTATCCCACTCATTCCCTTCTCCCATCCCCTTAATCTACAATAAAACATCAAAGCCAAGATGCCGGAGTTGTCCATGTCTCAGTCTCTACATCCAGGGCCGCAGCTCACATGGGCTGTAAAGGTAACCGGTAACAATAGCAGACCCACATCAGGCCACAGGCCTGGAAAACCTGCTACATACAGTAAGTGGGTACTAATATTTATAGATTTTAAAGAAATATTGCTAGAGATGAAGTAGAAAGCACCACATCCCTTTGTTTATAGTAGCTACAATGAAGGGGGGCAAAGTGGGACTTTAACGGTGCAAAATGATGGAGAAAAATCTGAATTCTCAAAAATTGTACATTTTATTACACATAGGAGGTGAGGGCAAGACAGTACATCAATATAAAATGATAAAATCAAGAAAATGCACTCGAAAATATCAACTCTACATGTTTCGCCATCTTCATAATAGCTTCTTCAGGAGTTTTCATAGACATTTCTCGAGAGTGAACATTTCTAGGTAACAAAAGGAAAGTACATAAAAGACATAGCATGTGTATATACATAGGGCTTATCTCAATGGTCCTAAAGTTGAGTGCCCAATTGATTTACATATTAGAAAGACAATGATACCAATAAAAGTACCTTAAGATGACCTGAACCCTTTCTTATGCCGAAGGTGGAGGCAATAAAGGTGACGCCACCCAAGCGAGCACAGAGGGGGAGGGGAACCGAGACATCCAACCTCTTAAAGTTGACCCATAGAGAGGGTGACAGCCAAGCTAGGAATGATGGGTAGAAATAATGAGACCAGAGCATGGAAATACACTTCAACCCAAGATTGCTATATCTCCAGTTGTATAGGACTAAATATCAGGTTGAAAAATTGCTAAAATATTCACCTGATTATAATGAATGTGCAGTTGATTCACTAGGTACCCCAATGTAAAAAAGCAGGGAGGGAAAACAAAGTTTCCTTAGTATCCCCAAATGGGAGGTATCCCTTAAAGAGAAAAATGGAGTTTATTAATAACAATGACAAACGCAATGCGGGTCTGTCAAGTGTTGAGGGTATGCATACTTACCCAAAATTGGCAAAATTGGGCACATGGATTATCATGCAGTATTCAAAAGTTCACCGCCATTGTAATTGAACAAATTTTCCAATAGTACGCTCAAAATGAAAGAGACTGCACGGGAGGATAAAGAAGAGAGAGGCATGGAAGGACATAGTCAGCATCTAATATACAAAAGATGTAAGGAGAGAAGCAGGGTTTAGAAGATTTCATTTACCGCAAATGGTCTCGAAGCTCATATGTCGTTCCCCAGTGGTCTAGTGTAATACTGACCGTATTGCGCCGGCATTTATACACCCTCTCCACTCCCTCGGCGTCTGACGTCACCGAGGGAGTGAGAGCGAGATACGTCCAGTGGTCCAATGGAGAACGAAGAGGAAGTGCGTCATCAAGACGCGACCGCATCGCATTGTTCCGCCGGAACCGGAAGGTCGGGGATGGCAACATCCGGTCCGCACATAATGTATGCAGAGGAGGTAACAGATCGCCAGAGACAATCTGAAATGGATCCAAATGAAACTGACAGCGTTATTAAAGGCCGGATTTCAAAAGATATATCCACAATGCCTGTAAAATGGGGAAAATCTAAAGACACAAAAGGTCATAAAGAAGAAGATTAACCCAATTAGTAAATCAGTCAGTATTGTGATAGAAATGAAAATTAGAAAGAAGAGGTTTTATGAAACTCCATTGAAGGACACCTGGGAGTTTGAAAGCGGTGCTGCTACTGACCAGGTTGGACCAATTTTCCTGGAAAATAAGTGTAGGGCACCGCGGGTGCCCATATGGGCAACAAGGACAGAGGCTGGAAATAGGCTCGGATCCAATGGGTCCCCCAATGTGCTCACCTTAGGGTCTGCCACCCACAGTCGCATCCACATGACGACAGGGGTCAGGAAAAAATATCCAATGGGCAAATCACAAAATGTTCTTGTTCTTTGAAAGGTAGATGAACTACATCTGAAAAAATAAACATATAATTGTTGTAAGGCAATTTTACAGAAATATATGTCATGTGCCAATATAGGCACCTAGAAAAAGGGGACTTTGTAACAAGGGTTCAAAATCCAAAATGCTGGCCAGCATCAGAAATCCTGTACTGAATCAGCAATAAATACAATGGGAAAGATTTCGATGGATTAATGGACAAGTTCCATCAGGCTCAAAGTTCATCAGTGGGAGGAATTACCCTTGACCCATTCTTTTCGAGATTGCGCAGATTATTGGAAAAAAAATCCAAGATATTTTGGAATAAAAAATATTTTTTGAAGTATATTAATGAAAAACTGGTCCCTTGGGGACTAAGAATTCAGATTCTCCCTCTAATTAAAACAGTCAATGCTGAATTAAAAAGTTAATGGGAATCAAATCTACATTCCTGTTCTCTAAAAATGATGAATTTATTATGCTCACAATATACCAAAGATTTGGAAATTGTGAACAATGATATCAAACAACTTTATCTAGACAGTGCAGCATTATTAAATGATCCCTCCTTCTCTCAGAGAGATAACAAAAAGCAAAAACAATTAGAAATTTTTGTAGGCAATTTGATCAAGACTAAAGAAAAGAAATTTGCCAGAGATAAGCAAGCATATCAACAGGATGAAGCTTATCACTGGACCAGAGAAAGAAATAACAAAGGTATAACAAAAAATGCATATAAAAACCCCCATTCAAGCTCTTTTCATTCACAAATAAACACTAATGATGTGAGGGATTCGGACTTATCATCCCAATCATCTACATCATCTTCCCACACTAAGTCCCAACGTCACACAAAAATTCTAACACTTCTTCTAAACGCACCCCACTTTTCCCTCAGGAACATCACCAGCAATTTCACCAATTTCCCTCCCAACTATCACAAAATCTTGGTGAGTTAGCCATTGAAAATTCAGTAGCTACCCCAAGTCTTAATGCTACACATACTGAATCAGCAATAAATACAATTGACATTACCTAGCCAAGAAAGGGTTTGAAACTAATGGATTCATTTATACCAGGATACTGAATAGCCGATAAATTAAATATCCACTTGGTTTCACGTTGCAATAAATTTCTATCTACACTTCCACTTCTTTCATTGAGTGGGATGTGTTCCAAAGCAAAAAAGGTCATCATCCTATCATCAAAGCCATGGTATAAACCCATATGTCGGCTAATGGGACTTTCAAACTTTTTGTTCTTGACAAGTTTGACATGGTCACGAATTCGATTAAAAAAAGGCCTTTTTGTTTTGCCTATGTAGAAGGCTTTACAACTGCAATACATTATATAGACAATTCCTACTGTTTGACAGTTTGCATAGAAATTCGGTCTATACAATTTTCCATTGGGAAGAATAATTTCACTTAAATTAGGCAGATATCTGCAGAAATTGCATTTTCTGCAGGAATATGTGTCTGTAAGTGTTTTTTTACATTCATTTGAAGGATTATGCACCAATTGGTCCCTTAAGGAGCGAGACCTTTTAAAAGTTATCTGGGGGCGGGCATCAATAAATTTAGATACCTTTTCATCTGCCTCTAAGAGGTACCAAAATTTTTTAAGAATTGACCGTACCTGGTCATGTTGACCAGAATATCGTGTAATTAGACGTACCCCATCAGTATTGGTTTTATTCTTTGTCTTTTTGCCAAAAATCAAGTCAGTCCTGTTCCATTTTTTCGCTCTATGATAAGATTTTTTCAAACAGGCCCTACTATAGCCTCTACATAAAAGTCTCCTCTGTAAGTTTTTGGCTTCTCTCTCGAAATCTTCAGATTTCGTACAATTACGCCGTAATCTTAAATACTGGCTATATGGTATACTGGATACCAAAGGTTGAGGATGGGAACTGTCTGCCCTCAGTATAGTGTTACCTGCAGTGGTTTTACGGAAGAGGGTGGAACCCAAAATGCCATCTTCATCTACATAAATGGTAATATCCAAAAAGTCCAAAGACCTTTGGCTATAAGTGTAGGTAAATTTGAGATTGAAGTCATTGACTTTCAACACCTCAAAAAATCTCAACAGCATGCTTAGAGAACCTGTCCAAATCATAAAAATGTCATCAATAAATCTTCTCCAAAGGAGTATACAAGATAAAAGAGACTCCAGGTTATCCCTGGAAAAAAGGTCACGCTCCCATCCCCCCAGGTGCTGGTTGGCATATGAGGGGGCACACTTGGTCCCCATAGCCACACCCTGCACCTGGAGGTAATGGGAGCCATTGAACAAGAAGACATTGTTGGACAAAATAAATCTAAGGAGTGAGATGACAAAGGCATTATATTCAACTGAAGAACCTCCTCTTTCTGATAAGAAGCCCTCCAAAACTCGAACCCCACAATGATGTGGGATGGAGTTGTAGAGGGCCTCTACATCAATGCCCACTAGCCATGCCTCCTCAGGGACTTGGATGCCATCAATGGCTTTGATGAGATCACTGGTGTCCCTAATGTAGGAAGGCAAAGCCAGTACATGGGGACGCAGGTAATCATCCACTAATTGGCTCGCTCGTTCCGTTAGACAGCCATTGCCAGAGACTATTGGTCTCCCTGGGGTTTTTTTGAGGTTTTTATGAACCTTAGGTAAGGCATACATAGTAGGGGTTTTAGGATCCTTGATATTCAAAAATTCCCAAGTTTTCTTGTCTATCAAGGCTCTAGAATAGGCTTCAAAGATAAGCTGACGATATTTGATGATTATTCTTGCTAGGAAACTTTCAGAAATTTTTCTATACCAATCTTTGTTATTCATAATGTCCAAAACCATAGCTTCATACCCTAATGTGTCCATTACAACGACATTTCCGCCCTTGTCTGAGGGTTTTATTGTGAGGGAGGAGTCGTTTTGAAGTGATTGAATAGCCCTAATCTGACTATCATTCAGGTTAGAGGAATTCACATCTTTCCACTTAGTCTTCTAAATTTCCCTAATCACTTGTTGGGTAAAAGCCCAAATGTTAGGGTTAGATTGCAATAGAGGAAAAAATTGGGATTTGGATTTATATGAGGATGGAGGAGGAAAAATGGGCTCCGCTTCACAATTTTCTAGAGTGGCCGTCTGATCAATTGATTCATCAGAAAAAGGACAACCTGATGAGTCTCCTTCTTCCCAGAGTTCCATCAAATCATTGAGTGCCTGCATTTCGGCCAGAGACAGTTCCTGGTCTTGTGCAGGTAAGCAATTAGATTTGGTCAGTTGATCTGCTATGGATTGATTGTCTTTGTCATAAATTACTTTAAACATCAATCTATGAGCAAACAGGTGAACATCCTTAATTAGCTCGAAGATATCGATTTTTTGAGTAGGACAAAAGGTTAGACCAAGAGATAGAACATATATTTGGGTTTCATCAAGTTTTTTACTGGATAAATTAATAACTTTCAAGGCATCAGAATCTGAGGTCTGAAGCTCAGAAGGTAGTTGCTAACTAGATTGATTTTTTGAGGGCTGAAAAATAGGTGCCGTGCGAATTTCATTATTCACCACTGTGCTGTGACTCATCTTAAGGGAATGTGTAGCATTAAGACTTGGGGTAGCTACTGAATTTTCAATGGCTAACTCACCAAGATTTTGTGATAGTTGGGAGGGAAATTGGTGAAATTGCTGGTGATGTTCCGGAGGGAAAAGTGGGGTGCGTTTAGAAGAAGTGTTAGAATCTTTTTTGTTTTCTATTTTGCGCTTGTAGGAACCATTAATTTTTGTGTGACGTTGGGACTTAGTGTGGGAAGATGATGTAGATGATTGGGATGATAAGTCCGAATCACTCACATCATTAGTGTTTATTTGTGAATGAAAAGAGCTTGAATGGGGGTTTTTATATGCATTTTTTGTTATACCTTTGTAATTTCTTTCTCTGGTCCAGTGATAAGCTTCATCCTGTTGATATGCTTGCTTATCTCTGGCAAATTTCTTTTCTTTAGTCTTGATCAAATTGCCTACAAAAATTTCTAATTGTTTTTGCATTTTGTTATCTCTCTGAGAGAAGGAGGGATCATTTAATAATGCTGCACTGTCTAGATAAAGTTGTTTGATATCATTGTTCACAATTTCCAAATCTTTGGTATATTGTGAGCATAATAAATTCATCATTTTTAGAGAACAGGAATGTAGATTTGATTCCCATTCACTTTTTAATTCAGCATTGACTGTTTTAATTAGAGGGAGAATCTGAATTCTTAGTCCCTAAGGGACCAGTTTTTCATCAATATACTTCAAAAAATATTTTTTATTCCAAAATATCTTGGATTTTTTTCCAATAATCTGCGCAATCTCGAAAAGAAGTGGTCAAGGGTAATTCCTCCCACTGATGAACTTTGAGCCTGATGGAACTTGTCCATTAATCCATCGAAATCTTTCCCATTGTATTTATTTCTGATTCAGTACAGGATTTCTGATGCTGGCCAGCATTTTGGATTTTGAACCCTTGTTACAAAGTCCCCTTTTTCTAGGTGCCTATATTGGCACATGACATATATTTCTGTAAAATTACCTTACAACAATTATATGTTTATTTTTTCAGATGTAGTTCATCTACCTTTCAAAGAACAAGAACATTTTGTGATTTGCCCATTGGATATTTTTTCCTGACCCCTGTCGTCATGTGGATGCGACTGTGGGTGGCAGACCCTAAGGTGAGCACATTGGGGGACCCATTGGATCCGAGCCTATTTCCAGCCTCTGTCCTTGTTGCCCATATGGGCACCCGCGGTGCCCTACACTTATTTTCCAGGAAAATTGGTCCAATCTGGTCAGTAGCAGCACCGCTTTCAAACTCCCAGGTGTCCTTCAATGGAGTTTCATAAAACCTCTTCTTTCTAATTTTCATTTCTATCACAATACTGACTGATTTACTAATTGGGTTAATCTTCTTCTTTATGACCTTTTGTGTCTTTAGATTTTCCCCATTTTACAGGCATTGTGGATATATCTTTTGAAATCCGGCCTTTAATAATGCTGTCAGTTTCATTTGGATCCATTTCAGATTGTCTCTGGCGATCTGTTACCTCCTCTGCATACATTATGTCCGGACCGGATGTTGCCATCCCCGACCTTCCGGTTCCGGCGGAACAATGCGATGCGGTCGCGTCTTGATGACGCACTTCCTCTTCGGTCTCCATTGGACCACTGGGCGTATCTCGCTCTCACTCCCTCGGTGATGTCAGATGCCGAGGGAGTGGAGAGGGTGTATAAATGCCGGCGCAATACGGTCAGTATTACACTAGACCACCGGGGAACGACATATGAGCTTCGAGACCATTTGCGGTAAATGAAATCTTCTAAACCCTGCTTCTCTCCTTACATCTTTTGTATATTAGATGCTGACTATGTCCTTCCATGCCTCTCTCTTCTTTCTCCTCCCGTGCAGTCTCTTTCATTTTGAGCGTACTATTGGAAAATTTGTTCAATTACAATGGCGATGAACTTTTGAATACTGCATGATAATCCATGTGCCCAATTTTGCCAATTTTGGGTAAGTATGCATACCCTCAACACTTGACAGACCCGCATTGCGTTTGTCATTGTTATTAATAAACTCCATTTTTCTCTTTAAGGGATACCTCCCATTTGGGGATACTAAGGAAACTTTGTTTTCCCTCCCTGCTTTTTTACATTGGGGTACCTATTGAATCAACTGCACATTCATTATAATCAGGTGAATATTTTAGCAATTTTTCAACCTGATATTTAGTCCTATACAACTGGAGATATAGCAATCTTGGGTTGAAGTGTATTTCCATGCTCTGGTCTCATTATTTCTACCCATCATTCCTAGCTTGGCTGTCACCCTCTCTATGGGTCAACTTTAAGAGGTTGGATGTCTCGGTTCCCCTCCCCCTCTGTGCTCGCTTGGGTGGCGTCACCTTTATTGCCTCCACCTTCGGCATAAGAAAGGGTTCAGGTCATCTTAAGGTACTTTTATTGGTATCATTGTCTTTCTAATATGTAAATCAATTGGGCACTCAACTTTAGGACCATTGAGATAAGCCCTATGTATATACACATGCTATGTATTTTATGTTCTTTCCTTTTGTTACCTAGAAATGTTCACTCTCAAGAAATGTCTATGAAAACTCCTGAAGAAGCTATTATGAAGATGGCGAAACACGTAGAGTTGATATTTTCTAGTGAATTTTCTTGATTTTATCATTTTATATTGATGTACTGTCTTGTCCTCACCTCCTATGTGTAATAAAATGTACAATTTTTGAGAATTCAGATTTTTCTCCATCATTTTGCACCGTTAAAGTCCCACTTTGCCCCCCTTCATTGTAGCTACTAATATTTATAGGTAAAGTTGATCCAGGGAATATCCGATTGTCTCTCGGAGGATCAGGAAGGATTTTTTTTCCCCTGCTGTAGTAAATTGGATCATGCTTTGCTGGGGTTTTTTCACCTTCCTCTGGATCAACTGTGGGTAACGGATTGTGTATATGGGATTGTATGGTTATTGTATGGTTGGGTTTTCTTTACTGTTTTTTGTTATTTATTTGTTAAGCCAGATGGATTTGTGTCTTTTTTCAACCTGACTAACTATGTAACTATATAATCTGCAACCGCTGTCATTTTCTGAAAATGCAATGCATTATGGCTACCTGGGCTTGTTCTGAACACAGAATGTGTAGTGAACACCCCCCAGAAAAATAATGTCCTGCTTTTGTGATTGGCTCATCAATTTTCCAAGAAGTCTGCCTAAAATATAAGTCAGATTTCAGGTATCCCCTGCAACACAAATGTCATTTTTGGTGAGATACTCCCAATAGGAACACGTCTAAAGGGACGCAGGCCCAGCCATTAGTGCTCTGCAACTGCACAGCTGGTTGATCATTATGAAACCCCTCCCATTTAACCCACTCAGCACAGAGGCACAGGGAAACAAACAGGGATTTCAGAATAACAAAAAGATATGAATCTGCAACAAAGATTGTTATAATCCTTGCAATGTACATAGATCACCCAGAGGGGAATGTTTTTTTTTTCCACAAAAGTTACGCTTTAACTTTTTAGTGAAAATATTTCCTGTCCTAATAAATAGTTTTGTACTTATCATTGGGGGAACAATCAGCTTCTAACTTCAGCTTGCTTCAGTAAACATTGACAATAAAACCTGAAAGCTGATTGGTTACTATGCACAAGTGCACTACATTCTGTGTGCTCCAGTTTTAGTAAATCTTCCCACTGAGTCTATAAACTACTCAAGAGACAAGGTAGTGTACCTCAGAGTATTTTCTAAGTTACATAGTAGTTGAGGTGGAATAAAGACAATAGTCCATCCAGTTCAACCTGTGTAGGTGTGTGTGGACTTAATCATTTCCCATACCCTGAATGTTTTGATCTTTGAGATGTACGTCCAAGAGTCTTTTAAATGTAACAAAGTAAAAAAATTAAAAAAAAAAACACTCGTGGAATGCCAATATTATACAATATTATGTTGTTGTGTTGATGAAGGGCCTTTGTTTTTAGTGTAGCCAGGTGCTTGGCTAGAGACAGTGAGTGATTTAGGACAGTGCTGTCTGTGCTCCCAATGGACTTAAAGCGGAATGGGCTAACACCAGCAGGGGGAGCTGACAAGCAGCAAGAGCTCCAAAGACTTGATGGTTAACAACATCGAATCATGGGAGATGAAGTTCAAGAACTATTTTACTATAGCAGTCTATGTAAGATATACAGCACCGGTGCTATATAACCAAGATGTGTATTAATTAAGAAATATATTTTTAAACAGAAGAAATTTATTAAATACCAGGCGCAGTTCAAAGTTGGTGTCAATCCTTTAAACACTCAAATAATATATGCAGTAAGTGAACAGCGCTTTGTACATATCATGTATAACAATTATATTTGCTGTAATATGTAACCAATATATAAAAATACCTTTTTTTCAAAAAAAAATGCCAGTATATAGAAAAAAACATTTCTGCCCTAAACAAATTGCAAGCGGGATGGAAACAAGATAAGGCTAGGTGTTTGATCTTGGCGAATGCACTATGAAAGAGATTTTTTATCTTAATAAATGGGTTGTACAATGATGGTTGTTTCTTGAGCTTGGCATTTTTCATATGAGGGACGCTGGGAAAACCTAATGAATTATCCATTATACCAGTGGCATATTAAAGGATTGTGGATCAAAGCTTTATTAGACCCATATACTGTACAAATAAAAGGGTTGTGGAGCTCTGGTGAGTGCATGAGTGGTGTGGATCACTGGGAAATCATCTCACTGCATAACTTTGGACTAATGATGGAAGCACAAATAGAGTGTAAACACACTAAAAATTGATACATCACATTGTACTTTTCACTGGAGTTTTTATCTTCACTGATTTGTGCTTGGAAATCAAAAACACTTTTTATTGGATATATATATATATATATATATATATATATATATATATATATATATATATATTTATATATTGTTTAAATATTATAGCAAATATAAGTGTCATACTGTATGGTAGGTACAAAATGTAGTTCACTGCATAAATAGCAGTCAATGAACCATTGGACTACAATTCCTAAATTCCTAACGCAAGCTGGCAAGCTGGGTATAAACAGAGAAAGAGAGAACAAGAGCTGTATTTCTACAGGCTGAATACCAATGATTTCCTCTTTTGCTTCAAGGAGTCCTCACTGCACCTTCATGTATGCATCAACCTGCTACAAGCCTGCGGCCATGTGCTAAGAACCTAGAGTCGCACCAGGCAGATCCAGAAGTGAGCTGACATCTGAACCCCTGCTGCTGTATCACTGGGACTGATGAGAGTACACTGCTCCTATTAATCTGTTGCCGCTAGCAAAGACTGAGCATATAGGGACTTGTCATGGTGTTATTTACTGGGACTACATTCATGTGCACCACCGATGATGGGGCCCCAATGCTAGCCAGCTGAATAGGGATAAAGACTGCTCACTCAGATAGCTGTTTCGCAGGAGCTTTGCCTATTGTCCATAGTAAGAAGTACCTCTTTAGGGAGTCTTAAATGTCATTGCTGTCATTTAAATAGAGTTCACTTTAATGTGGATATAGCCTACTGTTTACAGAAAAGTTTCCACAATATTGATTATTATTGCTGTTTTTGTGGATTACCATGTTTACTCTAATTTAGCTGCACAGAGCCCCATTCTATGCTGCTATAGCCTAGTGAACATATTGTCTAGCAAAGTGTAATTGACCTAATCCCTTACTTACTTTATGTGCATGCTACTATTTACTGCAACCCGTGACTATATATTGAGTTAATATACCACTAACCAGTTTGATGTTTCCTTTTTGATACTGAACCTTATTTGTGTGCAGGGTATTTATATTTCTACTCCCAGTAACAGTGCAGTGTCTTTTTGCTTAACCTGGTGTGTCAGTGAGGGTAAGGTTGTCCTCAGAGTCGAGGCAGAAGAATTGAGAACCCAGTCTATCAAGCTGTTCCTGCGTGGGGTAGAACTACACAAGTGAATTACATTTTTGAGAGTAATAGCTGGGCTGATTTAGCAGTGTGTGAATACTCACTTAAATTATCCAATCCTGTGAAATGCACATTCCTGCTCCTTATAATACCTAAATCGTGTGCTGATGAAAAAAATAAGTTGGGAATTTGCTTTTCACTTTGATTGATTGTACAATTGAAGCTAATGTTCACACAATTTATTCCGGAGAGATTCTTAACTCCTTTCATAAATCAGCCTAATTATCTAAAATCCATGTATTATAATTCCAGTCTATAGGAGCTTTTGTAAATAAAGAAAGCAGTTTACCAGCAACATGTTAGATATATTTAAAAGGATACACACATCCCACCTGTGTGCCATTTGTGTTTAATAAAAGGGACAGTTATACCAAGATTCTGTTAATTTGTTTACAATTTTTTTTTTTTTTTTTAATTTGTGCATTACACATTTTTGCCAATAGTATTTCTGGAGCGAACTCAAGGTTTGTCTTTAATATCAACTGTATAGATTGCTCCCTACTATTTTCAATGTGGGGCAAAGAAGTTCTTTCTGCTACACAAAGCATGGCATTTTATATTGTTTCTCCCATATCACTTAGTTCTAGAAAAGAAAGTCTTAATCTTAATCAGGACAATCTGCCATGCTATAAATATTGTGGCTTTTGACAGCTGACAATTTTAAAGAAAATGTCACTAAATAAAAAGAGCTATCAGATGTGGAGGCACAAAGAAATGACATTTCAGTGTCACATGATTTCACAATAAAAATATCATGGAAGTAAGAAAAAGTATTAAGCTGTGCCACCTGCTGCAAGCCAAAGATTAAAGAAGGGATATTACACAAATGAGAAGACTATTAAAATTAAAAATAAATAGATATTGGTAGGATTGTTGGATTTTCCTTCAACTGTAGTGTAATCAGTGTCAGCAGCAAGAACATTATCATCTGAAATGACTAAGGCTGGCCATACATTATTCACTTTTATTTATTCAACCAGTGGGTTGAGGGGAAAAAATGACTGGATTCCCCCATCCAAATACTCAATGTGGATAGGGAAATCACTCCCACTGTGCTATTGTGCAGTGACTGTTTGGGAAAAAGCCAACAGGCTGGTTGTACAGAAGTTCATTAGTAGATCGGTTTCTGTATAATCAGCATGCCCATACATGGATCGAAATTTGCCTGGTCTCTGCTGAACCAGCAGAATTTTAATACATGTATGACCAGCTTTAGATCTACTCCCTTGTCTTGTTTAGTAGTATCTACATTTGAAAATTATACCCAAGATTAGAAAAGGCCATTGAGAATAGACAGATGCAGTTGGGCCCATTTCAGCAGATATTATTCTCAATGAAATCCTTATCTGATCTTGCAAACTCAGCAGAAATTGAGCCACTGCAATTTAGAGGCAAGAGTGATTCTAAAGGGTTTAATAATAGTCTGGGCTGTGTATGTTTCACAATTGCAATAGGAACTACAAGAATAGTAAAGATAAGATGAGTAATTCCTTGGACACAAGTAAATTATTTCATTCAAATTAAAGCATCTCTCCTGGCCTCTAAAAAATGGCCTTTGAATTTATAAATGTGTGCATCACTGGAGTGTAATGAAATTCTGTCATGTAGATGTAAAATTGCAACTCCGAAAAGCATTAACAACTTGGAGAAGATCATGGTAAATAGGTACTGATTGGTAAGAGCTGGGTTACAGATAAAATATAGGTAGAAGAAATTGTGTCATGGCATTGATAAACCAGTACAAATGTACCTGTGGTCTGGTGGGACCAGATATGTGTACTGCACACAGGAAGATAATCAGTCCTATGGGTATTGTATACCCATACCTTCATTGATTCAAGCTGGACAAATGCAACTATGCAATAAAGGTCATACCTAGGCTTGAGTTTTAAGTGAAGATAACACAAGGGGAATGACTTGGCTGCATTGAAAATGAAATTAGGATTGAAGTAATATCAAGCTGCAATTTTTCGTTTAGTTTTGCCTTATAATAATAATAAACTTTATTTTATATAGTGCCTTTAATGGTAGCTTCTCAAAGCACTTTACAAGGACAAGAGAAATACACAAGGTAAAGCAGAGTGGGGAAAAGGGACAATTACATATAATCTTGTCTGAAGGAAAACGTTTTTAGATTTGATTTAAATTAATTTAAAGAAGATGACTCTTTGGAAGTAAACTTTGGGGCAAAGCAGGAGAAGGCTCTGTCACACATTGAGCGTAGGTGAGTAGGGGACACACACAAAAGAACAGAATTTGAGGAGCAGCGGTTACGAGGGGGGTAGTAAGTTGATAAAAGTTCAGACAGATAATAGTGAAGCCATGAAAAGCCTGAGAAGCCATGAAAAAGCAAGAGGATCCTAAAGTCTATGCAAAACCTGACAGGTAGCCAGTGCAAGGACTCCAGGATAGGGGTAATATAATCACTTGTACCAGGCCTAGTCAAGATTATGGCTGCAGAATTTTGTACATATTGTTGTTGATTAATAGTGGATTAAGTGCCGGTTCACACTGATCCGACTTGTCAGGCGACTTGTCACTGTTTAATTAACCACTTGACCTCCAGAAGAGATTTACACCCCTTCAGGATCAGGCCATTTTTTTGCGATATGGCACTGTGTTACTTTAACTAACAATTGCGCAGTCGTGTAATGCTGTACCTAAATTAAAAGTATGTATGTCCTTTTTTTCCAACAAATATAGCTTTCTTTTTCTCTAAATGCATTTTTATTTGAGGAAAAAAATAAGAAGGGTAACATCAGAGTCAGCATAACATTGCAAACAAGAACAAAAGGTTACAGGGTATCAGATAGGTGGCAAGTTACAGCGTGATACAACCATGTAGAAATACAGTCAGAGATAATATTGTGGGGGTTAAATATCAGTCCTAAAATTATTTTTTAAACATGTTTGCAAAAAAAGAATAAATGTTTTCTGCTACAATTTTAGAAAAATCACAATAAGCATTAATTGATTGGTTTGTGCAAAAGTTATAGGGCCTGATTCATAGTACGGAGAATTGGCGTTTCGGCTGGATTTTGCGAACCGGTGAATTTTTAAGTCTGAAATTGGTATTCAAAGAACAGCGGGCGGAAAATAAAGCCAACTGTGAGATTCATTAAGATCAACTAATGTCAGGACTGGACTTAAAAACAGTCCAGCTAAAAGGTGGACTAATTTTTTCAAAATCACAAAATATGGCAGGAAAAAAATAAAAAATGTGTGGGAAAGATGTGTTATATGATTTTGAGCTAAACTGCTTTTAAACTGTGTGAAAATGTTAAGTAGAAAAAAAGATATTAATAAAAGTGTAAATTGCAAAAATATCTCCAGAGTAAATTTCTGGCAGATAGCTCATGTGAGCATGCTCCAAACCAAAAACTAGGCTGAAAATAACGTTTTTGAAAACGTTAGTGGGAGTTTTATTGAATTTGCGGCAAATACCGCCGCAAATTCGCGGTAAAACGGCGCTATTCCGGCGCTAATAATTTTTTTTTTTTTTTTTATTTATTTTTTTTAATTTTTTTTTTTTAATTTTTTTTTGCACATATCTATGTATGTCTATATATATATATGAATCACAAAAATATATATATATATATATATATATATATATATATATATATATAGATAGATATATATGTGTGTGTGTGTATGTGTATATATATATATATGTATATATATATATATATATATATATATATAGATACCCAAAAAATAATTATATGTGTATATATATATATATATATATATATATATATATATGTGTTTTTTATTTATTGATTTGCCTATGTGTATGTATGTATGTATATATATATATATATATATATATATATATGAAAAGGAACACTAACACGGCTCCTCCCCGAAAATTAAACATTGTATATGTGTGAAATTAATATATTTTTGGGTTGGTTAGATATAGAAAGTAACAATAATATATGTTTTTTTGCATATGTATATATATATATATATATATATATATATATATGCAAAAAACAATATATTATTGTTACTTCCTATATCTAACCAACCCCAAAAATATATTAATTTCACACATATACAATGTTTCATTTTTGGGGAGAAGCCGTATTAGTGTTGCTTGTCATATATAACAACATACAGTTGTAGGTAGTTCAGGGATTCGAACACCCAAATACACTGTTGCAAGGCAGTGGTGCTAACCACTTAACTACCTAAAGCTAATGACATTTTTTTCAAAGCATGTGTGATTTGTACTTTTAAAAAAAAAGTGATATATATATATATATATATATATATTCTATTTAGACCCAATTCAAGCTCAAATAATTTTTATTTATTAAAATTTTTTGATGGACTAATTTAATCAAACTATATTAATTTTTAGAGCCCATTCACATTAGCGCGACTTGTCAGGCGACTTGTCAGCCTGACAAGTCGCGGTATGTCACGGTCCATTGAGTAGTACAGGACCCGTTCTAATAGGAGCGACACAAGTCACTCCGACTTAGAAAAAGGGTCCTGTACTACTTTGGGGCGACCTCGGAGCGACTTGCATAGACTTCCAGTGTGTGAAGTCTCTGCAAGTCACGGTGCACAGCGGTGCACGCGACTTCACAGGTCACCCCCCGAAGTCGTGTCGCCTCAATGTGAATGGGCTCTTAAGGTGCCAGTGCATGTATGCTTGGTATAAAGATAACAAGAAACAAAAAAAAAAAAAAAAAAAAACCTCAGAGACCACAATTCCCAAATAATTAACCTAGTTTAGTAAAACTGTATATAATCAACAAATTTTTAAAAATAATCCTGCATGCTGCAAATTATATATAGGTGTTTAAAACATTTATTTCTGTGAAAAATTAGTATTTTAAACTTAAATTGATAGGCTAAGAAACTATCAGTGGCATATATTATGAAATAAATGTAACAAAGTGATTATGTTTGTGTAAATTGTGTTTTGCAAAAATGTTGCAAATATGTATTGAGCTTGAGCTTGATTAAATAAACTGACCAAAATATCCAAGTGGTTAGCACAGCTGCCTTGCAATAATGTATTTGGGTGTTCAAATCCCTGAACTACCTACAACTGTCTGTTGTTATATATGACAAGCAACGCCCCAAAAATAAAACATTGTATATGTGTGAAATTATTATATTTGTTGAGTGGGGGGCCATATTACTGTTGCTTCCTATATAGAGCCACATTACACTCTGAAAAATAGCAGTGTTTGAGCTTGCAAATCTGAGAATTTGCAAATTGATTGAACATATGCAGTGCAACCCCAGAACTCAGAATTCAACAACCCAAAAAAAGATATGTAGATATATATATAAAAAAATTACTACATCAAGTCAACACACATAGGAAATGCTTTCAGTAATCTCAGAATGAGCACAAAGTGGCTTTTTCATTTAGACTAATGGGCCATACACACTATAAGATTTTCTGAAGATTTTTTCCTTTAGATTTACCAAAACCAGATAATATGAGGTCAAACCTAAACACTTTCAATTTGTATGCAATCTGGCAGGCCCTTGCACTACATAGAAAAGGTAAATCTGAAGGAAAAAGTCTTCAGAAAACCTTATAGTGTGTATGGCCATACATGATCCAATTTTCTTACAATTTTCTGTCCAATTTTCTTGAAATTTACCTTCAAGTATGTAGTACAAAGGCCTGCCTAATTGGATAAGTGAAAGTGTTGTTTAGCTTTGACATCACATTATGTGGTTTGTGGTTAATCTATCAGAAAATTGTACAACAAAAATTGAACATGTATGGCCATACACACTATAAGATTTTCCGTAGACTTTTTCCTTCAGATTTACCTTTTCTATGTAGTGCAAGGGCCTGCCAGATTGCATACAAATTGAAAGTGTTTAGGTTTGACCTCATATTATCTGGTTTTGGTAAATCTAAAGGAAAAAGTCTTCAGAAAATCTTAAGCCCCGTACACACGTACTGATCGTCGGCCGAACGATCGGCTGTCTTTTGTCCAGGGCTGTCCTGTCTGTTGAAAACTGCAAAAGACTGCACACGAATTTTGTCGGCCAACAACAGACGACTGCAGAAGTGATGTCATGTGATGGTTAACTTTCCCTGTGTTTTTTCTTTTCTGAGCATGCCCAGTCTTGCAAATCAGCCGATTGTCGGCCGAATTCTGTACTGACTGGCGAACAATCGGCCGTTCTGGTGTTGGCCAACAAAAATTTTAATGCCTGCACGACAGATTCTGTTCGGCCGAAAATGCGCTGTTGGCTGTCGGAAGCATCATACTAACAAGCCTACAATCGGCCGATTGGTCGTCGGCCAAATATTTACGGCCGAAGATCGGTACGTGTGTACGAGGCATTATAGTGTGTATGGCCCATTAAGCTGGCCATACATGTTCAACTTTTGTTGTACAATTTTCTGGTAGATCTACCACAAACCACATAATGTGAGGTCAAAGCTAAAAAAACACATTCACTTGTATCTAATTAGGCAGGCCTTTGTACTACATACTTGAAGGTAAATTTCAAGAAAATTGGACAGAAAATTGTAAGAAAATTGGAACATGTATGGCCAGCCTTAAGCCTCGTACACACGTACCGATTGTCGGCCGTAAATATTCGGCCGACGACCGATCGGCCGATTGTAGGCTTGTTAGTATGATGCTTCCGACAGCCGACAGCGCATTTTCGGCCGAACAGAATCTGTCGTGCAGGCATTAAAATTTTTGTTGGCCAACACCAGAACGGCCGATTGTTCGCCAGTCAGTACAGAATTCGGCCGACAATCAGCAGATTTGCAAGACTGAGCATGCTCAGAAAAGAAAAAACACACGGAAAGTTAACCATCACATGACATCACTTCTGCAGTCGTCTGTTGGCCGACAAAATTCGTGTGCAGTCTTTTGCAGTTTTCAACAGACAGGACAGCCCTGGACAAAAGACGGCCGATCGGTCGGCCGACGATCAGTACGTGTGTACGAGGCATTAGTCTAAATGAAAAAGCCACTTTGTGCTCATGCTGAGATTATTGAAAGCATTTCTTATGTGTGTTGACTTGTAAGAAACTTGGATCATGGATGGCCAGCCAAACACTCATTCATTAGTGAACTGGTGATTTTGGTTTAGGAACCAACAGACCCAATTAATTACTTTGCTGGGCGTTTCCTATACTGGGTGGGTGTAGTTTAACCAAGGTTATATAAAGGGATGTATGAGATCATATCATTTGGCCTGTGGAAGGGCCACAGGTCTTTATGTCCGAATTTGCTTTTGGGGTGGGGGTTTGCTGGCATGCCTAAAGATCCATATTGCAGTAAGTGTATTCTGTTGGATGAATACTTTTCATGCTCTAACTGTTTGGTATAGTTTTTGCAAAGTGTGTCTTTATGTACTCTATACATGTTTTTTTTTTCTATTTTCATGCCTCTGTGTAGCTGTATGTTCTACTGATTTGATGGTATTTAAATGAAAAGACAGGCTCATGCAAACAATTAACATAAAAGTATGTTGGGTATGTTTTATGCTTAATACTAAGGTGTCTACAACTTATTTTGCTTGACTTTTGGATATTGTAAGCTCTATCTATCCATCATATGTTGTATCTTTGCACTGTAATTTGAATAAAAATTACTTGATTTGGGGGTTTTGGGGGGGGGGGGGGCATTGCACATTTCACATTTCACATGCTTGCTTGAGTGATTACTGATGTTTTATACATGTTCAATAAAGCTTATTCATTTGTACACAGCTCCTGGTTTTTTGTTTTCTTTTCTTCATATTTGTCTAGATGTAATTCAGATATCTTTTGTGTCTGTTGAATGTAATCCATTTCTTGTATTTTTTGTGTGTGTGCAATGGCAGTACAGTATGAACTTGGGTAGGGTTTCTCCATTTACTCCAGCGAAGTGTGTGTGTGTGTGTGTGTGTGTGTGTGTGTGTGTGGGGTGGTGTGTGTGTGTGTGTGTGTGTGTGTGTGTGTGTGTGTGTGGGGTGGTGTGTGTGTGTGTGTGTGTGTGTGTGTGTGGGGTGGTGTGTGTGTGTGTGTGTGTGTGTGTGTGTGTGTGTGTGTGTGTGTGTGGGGTGGTGTGTGTGTGTGTGTGGGGTGGTGTGTGTGTGTGTGTGGGGTGGTGTGTGTGTGTGTGTGGGGTGGTGTGTGGGGTGGTGTGTGTGTGTGTGGGGTGGTGTGTGTGTGTGTGTGTGTGTGTGTGTGGGGTGGTGTGTGTGTGTGTGTGTGTGTGGGGTGGTGTGTGTGTGTGTGTGGTGGTGGTGTGTGTGTGTGTGTGGTGGTGGTGTGTGTGTGTGGGGTGGTGGTGTGTGTGTGTGGGGTGGTGGTGTGTGTGTGTGGGGTGGTGGTGTGTGTGTGTGTGTGTGTGGGGTGGTGTGGGGTGGTGTGTGTGGGGGGTGGTGTGTGTGTGTGTGTGTGTGTGTGGGGTGGTGTGTGTGTGTGTGTGTGTGGGGTGGTGTGTGTGTGTGTGTGTGTGTGTGTGTGTGTGTGTGTGGGGGGGGGTGTGTGTGTGTGTGTGTGTGGGGGGGGGTGTGTGTGTGTGTGTGTGTGGGGGGGGGTGTGTGTGTGTGTGTGTGTGTGTGGGCTAAATTGTAAGAAAAAAATTAAAGTGTTTATGTATATATTTAGCTAAAAATATATAAATTAAGGAATAATACAAAATTTCCATTCAGTCGCAGTGGATGAATGTAACCAAAACATTTAATAAAGAAATCACTAAAAATGATTACTAAATAAAAGATCGCTACAGCGCTCACTCACCTTTTTAGTTGGCTTAGGTCAGTGATGAACCTTGGCAACACAGGTGTTTTGTAACATTTCCCATGATGCTCACCTACACTGCAGAGTACATGAGCATTTTGGGAAATGTAGGGCAAAAACATCTTGGGGGGGGGGGGTTAAGGGTTACCATCACTGGCCTAGGTAAAACATTTCCAATACATTTTAGTTGTCTGTGTGCGCCATTTTTAAAATAAAGCAAAATCTCTTTACAATAAATTGCAAATGGCACATTGGCGTTCGCCCTGGACCAGAAATGACACCAAATTGGCTTGCACACATTCCAGCAAGTGGTCACAATCAACTGGCTAATCATGGTGAGGGCCACTTTCAGCTGTGAAGAAATGGCATTCATATGCAAAGTAAGTGTGTGTGTGTGGGGGGGGGGGGGGTCTGTGCTTGTAATCAGAGCATTGATTACCAGTGCAGACCCTTGGGGGATGCCACTAGAGCCACCAGGGATGCCCACCCATGCCACCATTGATGCCAATCAGTGCTCAGGGAACCTGTTAGTGCCCTCCTCATCAGTGCTGCCCATCATTACCATCTTTCAGTGCTGCCCACCAGTGTCAATCATTGCCCATCAGTGCCACCTATCAATGCCCATCAATGCTGCATATCAGTGCTATCTATCTATCTATCTATCTATCTATCTATCTATCTATCTATCTATCTATCTATCTATCTATCTATCTATCTATCTATCTATCTATCTAATCTATCTAATCTATCTATCTAATCTATCTATCTAATCTATCTATCTAATCTATCTATCTAATCTATCTATCTAATCTATCTATCTAATCTATCTATCTAATCTAATCTAATCTATCTATCTATCCTGCATATTAGTGTCTCATCAGTGCCTGCCAGCGCAGCCTCATCAATGCTCGTCAGTGCAACAAAAAACATATTGATTTACCAAATTTTATTACATAAACAAAAACACATTATTTTAGGGGTCAAACATTTAGGTCTTCTTTTTGCCAATAGAAAAAAAACCTTGCAGTGATCAAATACCACCAAAAGAAAGCACTATTTTTTATGAAAATACTGTCATACATTTGTGTTAGGTACAGGGTTGCATGACCGCACAATTGTCATTCAAAATGCAACAGTATAAAAAGCTGAAAATTGGCCTGGGCAGGAAGGGGTGTAACTGCCCTGTAAGGAAGTGGTTAACTATTGAAACATGGGAATAAATATTCCAGGGGTAATCATGCTCAGCTCAATGGTTTAGTGGTTAGTGTTCCTGGCTATAAACAATGAGAGCATGAGTTCAAATCCCAAGTGTGCCATCACCTTCTTAAATTTTAGACAGCTATAAATAAATACTGAAACTTGGCAAATGCATAATTGCACCCTGCACATATGCATGTTTGTTTCTTGAATATACAAGGCCATTGACATGCAATTTTAGGTGATGTAGCCAATGTATTACTATGTGGCCAAAAAAAAATTATGGCACACAGGGTGTTATCATGGTTGGGCCTTGAACTCATGACCTAGCAATCTTTAGCTGTGAGCTTAGCCCACTACACCAAAGTGCTGAATACAATCAGATATGCCTGAAAGTTTCAGATGAATAAAGAATGAAGACTGCTAATTAGACAGCTGTGTAGTCTGCTATTAGAAAATCTAAAGGTTAAAACACATACGATACATAACTATACCTTAAAATTAAAATAAACCATAATAAATGACATTGCTGTGTAATAGTGATTCAGAATAGACAAATTTCCTTTTATGAAAAACACAAAGGGAATTTGGCTAACTCCAAACTCAAATTCAGCCTAAGTTAACTCCAAACCCGAATTCAGTCTAAGTTAACTCCAACTCCGAATTCATTAAAGCATCTAGTTGATGGTTTAACTCCAGCCACTTACCTAATTAGGATGCAATGAGTTTAGGCTGGAGTTATTTCTGGAGAAGTGAGCAGCTCTACTCCAAACTTATACTGAATTAGGCCCATAGTGTCTACAAACTATGGCATTTACACTGGAATTTCTTTTTTTTATACTAGTAATGGTGGCAATCAGTGACTTCTAGTGGGATTGCGATATTGTGGTGGACAATCAAACACTAACTGTCACTTTGTGGGAACAAGTTGCACTAATACAGTGATCAGTGCTAAAAATATGCATCTGTCACTGTACTAATGACACTGACTGGGAAGGGGTTAAACATCTAGGGCGATTAAAGGGTTAACTGTGTGCCTAGGAACAGGTGCATCTGAACTACTACCTCCTGTGTAATGCCTGGTCAGCCTCAAGAGCATGGCACTGAGCCTGGGAAGTCTTTGCAAACCTCCAGGTGCAATCCGTGTGAAAAAGGAAGAAAGGCTGGTACTATAGAGGTTGGCTAAAACTTTGTTTTAATAATTCAGGTGAACAACAGTCAAAAATCCAACGAGTTTCAGCAATCAGGCCTTAATCATGGCTCAGTCTGCCTAGCCAGTGTTTTTATGTACTGTATGTGCGGCTTTTACTAAGGGTAGTAATGGATTTTATTCCCTACTTTATATGGGAAAGAAAATCTATTACTCCCCCCTGTCAGAATGGAGCTCTGCCTTATTTACATAGGCAAAGTTCAATTCTGTGTCTCTGCCCAACGATTGGATGGTGTCGGCAGACATCAATTGCCTGGCTTCTGCTGTGAGTAATCACAGCAGAAGTGGCCTGCCAGTGGGACGTGTGAGCACCCCCTGGGCAGACGTGCAGAATCACGTATATATACACATGATACTGCACAGGAGGGCCGCCCTGAAGCAGCATATCTGCCATAGGGCAGTCCTTAATTGGTTAAGATCCATTACCACTTGACCTCCGGTAGGTTTTACCCCCTTCATGACCAGGGCATTTTTTGCTATTCAGTACTGCGCTACTCTAACTGGCAATTGCTTGGTCATGGAACATTGTACGCAAATAAAATGTATATAATTCTTTTGCACAAATAGAGCTTTCTTTTGGGTAAATCTAAAAGTAAACCAAGTCTGACAGGGTAGAGCCCCAGCAGACGAGGAAAACAGGGATTTTCCTTTGCCCACAATATAGGAGAAAAACGGATCATAAAAAATATATAAATTTTATTGAAAACAAAATATCAAAATCAATACATAAAAATACAGCATGCAAATGGTGCATTACATAAAACAACACATCCTGCACTCCAATGGATCGACCGGCCCGATCCGGTTTGGTGTGGCAGGGGCGCATTTTGGTGTATTTATCTCCCTACACTAAATTTTCTCCTTTACTGGATACGGACGGTGTCCAGGTGGTGTTCACTACAATTTATATTTTTTGATCTTTTGGCTCACTTGTGCTTAATATTTGAGCACATTTACTTTATTATAAATAAAGACTTTGTGTGGGGGATATTATCATCCTCTTATCCAGCTTACACCTTTTTTAAAGCCCATTATTATATATCTCACTACATGGCTGTTGAGATATTTTTGTGCTTTGTTTCAGGGTGTATATATCCCGAGGATCCAGATGTGTTAGGAGTGTTGAGTATTGTGTTATGTAATACACCATTTGTATGCTGCACTTTTATGTATTGATTTTAATATTTTGTTTTCAGTGAAATGTATATATTTTTTATGATCCATTTTTCTCCTATATTGTAGGCACAGGAAAATCCCTGTTTTCCTCATCTGCTGGGCTATGCCCTATCAGACTGTGTTTACTTTTAGATTTACCCAATTTGTAGAGGATCATGCCGGTATTTAATAGATAGATATTTACTCTCCCCTCAATTTTTATTAGAGCTTTCTTTTGGTCATATTTGATCACTACTGGGTTTTTCATTTTTTAATATAAAGGATTTATTTATAAACGCAAAAAAGAAGATTTAAAAAAAAAATCAAAGTGAAAAAATTATTCAGCAGGCTAGTCCATTTTACTAAAATTTCATAACAGCAACTAACTAGTTTGTATGGTCCCCACGTGCTTGTATGCATGCCTCACAACATTGGGGCATGCTCCTAATGAGACGACAGATAGTATCCTGGGGAATTTCTTCCCAGATCTGGATCAGGGCATCACTGAGCTCCTGAACAAACCGAGGTGCAACCTGACGCAATCGGATGGACTGAAACATAATGTTCTAGAGGTGTTCTATTGGCTTTAGGTCACTAGAGCATAGGGGCCATTCAATGGTATCAATTCCTTCATGCTTCAGAAACTGGCTGCATACTCTCGCCACATGAGGCCAGGCATTGTCATGCACCAGGAGGAACCCAGAACCCATTGTAACAGCGTAGGGTCTGACAACAGGTCCATGGATTTCATCCCAATACCTAATGGCAGTCAGGGTGCCATTGTCTGGCCTGTAGAGGTCTGTGCATCCCTCTATGGATATGCCCCACCAGACCATCACTGACTCACCACCAAACTAGTTGTGCTGAATGATGTTGCGGGCAGAATAATGTTCTTCACAGCTTCTCTAGACTCTTTCACGTCTGTCACATGTGCTCAGGGTAAGCCTGCTCTCATCTGTGAAAAGCACAGGGCACAGTGGCAGACCTGCCAATTCTGGTGCTCAATAGGAAATACCAATCAAGCTCCACGGTGCCAGGCAGTGAGCACAGGGCCCGCTAGAGAACAAGAAAAAAACGAGGGCGCCAGGTCAGAAGTATGTAAAGATAAAAGCAAATTTATTTCAAAACACTTACATAAAAGAAAGCCAGCATCAACAATCAGGTACTCAAGGACGTAGGTCCCCAAACATGTAGTACTGAGGGGTGGTATGGATCGCATGCATCCAGCAACAGGTGTACCCTCAAGGTCCAAGGATGGAGGATGGATAATCCAGAGATGCCGAGGGGGATCTCAAAACTCCTCTCCTAGGGACGTCATCGGTGCACAGCCGTGATCCGGATGCAGCGTAACAAGACACTGCCGGTTCCTCCACGGATGCCGGCAGGAGACAACTGAGGCTGTGGAGAGGGCGGGTCGCAATGTCGTTTCAGAGGATCCACCTCCTTCGACAGGCTGGCCAAAATGGGTTTGATATAAGCTTTCCCAGTGGAGGAGCGGGCCAGCCTAACAAAGGAGATAGTGCATGTGGGATAGATGATCCCCCCTTGCATAATGTCTCAAATGGGGACAATGCTCGCGGGGAATAACCCTGCCTTTGAAGATGTAGAAGAAAATGTTGGATTTGTAGAATACTTAAAGGATCTAGATTCAACCCTGGCCATGCCTTCATCTCCAAATGAGATGGCGGGTCTTTCTCTGTCCAAACATCCATGAGATGCACCCTCCCCATCTGAGCCAGAGCAGTCACCCTGTTGTTCATGCAGCCTGGTAAAAATTCAGGGTTGCCTAAGATTGGTGTCATAGGCGATATCAATGGCGCTATCTTCGGGTGACTTTGTACTCTACGGGATTCACTTATTGTAGGCCCAATTGTCGGGTGCAAATAAAATATATATTTCGCCATGATTGGTGTCCAGGGGGCCAGAGGAACAGGCCGGCCAGCCATCCCATTCTCTAGAGATACCCATTGTTTTGTAGTGGAATTGCAATGCCAATCCAATACTCGCATAAGGTGTAAGGCCCTATAGTATTGGAGAATGTCTGGTAGACCAATCCCCCCCCCCTATCTTTAGGGAGAGTGAGGATCCACATCCCAATCCGAAGGGATTTGATGGCCCACAAAAAAGATCGAAACAGTGCTTGTATTTGAGAGAAAAACAACCCAGGGACTGATATTGGAAGAGCTTGCATAACGTATAAAATATGTGGCAATATGTTCATTTTGAGTGCACTGCATCGGCCAAACCAAGTCAGTGCGAGTGTTTGCCAACTCTGGATATTCGAACAAATAATCCCCAAAAGGGGCAAAAAATTTGCTGAATAAAGGTTCCCAGGATCTGCCGTAATATTCACCCCAAGATATTTTATCGAGCTGGTGGACCAATGGAAAGGGAAGGCTGTACATATAGATCTCCAGGTGTCCAGGGGCACAGAAACATTCAAGGCCGCAGATTTAGAGAGATTTATCTTATAGTGAGATATGTTGCCATATACCTGAAGTGCATCCAGTATATGCGGCAAAGATTTAGTAGGATTCATCACAAAAAAAATCAGATCATCAGCAAACGGCGCTACCTTGTGGTGTTCACCCACCACCCGGACACCTGTGATATTTCCATACCTGCGTATTGTACACAAGAATGGTTCTAAGGTTAGGATGAAAATCAAAGGGGATAATGGACAGCCTTGTTGCATACCATTGTTGATGTCAAAGAAATCCGATCTCCACCCATTAACCCGTACTGCCGTCATGGGTGATGTATATAGGGCCATTATGCAGCCCAACATCCACGGTCCTAGGCCAATATATGACAGGGTGGCCTGGATAAATTCCCAGGCCACCCTGTCAAAGGCCTTTTCAGCGTCTGTAGAAAGTAACATCATGGGGGTTTGCGTTGATCGAGCACTATGTATCAGATCCACCACTCGGGTTGAGTTATTCCTTGCCTCCCTGGTTGGAACAAAACCGACCTGATCCCAGTGTACCAATTGTGGGATACAAGGTATTAATCGGTTTGCCAACACCTTAGCGAACAATTTAAGGTCAGTATTGAGCAGGGAGATCGGGCGATAACTCCCACACAGTGATGGATCCTTTCCCTCCTTATGTATCAAAGTTATATAGGCCCTCAGAGAATCTAAAGGCATACTTCCTCCTTCTCCAATCGAATTGAAGTATAATAATAAAGGGGTCTTCAAATGTTGCATAAATTGTTGATAATATGGAAGGCTATATCCATCAGGGCCGGGAGCCTTATGTCGCTTAGACTAAGACAAGGCCAGGGTCAACTCTTTTTCTGTAATTTTACCCTCCATAAATGTCGTCTGTTCTAGCGACAGAGGAGGCACACCAGATGCTTGTATATATGCCGTCGTCACATTGATTTTCTCCTGTGTGTTCTTAGTTGCATCTATAGGTGCAAATTATATAGAGCTTTATAATACGCCTTAAATTCTTCTGCGATCTCAACTGAAGAGTGAATTTTCCGACCGTTTGTGTTTTGTATTTGTGAAAGTACTGTGCGTTTTTGTGTCCCGCGCAAGGCTCTCGCCAACATTGTCCCGGTTTGTCTGAAAACTCATAATATTTTCTTCTGGTTATCATAAGGTTCTGAACTGTTCTCTGAAATAAGAGTTTATTCAACTCTCCAACTCTACCCTTGCTTTCATAAGGGGGATTAGGTGTTCTTTCGCCAGAGACTGTTTATGGAATAGCTTAATGTTGTAATACGTTCTAAAAGCGCGGTTACCGCCCTCTCTCGATCTCGCTTGTGTCTGGAGCCTATCCTCATTATTACTCCCTGAATGACACACTTATGTGCTTCCCATGTTATCCCGGGTGCTTGTAACGGGTCAGTGTTATTCGCGAAATACTCTGTCAGGGCTACATCAATTTCAGCCCTGGCAGTGGGAATCTGCAGGAGGGATTCATTTAATCTCCAAGTCGCTAATCTCGGTGGTCCAGAGTCCCACTCAAACAACAGATGAACAGGTACATGATCTGAAAAGGAAAATTAATCTATATGAGTAGCAGCAATCAGAGGGAGGTCATTCTGGGATACCATAAATCTATCTATTCTGGAGTAGGTATTGTGTGTAGCTGAATAGTAGGTATAGTCCCTCTCCCCAGGGTGCATTATTCGCCATGGGTCAACCAGATCTAAAAGGGATATATCCCTCTGCTCAAATTTGCCATGGCTATATGTGAAATGACACCCCAAAATACATTCTACTGCTTCTCCTGAGTACAGAGATACCACATGTGTGAGACTTTTTGGCAGTCTAGCTGCTTAAAGGACCCCGAAAATCAATCACTGCCTTCAGGCTTTCTAAGGGCATAAATTGTTGATTTCACTCTTTAGGCTCCGTTCACATGTAGGCGTTTTGGGGCATTTTTGGGGAGTTTTTCTGCTCTAGGATCAGCTCTCAAAACGCCCAACAAGACAAATCCTATTAATTTCAATGGCCCCTGTTCACATCTGAGTGTTTTGACGCTGTGAGCAAAATGCCCACTGCTCAAAAAAGTACATGAGCTTCTTTTTGGGCAGATTACAGGCGTTTTCCATTGGTCTCTATTCAATCTAAAAAATGCCTGCACAAAAAACACCTGTAAAAACGCCTGTAAATCGCAGTAAAAATCGCAAGAAAACGCTACGCTCAGGTGTGAATGTAGCCTTACTACCTATCACAGTTTCAGAGGCCATGAAATGCCAAGACAGCACAACCCCCCCCCCCCCCCCAAATGACCCCTTTTTGGATAGTAGACACCCTAAGCTATTTGTTGAGAGGCATATTGAGTATTATGCAGATCTCCTTTTTGTTACAAAGTTTTGAAAATTTAAAAAAGAAAAAAAAATGTCCTTTTTTTTCTTAATTTCCCAAAACAAATGAAAGAAAAGTGGTGGTGGGAGGTGGGAGTCCTCTTCCACTGCTTGTGAAAGCAGTGTAGCTAATTATCCACTAGGATTGCTTTTACATGAATTCCGACCGCTGGCTGTAAAAAAACGATACCAAAATGATGCCAAAATCTGCAGGCATCAGCCTGGTTTGACTACTCAAAGTCCTGTGACATACCAGTATGTTGCTGGTCCTTGTTGAGCATATATTATAAGGTTCTTTTTTTTTCATGCAGCCTGGGGGCTGAACAAAAAAAATAGAACCTAACAGATTCCTCCATTCACATCGATGTGGATGAAGAAACCTCTGCCAAGAAAAGTGTTAAAAAATATGTGGAAAAGCAAAGGGGAGATTCGCCCTCTGTGTCCCCCCCATCCCCTATGCTTCGCCATATATGCTTTTTTTTTAAACTGCGGTGGTAAAATCACCTCCTACATCGCTGAAATCATTGATTTACGTATGCTGAAAGCAAATGCTGTTGCTGTCAGAATAAGCAGATCAGTGCTGCAACTGATGGGCGTAGCTGCAAAGCAAACAATGGTTAACAAAAAAACACAATAACAATAAAACATTACAATATAATAGTATACAGTGCAGTAAAACAGTAGAATGGTGGTATCTGCAAAGAAAACCATGGTTAACAATGAAAAACACGGCAACAATAAAACACTACATTTTAATAGCATACAGTACAGTAGAATGGTGGTATCTGCAAAGCAAACTATGGTTAACAATGAAAAAACAGTAACAATAAAACATTACAGTATAGCAATATATTATAAAGTACAGTAAAAGAGTAAGAACATAAAACGAACTCAATAAAACAACAACTATTTTTGGCTGTTTTATTTTTAAATTTTTTAAAATTTCTTGTTTTTGTAACTTTTTTACACTTTTTTTGTAAGTGTAAAAAAAACTTTAAACATTCCATGCTAGGGCCTCTCAAAATGCGATGGCCATCTAACATCTTTCGAGACCCCGTGTGAAAGTGTGCCCTAGACTGTGCCGTGCTGTACCCTATACTAATACTCTACTAGTGTGTGGTAGCGACGGAAACAGTGTCCGATGTAGAGACCAGGCTGGCCAGGACAGGACAGGAGGTACAAAAAAAGTGGGTGTCACGCCTATATCTGTGTTTTTTTTACAGACACAAAATTTTCTATGGGGTGCTCTTTGAGCAGGGGTACTAGGGAGGACATCTGGAAAATGCCTCTCATGCAGCCGGCTCACTGCATCTGGATTGTGAATTTGGGCTACAGCACCTTCTGGATACAGAAGGGCTGTGATGATCTCTTCCTGGAATTAGTGGTACTTTGGGGGGTATTTGTTAGCTTGATAACCATCCATTGGTGATTTGCAACTTAGTTGCAACATTTCATTTCTACATTATTTGAAAATAAAAATAAAACATAGTGTAAAACAGTTTGCATCAAAAACAACATTACTCTAGTTTCCACTTTTGCTACAAACCTTTATTCACATATTAAATATACAGGTTAGGGCAATAACTGTAAATATACCCAATATTGCAGGAGTCCTAGAATCTAAGAAAGAAACACTGAGTGTAGAGATAAGTAGGACAATAAAGATGATAGTAGGGCTGCACCCAGCAATGCATCGGCATAGGGAGGTTACATGACCCCCAGAGCAGTCCATCTCTGGTTTAAAAAAAAAAATGTTGCGGTGAACAAAGATTTGAGTTATCTATAAGTTATCTATAAGTGCTAGTATTCAATATCACTTGTTGTGTAAAAGCATAATTTTAGGCAAACACTTTATTAATTTTTACTAGAAAAGGATAGACAGCCTGTCAGGTTTTTTTAGTGCCCCTGTTAGGAAGAATAGTCCCTCTTTCTGTCCTGCTGACCATTGTCTCCCAGAAAGAAAGTAAGGGGAGCAGAAGAGAGGGTTAGGGCCTTTTCAGACGGGCTTTCCGATCAGGTCTTCCTGTCAGTTTTTTCAGGCGGACCTGATCGGATGCTGCATGCACCCCTATGGAGCATGTATACTGACTTCCGCTGCTATCTGATCCGATCCTGTCCGTGAAATCCAGACGGATGGAAACCCTAGTTTCCATCCATCTGGAGGATCGGATCGGATGAAAACAGGCAGGCGGTCCGTTTTCATCTTCTCTTCCAAAGAGGAGAGTGGGGATCTGACAGGTCTGTCCCTGCAAAGTAAGCGAAGACGGACCTGTCATCCGCCTGCTCAGCGGGGATCAGCGGATCGATCCCCGCTGAGCAAACTGGAGTCCGCCGGGCGGAAACCTGGGTGAAAGAGCCCTAAAAGAAAATCTTTTACCTGTTCCATGACAAGATTTCCTCTCTGCTGTTCAGAGACTGCAAAAAAAAAAAAAAAACATTTAAAGCAAAAATAAAAAAAATATATACATGCACTTGAAGAACTGCACTTGCTAAATTCAGAAAGGTATTTAAATAATGCCATCTCCCAATCTGCTTTATATTTTTTCAGAGCTGCAATAATCTATGAATGTTTTATTTATTCTTATTCTGTCTCACTTAAAAGAGACAGTCAGAGGGGTTTAATTTTGTTTATGGAAAAACTGGAACCATGATAAATTTGTCTAATTACAATTTGATTGGGGGCCTCTAGCATTACAATTTAGTTGATCAGTGTGTTGGTCCTAAAATCTGAGAATGTTCAGCATGACAAGTAATAACTATCTGTAGCTTGGGAGTGATTAATACGTATGCACTTTATCATAGCGAAATGGTAGGACAGAAACATAAACATAAAGCCAACACTGCAGATGCAGATGAAACATCAAAATTGTGTTTGTTAAATGCTTCATCTGGTATCCATGCATATTATTACAAATGATGCACTTGGAATAGGGATTAGGTATGGAACAGTGAGCCCTTGGCTTAAATCAAACCTTGCATTATATGTCAAGCAATCAAGCTAGTTTAAAACCAACACTATCCATTTGTAGAATTAGAAATAGATAGATAGATAGATAGATAGATAGATAGATAGATAGATAGATAGATAGATAGATAGATAGATAGATAGATAGATAGATAGATAGATAGATAGATAGATAGATAGATAGATAGATAGATAGATAGATAGATAGACATTTTTGCTAAAAATAACTTTTTAAACACATGACAAAAATATTTAGTTTTTCTGTTTAAAATTAAAGAGACAGATTTAAATTGTGCAATAAATTAATAATTCATGAGTGCTCAAAAGACATAGCCAATTAGCTGCAGTAATTTGCATTTTTATGTTTCTCTGGTCATTTTGCAAGGTCTGCTTTACTATAATAGAAAAGAAAATTCAATTTTTTATGAATGACCAACCAAGTGATAGTTCTTCCATAAATTGTTGAAAAAAGACATTCTCTTTTGTTCTTTTTATGTCTGATTTACTTTGAGTTACTAAGCTGCATTAAATAAGACAGCACATTTTAAAGACATATTTGAAACAGCTTTGACTCAAGTCTCCTTTAATAATTAAAATCTGGATATTGTAATCTACTGCAAAGTATTACTGTCTCTGTTAATATTTAAAAATGATCTGTATTTTTTCATCCTTTTTCTCACATTGAACATTTAGTATTCTGGTTTGGCTGTATGCTGAACACACATGCATTTCAAACATGCGACAGATGTTGCATACCTAATACACATCAGTTAAAGAACACTATGAATATGTTAAATTAGCATGCCTTTTTTACATGTACTCTATGTAATTAAGCCCCCAATTCCAATGTGCGGCTGCAAAGAAACCATACATTAAACATTTCTTACCATTTGTACTACAAATTTACTTTGCATCAAATGTTTGTGTCTCTTTTGTGAAAGGTTCTTCATGGTTTAAAGCCTAGTACACAGGGGCCGAATGTCGGGCGGCATCAATAATTTTTTAATAGAAACAGGCCGACATTCGGCCCGTATGTACTACAGTCAGACCGGCTTATGTTTAAGGGGCATGACCTGAAAAGATCTGCTGATGTGGTCCCGCTCAACGCTCTCAACCAATGGCTGACCGAAGTGTTCTAGTGGGGGGGCGTCCACCTGTCAGAACACAATAGAACAGCAGGGGAGATCGCTGTACTAATGTCAGATAGTTAGTACAGCAGCTCCAACCTAATCTGTCAGCTGCTGGGTTGGACAAAAAAAACTACTAGTGTGCTTAATGGATAACTCCACTTTCATGGGGAAAAAAATAGAAGATAAAATAATAAAGAAAAAATTAATATAGCATATACAATTGCGACACAAGTTATAATGTAATTGTATGGTATTAAAAATTACCTTTACTTTTCAATCTGCAGCCACTGTAATTTTCTGAAAATGCAATGCAATATGGCTACCTGGAGGTGTTCTGCACACAGTATGTGTACAGAACACCCTGCAAAATTTTAATTTGTGGCTTGTATGATTGGCTAACTGATTTTCCCAGAAGTCTGCACTAAGATGCAATTCAGATTTCAGGCATCCCCTGCAACAAAAATATAATTTTGGTGAGATACTCCCAATAGGAACATGTCTAAAGGTATGCAGGCCCAGCAGCTTTCCTCATTAGTGCCCTACAGCTGCTGCAGCACTCCCATTAGACTCACTGAGCACAGGAGCACAGGGGAACAAACATTAATTTCTTCAGAATAACAAAACGTAGGAATCTGCAGCAAAGTTTGTTAACATCCTTGCAATGTACATAGATCATCCAAATGGAGAATGTTTTTTATCAACAAAAGTGGAGTTATGCTGCTTTAAGTCTTTTTAAAACCTCAGGCAATGCCTTATACTCTTTGAAAAGTTACACACCTTTGGGAAACAACAAACTGATGTGATACCCACACGTGCAGTCACAGATAGATAGATAGATAGACAGATAGATAGATAGATAGATAGACAGACAGACAGACAGACAGACAGACAGACAGACAGACAGACAGACAGACAGACAGACAGACAGACAGACAGACAGATAGATAGATAGATAGATAGATAGATAGATAGATAGATAGATAGATAGATAGATAGATAGATAGATAGATAGACAGACAGACAGACAGACAGACAGACAGACAGACAGACAGACAGACAGACAGACAGACAGACAGACAGACAGATAGACAGATAGACAGATAGACAGATAGACAGATAGATAGATAGATAGATAGATAGATAGATAGATAGATAGATAGATAGATAGATAGATAGATAGATAGAAAGACAGACAGACAGACAGACAGACAGACAGACAGACAGACAGACAGACAGACAGATAGACAGATAGATAGATAGATAGATAGATAGATAGATAGATAGATAGATAGATAGATAGATAGATAGATAGATAGATAGATAGATAGATAGATAGATAGATAGATAGATAGATAGATAGATAGATAGATAGATAGATAGATAGATAGATAGATAGATAGATAGATAGATAGATAGACAGACATGAATATATGAAAAATGAGAACATGATCTCCAAGTTATTGTAATAAAGTCTTTTTACTTCAATAATGCATCTTCATACATTAAATAGCGTGACTGCACAATTTCAAGCATATCATTGCTCTTCATCAAGCTGCAGTTGTAATTTTGTTACTATTGAACCATTCTATATACTTAAAACCGGGTGTGACTACACAAGGGTGTCCCCTATACCAAATTACACTGATAAATTAACACAGAAAATTCACTTCTAAATATCCAAAATAGGCAATTCTCAGACAATCTAAAAAAATATTTGCAGAGAGAAAAAAATCTAACAAAAAATAAGCCTACTTATGTAAATTAAACACCAATCCATAAATAAAAATTCAACAAAGTGAAACATCCATCATTTCACCCAGTCGTTCCATTTTGCTTTTCATAATCTGCAAAAGATCATGACAATAACGAAAATGAATGGTTGTTTATTCCAACATATCATAATAAATTATAAATTATTATAAAAATAAGTACAGATTATAGTCCTTATTGAGTCCATATGTATGTAGTGTGTTGAGCTGATTGATCCACCACACCTCTCTTTATTTTAACTTAAGAATCTTGTCTCTACCTCTTCTGTCTTTAGCTATTTCTTCCAACACCATAAATTTCAAAGCAGTCTCTTCATGATCATGTTCCATAAAGTGTTTAAGGATAGGTAAACTTGTCTAGCACGAATGGAAGAATGATGTTGTGATATGCGATCCTTGATTTTTTGTGCTGTTTACCCAACATGTATTAAATTGCATAAACATAATATTGTGTGTAAACAACATATTATTATTATTATTATTATACAGGATTTATATAGCGCAACAGAAGGCGCAGCACTTAACAAAATTAAGGCAGACATTACAGTTACAATACAATTTGGTACAAAAGAAATCAGAGGGCCCTGATCATTAGAGCTTACAATCTAAAAGGTAGTGTCAATTGATACAAAAGGTAATAGCTGTGGGGGATGAGCTGATGGGGAAAGTGAAACAGTGTATTAGTTAGTAGCCGAATAGGCTTCTTTAAAGAGAAGGGTTTTCAGGGATTGTCTAACGATGGATAGATTTGGGGACAGTCGGACAGATTGGGGTAGAGAGTTCCAAAGAATGGGGAGAACCCCCGGAGAAATCCTCCAGGTGGGCATGGGAGGAGGTGGCAAGGGAGCTAGAGAGAAGGAGGTCTTGGGAGAACTGAAGACAGCAGCTTGGTTGATATTTTGAGATCAGGTTAGTGATGTAGCTGGGGGCAAAGTTGTGGCTGGCATTGTAAACTATTGTTAGTACTTTGAATTTTATTTGTTGGGTGAGTGGAAGCCAGTAAAGGGATTGGCAGAGAGGGGTGGATGACACTGAATGGTTGGTAAGGTGGATGAGTCTTGCAGCAGCATTCATTATGGACTGAAGTGGGGATAGTCTATGTAAAGGTAATCCGATGAGGAGGGAGTTACAGTAGTCGAGGCGAGAGATAACCAGTGCATGAATTAGAAGCTTGGTAGTGTCGTTGGGTAAAAAGGGGCGTATTCTAGAGATGTTGCGGAGGTTAAGGCGGCATGATTTGGACAGGGATTGGATGTAAGCCTGAAAGGACAGTGCAAAATCCAGGGTTACCCTGGCATGTGTGGAAGGACTGACAGTTGTTTCATTGATCTTGACAGAGAATTCAGTGGAAGGGGAAGGGTTCACGTGGAGGAGGAAATATTATGAACTCAGTTTTAGATAGATTCAGTTTGAGGAAGCGGTGTGACATCCAGGCTGATATGTCTGTTAGTAGATCAGTGATGCGGGAGGAGACTGATGGGGTGAGCTGAGGGGTAGAGAGGTAGATTTGGGTGTCATCAGCATAGAAATGGTAGTGGAAGCCATGGAAGGCTATTAGCTCACCCAGGGAGGAGGTGTAGATCGAGAATAGTAGCAGTCCACGGGACAGAACCTTGGGGGACCCCAACGGTAAGAGGAGTTGCAGAGGAGTAAGTGGAATTGTAAGTGACACTGAAGGTGCAGTGAGATAGGTAAGATTCAAACCAATGGAGAGACACAGAGACCAAGCAAATTGAGTTTTTTGAGAAGAAGGGGGTGGTCAACAGTATCAAAGGCAGCAGAGAGGTCCAAGAGTAAGAGTAAGTAGTAGTGACCATTGGTTTTAGCTGTTTTTTTTTTTTTCAAAATATTTTATTGGGTTTTCAAACAAAACAACAGGTTTAACATACGATTCTATTTACAATGAGAGTAACCGTAAACAAATAACATATCAGGTAGAGGGAGGGGAGGGTAGGGGGGGTCAGAAGGAAGAGGATAGTAGAAAGGATAATGGTGCAATCAGGGAATGCTACTGCATTACGCATAATGATGCTGAAAGGCCGTTGGCTCCCCTCCCATCTAGTGGAGCCAAGGGAGTATAGTAGGTAGTGCTATATAGTTATAGCGGGTACATGACTAATTCCTGGTAGTAGGAAGGTAGTGTCCACTGGTCTAGTTTCTTGAGCAATTGTGGGTATCTTAGAAGATAGGCAGTCTAAGGCTGGCCATACACTATACAATTTTCTTATTCAATTTCCTTTAGATTTACCTTAAACTATGTAGTGCAAGGGCCTGCCTGACTGCATACAAATTGAAAGTGTTTAGGTTTGACCCTATATTACATGGTTTTGGTAAATCTAAAGGAAAGTTGAACAAGAAAATTGTATAGTGTATGGCCAGCCTTAGACTTTAGTTCAATCCGGGGGAGAGGTGTGCAAAGGGTAAGGTCCTGAGTGAATGCGAAGAACTTGGTGTAGAAGGGGATCTGGGAAGTAACCCCTTGTTGGAGCAAGTCTTTATATAGAGATCCCATTTCACCTGGAAGTGCTGAAGGGGGTGGCGAGAAAGAGATACATCCAGTACTTCCCTGTTGAAAAGTGTCTCGAGTTCTAATTTAACATTAACTTGGATCGCGGGGGGAGTGGCATGTATCCAGGCTCTGAGAATAGCCCTTTTAGCAATCATCAAACAGGTTAAAATCCATGCCTGATGGTGTTGTATCAAATTCATTGGAAATATGTTTGCAGATGGCAGCATACCCCTTTAGCATATGAAATCTAGAGTCATTTAGCGGGAGGTCTTTTTCCCAGGGGAATTTGGACCGTTTGATTTGAGGGAAGCCAATGCGCAATTGAAGAGGCTTATAAATATGGGCGAGTTTGAGATCGTTCGTGTCCATTAGCCGTTCCAATATAGACGGGCGAATTCTCTCCAACTTGAGTTTTGCAACTGATAAAGCAAAGGCTGTGGCTTGATGAGCAAAATGGAAATGGCCCGCTGGCAATCCATATCGGGATTGTAGGGTTGGGAAGGTGTAGGGGGAGCCTGAGGATGGGTCAAATAATTGTAAAAAAAACGTAAGCCCTGGTTGGCCCATGTGGAGAAGACCCCCTCACCACCGTGGGGCTGAAAGCTGGGTGACCAGCTATAGGCAGATATTTAGAAAAATAAGGGGAGATGCCCAGTTTTTTCTGAAATTCTCTCCATGCTAGCTGGGTATCTCTCAGGAGTATATTATGTTTCAAGTGAGGGGGCATGGAGATTGTTTTGCTATGTAGGAGGGAGGGAAGTCCACACAGGCAAACCATTTGGGATTCTAGTGAAAAATTGCAGGTGCCCTTCAACCAGTCTATGCCCACTCTCAGGAGGCTCCCCAAATTATAGAGTCAGGTATCCGGAAGATTCGCCCCGCCCTCGCGTTTTGGCATGAAGAGTTTTGGCAGGGAGATACATGCCCTCTTATTGTTCCAAAGGAAGTGTGATAGTGATTTGTGTAAGGAGGTGATGTCAGAGTGTTTGAGGAGTAGTGTATCATCTGGATGGGATAAAGCAATTTAAGAAACGCTACCATTTTATAGAGGTGACACCTGCCCAATAGGGAAAGAGGAAGGTGCATACAGTGTTCAAGTTGTTTAGTTATCGAGGCTAATAAAGAAGGGAAATTTAGACGATATATAGATGAAGGGGTTTTGACAATTTTAATGCCTAGGTAGGTGATAAAAGAGGTTGCCACCTAAAGTGGTAAAGGGGCATAATTATGCTTTTTGAGTAGTTGGTACGGAGTACAGAACAATTACGTAAAGTGTCAAATATGTTCTTAATTAAAGACTAGTGTTGAGCGAACACGGACTGTATTATTCGTGTTCGTACCGAATAATTGGATTTTTTTTACCCGAACACGGACACGGACACTTTACTGTATGTTCGGGTAAAAATCCGTGTTCGGTCGTTTTATTTCCGGGTTTTGCATGCTTTGGCGCTCTTTTCATGGCGGGCTTTCAACAGCCAATCAACAATCGTTTAACTGGTGTGCCTTAAGCCATCCCAGCCATGCCTGCAAATGTCTTAGTAGCTGTGATTGGCCGTCTGAAGCATGTGACCAAGTCTTTATAAGTTCGAGGCAGCCGCCGCAGCAGCGTCATTCTGCTGCTTAGCTAAGGGACAGAGCACACATCAATGTGCTGGCTGCTGATTAGGGAAAGATAGGCAGGAAAAAACCATTTGTGTCCGGATAGAATTGAGGGACAGGTCGGAGTGTTTAGGCAGGGCGAGTTGTAGGCATTTTAGGGATAGAGTCTGCTGAATTATAGGGTCAGTGTCTTCTACAAACTACAATCGATATTGCTGTGTGGGGGGTGGGGTGAATCTGCACTCAATCCTGATCTACGATCTCTTCTCAATCCTGTTAGGGACAGAGTCTGCTGAATTTTAGGGAAACTGTGTTCTACAAACTACAATCGATATTGCTGTGTGGTGTGGGATTGGAGATAGGCAGGTGTCAGTGATCCACATCCATTTTTCTGTGTGTGAGCTGCAGTGAACACAATCTTTTTGGGCTGCAGTGAACACAATCTTTTTGGGCTGCAGTGAACACAATCTTTTTGGGCTGCAGTGAACACAATCTTTTTGGGCTGCAGTAAACACAATCTTTTTGGGGTGCAGTGAACAAAATCTTTTTGGGGTGCAGTGAACACAATCCTTTTTGGTGTGCAGTGAACACAATCTTTGTGGGGTGCAGTGAACAAAATCCTTTGTGGGGTGCAGTGAACACAATCTTTTTGGGGTGCAGTGAACAAAATCCTTTTTGGGGTGCAGTGAACAACATCCTTTTTGGGGTGCAGTGAACACAATCTTTTTGGGGTGCAGTGAACAAAATCCTTTGTGGGGTGCAGTGAACACAATCTTTTTGGGGTGCAGTGAACACAATCTTTTTGGGGTGGAGTGAACAACATCCTTTTTGGGGTGCAGTGAACAAAATCCTTTTTGGGGTGCAGTGAACAAAATCATTTTTGGGGTGCAGTGAACACAATCTTTTTGGGGTGCAGTGAACACAATCTTTGTGGGGTGCAGTGAACACAATCTTTTTGGGGTGGAGTGAACAACATCCTTTTTGGGGTGCAGTGAACAACATCCTTTTTGGGGTGCAGTGAACACAATCTTTTTGGGGTGCAGTGAACACAATCTTTGTGGGGTACAGTGAACAGAATCTTTGTGGGGTGCAGTGAACACAATCTTTGGGGGGTACAGTGAACACAATCTTTTTGGGGTGCAGTGAACACAATCTTTGTGGGGTGCAGTGAACACAATCTTTTTGGGGTGGAGTGAACAAAATCATTTTTGGGGTGCAGTGAACAACATCCTTTTTGGGGTGCAGTGATCAAAATCCTTTTTGGGGTGCAGTGAACACAATCTTTTTGGGGTGCAGTGAACAAAATCCTTTGTGGGGTGCAGTGAACAGAATCTTTGTGGGGTGCAGTGAACACAATCTTTGGGGGGGTACAGTGAACACAATCTTTTTGGGGTGCAGTGAACACAATCTTTGTGGGGTACAGTGAACAGAATCTTTGTGGGGTGCAGTGAACACAATCTTTGGGGGGTACAGTGAACACAATCTTTTTGGGGTGCAGTGAACACAATCTTTGGGGGGTACAGTGAACACAATCTTTTTGGGGTGCAGTGAACACAATCTTTGTGGGGTGCAGTGAACACAATCTTTGGGGGGGTACAGTGAACACAATCTTTTTGGGGTGCAGTGAACAACATCCTTTTAGGGTGCAGTGAACACAATCTTTGTGGGGTGCAGTGAACAACATCCTTTTAGGGTGCAGTGAACACAATCTTTGTGGGGTACAGTGAACAGAATCTTTGTGGGGTGCAGTGAACACAATCTTTGGGGGGTACAGTGAACACAATCTTTGTGAGGTGCAGTGAACACAATCTTTGTGGGGTGCAGTGAACACAATCATTGTGGGGTGCAGTGAACTCAATCTTTGTGGGGTACAGTGAACACAATCTCATACTTCTGAAGATTTGAGGGTGCTGCCTGTTCCATACTCCCCCTACTCCTCATCTAGCCTTTTAGGGGTACAAACAATAGTAATTGGGGCCTAGTGTGGTTGTGTACGTGTGATATACATACACTTTTTTTGGATCATATTTTCTATTCCGCTATTTAATCAAAAACCTTTGGGGATCAGTTAAATTGGGGGATAGTCTGTGTTGGTACGTGTGAGAGAGATCCACCTTTCCAAGTTGTTGGGGTTCATCTCATACTTCTGAAGGTTTGAGGGTGCTGCCTGTTCCATACTCCCCCTACTCCTCATCTAGCCTTTTAGGGGTACAAACAATAGTAATTGGGGCCTAGTGTGGTTGTGTACGTGTGATATACATACACTTTTTTTGGATCATATTTTCTATTCCGCTATTTAATCAAAAACCTTTGGGGATCAGTTAAATTGGGGGATAGTCTGTGTTGGTACGTGTGAGAGAGATCCACCTTTCCAAGTTGTTGGGGTTCATCTCATACTTCTGAAGGTTTGAGGGTGCTGCCTGTTCCATACCCCCCCTACTCCTCATCTAGCCTTTTAGGGGTACAAACAATAGTAATTGGGGCCTAGTGTGGTTGTGTACGTGTGATATACATACACTTTTTTTGGATCATATTTTCTATTCCGCTATTTAATCAAAAACCTTTGGGGATCAGTTAAATTGGGGGATAGTCTGTGTTGGTACGTGTGAGAGAGATCCACCTTTCCAAGTTGTTGGGGTTCATCTCATACTTCTGAAGATTTGAGGGTGCTGCCTGTTCCATACCCCCCCTACTCCTCATCTAGCCTTTTAGGGGTACAAACAATAGTAATTGGGGCCTAGTGTGGTTGTGTACGTGTGATATACATACACTTTTTTTGGATCATATTTTCTATTCCGCTATTTAATCAAAAACCTTTGGGGATCAGTTAAATTGGGGGATAGTCTGTGTTGGTACGTGTGAGAGAGATCCACCTTTCCAAGTTGTTGGGGTTCATCTCATACTTCTGAAGGTTTGAGGGTGCTGCCTGTTCCATACCCCCCCTACTCCTCATCTAGCCTTTTAGGGGTACAAACAATAGTAATTGGGGCCTAGTGTGGTTGTGTACGTGTGATATACATACACTTTTTTTGGATCATATTTTCTATTCCGCTATTTAATCAAAAACCTTTGGGGATCAGTTAAATTGGGGGATAGTCTGTGTTGGTACGTGTGAGAGAGATCCACCTTTCCAAGTTGTTGGGGTTCATCTCATACTTCTGAAGGTTTGAGGGTGCTGCCTGTTCCATACTCCCCCTACTCCTAGCCTTTTAGGGGTACAAACAATAGTAATTGGGGCCTAGTGTGGTTGTGTACGTGTGATATACATACACTTTTTTTGGATCATATTTTCTATTCCGCTATTTAATCAAAAACCTTTGGGGATCAGTTAAATTGGGGGATAGTCTGTGTTGGTACGTGTGAGAGAGATCCACCTTTCCAAGTTGTTGGGGTTCATCTCATACTTCTGAAGGTTTGAGGGTGCTGCCTGTTCCATACCCCCCCTACTCCTCATCTAGCCTTTTAGGGGTACAAACAATAGTAATTGGGGCCTAGTGTGGTTGTGTACGTGTGATATACATACACTTTTTTTGGATCATATTTTCTATTCCGCTATTTAATCAAAAACCTTTGGGGATCAGTTAAATTGGGGGATAGTCTGTGTTGGTACGTGTGAGAGAGATCCACCTTTCCAAGTTGTTGGGGTTCATCTCATACTTCTGAAGGTTTGAGGGTGCTGCCTGTTCCATACTCCCCCTACTCCTCATCTAGCCTTTTAGGGGTACAAACAATAGTAATTGGGGCCCAGTGTGGTTGTGTACGTGTGATATACATACACTTTTTTTGGATCATATTTTCTATTCCGCTATTTAATCAAAAACCTTTGGGGATCAGTTAAATTGGGGGATAGTCTGTGTTGGTACGTGTGAGAGAGATCCACCTTTCCAAGTTGTTGGGGTTCATCTCATACTTCTGAAGGTTTGAGGGTGCTGCCTGTTCCATACTCCCCCTACTCCTAGCCTTTTAGGGGTACAAACAATAGTAATTGGGGCCTAGTGTGGTTGTGTACGTGTGATATACATACACTTTTTTTGGATCATATTTTCTATTCCGCTATTTAATCAAAAACCTTTGGGGATCAGTTAAATTGGGGGATAGTCTGTGTTGGTACGTGTGAGAGAGATCCACCTTTCCAAGTTGTTGGGGTTCATCTCATACTTCTGAAGGTTTGAGGGTGCTGCCTGTTCCATACCCCCCCTACTCCTCATCTAGCCTTTTAGGGGTACAAACAATAGTAATTGGGGCCTAGTGTGGTTGTGTACGTGTGATATACATACACTTTTTTTGGATCATATTTTCTATTCCGCTATTTAATCAAAAACCTTTGGGGATCAGTTAAATTGGGGGATAGTCTGTGTTGGTACGTGTGAGAGAGATCCACCTTTCCAAGTTGTTGGGGTTCATCTCATACTTCTGAAGGTTTGAGGGTGCTGCCTGTTCCATACTCCCCCTACTCCTAGCCTTTTAGGGGTACAAACAATAGTAATTGGGGCCTAGTGTGGTTGTGTACGTGTGATATACATACACTTTTTTTGGATCATATTTTCTATTCCGCTATTTAATCAAAAACCTTTGGGGATCAGTTAAATTGGGGGATAGTCTGTGTTGGTACGTGTGAGAGAGATCCACCTTTCCAAGTTGTTGGGGTTCATCTCATACTTCTGAAGGTTTGAGGGTGCTGCCTGTTCCATACTCCCCCTACTCCTCATCTAGCCTTTTAGGGGTACAAACAATAGTAATTGGGGCCTAGTGTGGTTGTGTACGTGTGATATACATACACTTTTTTTGGATCATATTTTCTATTCCGCTATTTAATCAAAAACCTTTGGGGATCAGTTAAATTGGGGGATAGTCTGTGTTGGTACGTGTGAGAGAGATCCACCTTTCCAAGTTGTTGGGGTTCATCTCATACTTCTGAAGGTTTGAGGGTGCTGCCTGTTCCATACTCCCCCTACTCCTAGCCTTTTAGGGGTACAAACAATAGTAATTGGGGCCCAGTGTGGTTGTGTACGTGTGATATACATACACTTTTTTTGGATCATATTTTCTATTCCGCTATTTAATCAAAAACCTTTGGGGATCAGTTAAATTGGGGGATAGTCTGTGTTGGTACGTGTGAGAGAGATCCACCTTTCCAAGTTGTTGGGGTTCATCTCATACTTCTGAAGGTTTGAGGGTGCTGCCTGTTCCATACTCCCCCTACTCCTCATCTAGCCTTTTAGGGGTACAAACAATAGTAATTGGGGCCTAGTGTGGTTGTGTACGTGTGATATACATACACTTTTTTTGGATCATATTTTCTATTCCGCTATTTAATCAAAAACCTTTGGGGATCAGTTAAATTGGGGGATAGTCTGTGTTGGTACGTGTGAGAGAGATCCACCTTTCCAAGTTGTTGGGGTTCATCTCATACTTCTGAAGGTTTGAGGGTGCTGCCTGTTCCATACCCCCCCTACTCCTCATCTAGCCTTTTAGGGGTACAAACAATAGTAATTGGGGCCTAGTGTGGTTGTGTACGTGTGATATACATACACTTTTTTTGGATCATATTTTCTATTCCGCTATTTAATCAAAAACCTTTGGGGATCAGTTAAATTGGGGGATAGTCTGTGTTGGTACGTGTGAGAGAGATCCACCTTTCCAAGTTGTTGGGGTTCATCTCATACTTCTGAAGGTTTGAGGGTGCTGCCTGTTCCATACTCCCCCTACTCCTCATCTAGCCTTTTAGGGGTACAAACAATAGTAATTGGGGCCCAGTGTGGTTGTGTACGTGTGATATACATACACTTTTTTTGGATCATATTTTCTATTCCGCTATTTAATCAAAAACCTTTGGGGATCAGTTAAATTGGGGGATAGTCTGTGTTGGTACGTGTGAGAGAGATCCACCTTTCCAAGTTGTTGGGGTTCATCTCATACTTCTGAAGGTTTGAGGGTGCTGCCTGTTCCATACTCCCCCTACTCCTAGCCTTTTAGGGGTACAAACAATAGTAATTGGGGCCTAGTGTGGTTGTGTACGTGTGATATACATACACTTTTTTTGGATCATATTTTCTATTCCGCTATTTAATCAAAAACCTTTGGGGATCAGTTAAATTGGGGGATAGTCTGTGTTGGTACGTGTGAGAGAGATCCACCTTTCCAAGTTGTTGGGGTTCATCTCATACTTCTGAAGGTTTGAGGGTGCTGCCTGTTCCATACTCCCCCTACTCCTCATCTAGCCTTTTAGGGGTACAAACAATAGTAATTGGGGCCTAGTGTGGTTGTGTACGTGTGATATACATACACTTTTTTTGGATCATATTTTCTATTCCGCTATTTAATCAAAAACCTTTGGGGATCAGTTAAATTGGGGGATAGTCTGTGTTGGTACGTGTGAGAGAGATCCACCTTTCCAAGTTGTTGGGGTTCATCTCATACTTCTGAAGGTTTGAGGGTGCTGCCTGTTCCATACCCCCCCTACTCCTCATCTAGCCTTTTAGGGGTACAAACAATAGTAATTGGGGCCTAGTGTGGTTGTGTACGTGTGATATACATACACTTTTTTTGGATCATATTTTCTATTCCGCTATTTAATCAAAAACCTTTGGGGATCAGTTAAATTGGGGGATAGTCTGTGTTGGTACGTGTGAGAGAGATCCACCTTTCCAAGTTTTTGGGGTTCATCTCATACTTCTGAAGATTTGAGGGTGCTGCCTGTTCCATACCCCCCCTACTCCTCATCTAGCCTTTTAGGGGTACAAACAATAGTAATTGGGGCCTAGTGTGGTTGTGTACGTGTGATATACATACACTTTTTTTGGATCATATTTTCTATTCCGCTATTTAATCAAAAACCTTTGGGGATCAGTTAAATTGGGGGATAGTCTGTGTTGGTACGTGTGAGAGAGATCCACCTTTCCAAGTTGTTGGGGTTCATCTCATACTTCTGAAGGTTTGAGGGTGCTGCCTGTTCCATACCCCCCCTACTCCTCATCTAGCCTTTTAGGGGTACAAACAATAGTAATTGGGGACTAGTGTGGTTGTGTACGTGTGATATACATACACTTTTTTTGGATCATATTTTCTATTCCGCTATTTAATCAAAAACCTTTGGGGATCAGTTAAATTGGGGGATAGTCTGTGTTGGTACGTGTGAGAGAGATCCACCTTTCCAAGTTGTTGGGGTTCATCTCATACTTCTGAAGGTTTGAGGGTGCTGCCTGTTCCATACTCCCCCTACTCCTCATCTAGCCTTTTAGGGGTACAAACAATAGTAATTGGGGCCTAGTGTGGTTGTGTACGTGTGATATACATACACTTTTTTTGGATCATATTTTCTATTCCGCTATTTAATCAAAAACCTTTGGGGATCAGTTAAATTGGGGGATAGTCTGTGTTGGTACGTGTGAGAGAGATCCACCTTTCCAAGTTGTTGGGGTTCATCTCATACTTCTGAAGGTTTGAGGGTGCTGCCTGTTCCATACTCCCCCTACTCCTCATCTAGCCTTTTAGGGGTACAAACAATAGTAATTGGGGCCTAGTGTGGTTGTGTACGTGTGATATACATACACTTTTTTTGGATCATATTTTCTATTCCGCTATTTAATCAAAAACCTTTGGGGATCAGTTAAATTGGGGGATAGTCTGTGTTGGTACGTGTGAGAGAGATCCACCTTTCCAAGTTGTTGGGGTTCATCTCATACTTCTGAAGGTTTGAGGGTGCTGCCTGTTCCATACTCCCCCTACTCCTAGCCTTTTAGGGGTACAAACAATAGTAATTGGGGCCCAGTGTGGTTGTGTACGTGTGATATACATACACTTTTTTTGGATCATATTTTCTATTCCGCTATTTAATCAAAAACCTTTGGGGATCAGTTAAATTGGGGGATAGTCTGTGTTGGTACGTGTGAGAGAGATCCACCTTTCCAAGTTGTTGGGGTTCATCTCATACTTCTGAAGGTTTGAGGGTGCTGCCTGTTCCATACCCCCCCTACTCCTCATCTAGCCTTTTAGGGGTACAAACAATAGTAATTGGGGCCTAGTGTGGTTGTGTACGTGTGATATACATACACTTTTTTTGGATCATATTTTCTATTCCGCTATTTAATCAAAAACCTTTGGGGATCAGTTAAATTGGGGGATAGTCTGTGTTGGTACGTGTGAGAGAGATCCACCTTTCCAAGTTGTTGGGGTTCATCTCATACTTCTGAAGGTTTGAGGGTGCTGCCTGTTCCATACTCCCCCTACTCCTCATCTAGCCTTTTAGGGGTACAAACAATAGTAATTGGGGCCCAGTGTGGTTGTGTACGTGTGATATACATACACTTTTTTTGGATCATATTTTCTATTCCGCTATTTAATCAAAAACCTTTGGGGATCAGTTAAATTGGGGGATAGTCTGTGTTGGTACGTGTGAGAGAGATCCACCTTTCCAAGTTGTTGGGGTTCATCTCATACTTCTGAAGGTTTGAGGGTGCTGCCTGTTCCATACTCCCCCTACTCCTAGCCTTTTAGGGGTACAAACAATAGTAATTGGGGCCTAGTGTGGTTGTGTACGTGTGATATACATACACTTTTTTTGGATCATATTTTCTATTCCGCTATTTAATCAAAAACCTTTGGGGATCAGTTAAATTGGGGGATAGTCTGTGTTGGTACGTGTGAGAGAGATCCACCTTTCCAAGTTGTTGGGGTTCATCTCATACTTCTGAAGGTTTGAGGGTGCTGCCTGTTCCATACCCCCCCTACTCCTCATCTAGCCTTTTAGGGGTACAAACAATAGTAATTGGGGCCTAGTGTGGTTGTGTACGTGTGATATACATACACTTTTTTTGGATCATATTTTCTATTCCGCTATTTAATCAAAAACCTTTGGGGATCAGTTAAATTGGGGGATAGTCTGTGTTGGTACGTGTGAGAGAGATCCACCTTTCCAAGTTGTTGGGGTTCATCTCATACTTCTGAAGGTTTGAGGGTGCTGCCTGTTCCATACTCCCCCTACTCCTCATCTAGCCTTTTAGGGGTACAAACAATAGTAATTGGGGCCCAGTGTGGTTGTGTACGTGTGATATACATACACTTTTTTTGGATCATATTTTCTATTCCGCTATTTAATCAAAAACCTTTGGGGATCAGTTAAATTGGGGGATAGTCTGTGTTGGTACGTGTGAGAGAGATCCACCTTTCCAAGTTGTTGGGGTTCATCTCATACTTCTGAAGGTTTGAGGGTGCTGCCTGTTCCATACTCCCCCTACTCCTAGCCTTTTAGGGGTACAAACAATAGTAATTGGGGCCTAGTGTGGTTGTGTACGTGTGATATACATACACTTTTTTTGGATCATATTTTCTATTCCGCTATTTAATCAAAAACCTTTGGGGATCAGTTAAATTGGGGGATAGTCTGTGTTGGTACGTGTGAGAGAGATCCACCTTTCCAAGTTGTTGGGGTTCATCTCATACTTCTGAAGGTTTGAGGGTGCTGCCTGTTCCATACTCCCCCTACTCCTCATCTAGCCTTTTAGGGGTACAAACAATAGTAATTGGGGCCTAGTGTGGTTGTGTACGTGTGATATACATACACTTTTTTTGGATCATATTTTCTATTCCGCTATTTAATCAAAAACCTTTGGGGATCAGTTAAATTGGGGGATAGTCTGTGTTGGTACGTGTGAGAGAGATCCACCTTTCCAAGTTGTTGGGGTTCATCTCATACTTTTGAAGGTTTGAGGGTGCTGCCTGTTCCATACCCCCCCTACTCCTCATCTAGCCTTTTAGGGGTACAAACAATAGTAATTGGGGCCTAGTGTGGTTGTGTACGTGTGATATACATACACTTTTTTTGGATCATATTTTCTATTCCACTATTTAATCAAAAACCTTTGGGGATCAGTTAAATTGGGGGATAGTCTGTGTTGGTACGTGTGAGAGAGATCCACCTTTCCAAGTTTTTGGGGTTCATCTCATACTTCTGAAGATTTGAGGGTGCTGCCTGTTCCATACTCCTCCTCCTACTGCTCAACCATCCTTTTAGGGGTACAAACAATAGTAGTTGGGGCCTAGTGTGGTGGTGTACGTGCGAGATACATACACTTTCTTTTTGATCATATTTTCTATTCCGCTATTCAATTAAAACCTTTGGGGATCAATTCAATTGCGAGATAGTCTGTGTCGGTACGTGTGAGATCCACCTTTCCAAGTTGTTGGGGTTCATCTCATACTTCTGAAGATTTGAGGGTGCTGCCTGTTCCATACTCCTGCTCCTACTGCTCAACCATCCTTTTAGGGGTACAAACAATAGTAATTGGGGCCTAGTGTGGTTGTGTACGTGCGAGATACATACACTTTTTTTGATCATATTTCCTATTCCGCTATTCAATAAAAACCTTTGAGGATCAATTGAATTGCGGGATAGTCTGTGTCGGTACGTGTGAGATCCACCTTTCCAAGTTTTTGGGGTTCATCTCATACTTCTGAAGATTTGAGGGTGCTGCCTGTTCCATACTCCTCCTCCTACTCCTCATCCATCCTTTTAGGGGTACAAACAATAGTAATTGGGGCCTAGTGTGGTTGTGTACGTGCGAGATACATACACTTTTTTTGATCATATTTCCTATTCCGCTATTCAATAAAAACCTTTGAGGATCAATTGAATTGCGGGATAGTCTGTGTCGGTACGTGTGAGATCCACCTTTCCAAGTTTTTGGGGTTCATCTCATACTTCTGAAGATTTGAGGGTGCTGTCTGTTCCATACTCCTCCTACTCCTCATCCATCCTTTTAGGGGTAGAAACAATAGTAATTGGGGCCTAGTGTGGTTTTGTACGTGCGAGATACATACACTTTTTTGGATCATATTTCCTATTCCGCTATTCAATAAAAACCTTTCTAGGGCAAGATCTTAAATTACAGAAATATGAGGAGACCGTCAAATAAGGGCCGTGGCCTGGGTCGTGGTGCTGCTGGTAGAGCTCCTGTTGCAAGGAGAGGACGTGGTCGATCTGTGCCAGCTACACGCACAAGTGAAACACCTTCCTCAAGTGTGAGTAGGCGACAGAACCTGCATCAGTATTTGGTAGGGCATCAAACGCCCCTAGAAGTGATGAGGCCAGAACAAGTTGAGGCGATAGTAGATTGGTTTGCTGCTGACAGTGCCTCCAGTTCCTTCACATTGTCTCCCACCCAGTCTACTGCAGAAAGGTCAGAGTTGGCACCTGCAGCCAATGTCCAACCGTCTTTCACCTCACCCCCTTGCAAATCAGGCCAGCAGTCTGAGCCCCAAGCCATACAGCAGTCTCTTATTCTTTTTGAGGACTCTGTCAGCAGGGTTTCCCAGGGCCATCCACCTAGCCCTGCCCCAGAAGTGGAAGAGATTGAGTGCAGCGATGCCCAACCACTTATTTCTCAAGATGAGTACATGCAAGGATCATCGCAGCACGTCTCCGATGATGACGAAACGCAGGTGCCAACTGCTGCGGCGTTCAGCATTGTGGAGACCGACAAGGAGGGCAGGGGTGAAGACTGGGTGGAAGATGATGTGGAGGACGATGAGGTCCTCGACCCCACATGGAATGAACGTCATGCAGGTGACCTGAGTAGTTTGGAGGAAGAGGCGGTGGTCGCACAGAGCCACCAGCACAGCAGAATAGGGAGCAGGGTGCAGAAGCGGAGCGGCCGTGCCCTAGACACTACGCCCGCTACTGCCCAACGCAGCAAGGGAACGAGCGCACCAAAGTCAGCTCAAAGGAGTTCTCTAGCGTGGAAGTTCTTTAGAAAATGTGCTGATGACAGGACACGAGTGGTTTGCACCCTGTGCAATCAGAGCTTGAAGCGAGGCATAAACCTTCTCAACCTGAGCACAACCTGCATGATCAGGCATCTAAGTGCAAAGCACGAGCTGCAGTGGAGTACACACCTTCAAAACCAAGAAACGTCTCTGGCTCATCCTGCTTCCTCTTCTGCTGCAGTCTCGGCCGCTCCAGCCACATCTGTAGTGATACCGGCACCTGCCACCCCGCAAACAGACGATCTGTCAGCAACACCACCACCTGGGTCACCAACAACCATCTCCACAATGTCCCGTGGAAGCGTTCAGCTTTCCATCTCCCAAACACTTGAGAGGAAGAGGAAGTACCCCCCTACCCACCCGCGATCCCTGGCCCTGAATGCCAGCATTTCAAAATTATTGGCCTTTGAAATGCTGTCATTCCGTCTGGTGGAGACGCACAGTTTTAAAAACCTTATGTCGGTGGCTGTCCCACAGTACGTCGTGCCCAGCCGCCACTACTTTTCCAGGCAAGCCATCCCTTCCCTGCACAACCAAGTGGGGGAAAATATCAGGTGTGCACTGCGCAACGCCATCTGTGCCAAGGTCCACCTAACTACGGATACGTGGACCAGTAAGCACGGTCAGGGGCGTTATATCTCCCTAACGGCACACTGGGTAAATGCAGTGGCGGATGGGCCTGAGGCGGATAGCAATTTGGCGCATGTCCTTCCACCACCGAGGATTGCAGGGCGCTTCAGTTTGCCTCCTGTTCCTAACTCCTCCTACTCCGCTTCCTCATCCTCTACCGCCTCCTCATCCGGACAGCGTAACACCTTCACCACCAACTTCAGCACGGCCAGGGGTAAACGACAGCAGGCAGTTTTACAACTTGCCTGTTTGGGGGACAAACCACACACCGCGCAGGAGTTGTGGAGGAGCATGGAACAGCAGACAAATGAGTGGTTGCTGCCAGCGAGCCTCAAGCCCGGCCTGGTGGTGTGCGATAACGGGCGAAATCTCATAGCAGCTCTGGGCCTAGCCGGTTTGACGCACATCCCTTGCCTGGCGCATGTGCTGAATTTGGTGGTGCAGAGGTTCCTTAAAAACTACCCCGATATGTCAGAGCTGCTGCAGAAAGTGCGGGCCGTTTGTGCGCACTTTCGGCGTTCTCACCCTGCTGCTGCTCGCCTGGCAGCGCTGCAGCGTAACTTCGGCCTTCCCGCTCACCGCCTCATATGTGACGTGCCCACAAGGTGGAACTCCACCTTGCACATGCTGGAAAGACTGTGCGAGCAGCAGCAGGCCATAGTGGAGTTTCAGCTGCAGCACGCACGCGTGAGTCGCTCTGCGGAACAGCACCACTTCACCACCAATAACTGGGCCTCCATGCGAGACCTGTGTGCCTTGTTGCGCTGTTTTGAGTACTCCACCAACATGGCCAGTGGCAATGACGCCGTTCTCAGCTTAACTATCCCACTTCTATGCCTCCTTGAAAAAACAATTCGGGCGATGATGGAAGAGGATGTGGCACAGGATGAGGAGGAGGAGGAGGATGAAGAGGTAACATTTCCAAGGCTTTCAGGGCAGTCATTCGCAAGGGGCTCCGAGGGTGGGTTCCTGCACACGCAAACGCCAGGGACGCAATTGTCCAGCAGGGGCACAGTTCTGGAGGATGAGGAGGATGAGGAGGAGGAGGAGCTGGAGGAGGAGATGGAACCATGTTCACAGCAGGGTGGCACCCAGGCCAGCTCATGGCCATTACTGGTGCGTGGCTGGGGGGATACAGAGGACACGGACGATACACCTCCCACAGAGGACAGCCTTTCGTTGCCTCTGGGCAGCCTGGCACACATGAGCGATTACATGCTGCAGTGTCTCCACAACGACCGCCGAGTTGCCCACATTCTAACTTGTGCTGATTACTGGGTGGCCACGCTGCTGGATCCCCGTTACAAGGACAACGTACCGTCCTTAATTCACTCACTGGAGCGCGATCGCAAGATGCGCGAGTACAAGCGCACGCTGGTAGACGCCATGCTGCTGGCATTCCCATCTGACAGCGGGGCCACAGTGGAAGCACAAGGCAGAGGAGGAGGAGGAGGAGGTCGCCAACGCAACCAGGGCACCGCCAGCACCTCAGAAGGCAGGGTTAGCATGGCCGAAATGTGGAAAAGCTTTGTCAGCACGCCACAACAAACAGCAGCACCAGCAGCTCAGATGGAACGTCTTAGCAGGAGGCAGCATTTTACCAACATGGTGGAGCAGTATGTGTGCACACGCCTACATGTAGTGAATGACGGGTCTGCCCCCTTCAACTTCTGGGTCTCCAAATTGGGCACATGGCCTGAGCTTGCCCTTTACGCCTTGGAGGTGCTGGCGTGCCCTGCAGCCAGTGTATTATCTGAACGGGTATTTAGCACGGCTGGGGGCGTTATAACAGACAAGCGCAGCCGCCTGTCCAGAGACAATGTGGACAAGCTCACGTTCATTAAAATGAACCAGGCATGGATCCCACGGGACTTTTCCGTACCTTATGCAGAATAGCAATGGATACCGACCTTACCCACCCATTGTTCCATTTTTGCTCTTTCTCACTCTTTTGGGGTGTACCCTCATTTAAAATTTTTGAAAAGAAGCAGTGTTGGCTACCTCGTCCTCCTCCTCAGGGCCAGATTAATGTAGGGGCTATTGGAGCTGCAGCTCCAGGCCCCTACCTTTTATATAGGCCCCGGGTTGGCCATATTCACTGTTACCGCTCTTCTGTCACTTGTAAACACAGAAGTCTGGCTTCTATGCTCGCTTCCCCAGGCAGCACCCTCAGAACCTCCCCACACAGCGTGAAGGCCGGACAAGGAGGGACAGTTGGCGATGCATGGATGTGTTTATGGGCTTCAGAGACAGCATCCCATGTTGAATTAGGCATGCATGGCTGCACCCTTCCTCCTCTGGGTGCATGGCAAGGCACGGCCCTTAAGGCCCTTCAAAATCCTCAGCACCAAGCCCATGATGCTGTTAATCCGGCCCTGGTCCTCCTCCACCGCCGCTTCCACCTACACCGCCCATAGGTGTGCGCAGCCTATTGCATTAAGGTGTGCACCCCAAAGTTGAAATACACATGCATGTGTTTGCCAGCAGGGAGAGTAATGTATCGGGGCCATGTACCTGTAGGCAAGGAGAAATAGAGCAGAGCAGGTCCCAGGGAGATCTTTCCCATCTCCTCACTGGCAATGCTATGTGCCCTAGGTGATTAGGGTGTGCCCAGGCACACCCAGCACACCCTGTGCGCACGCCTATGTCACCGCCACATCCACCACCACCTCAACCTCCCTCCTACTCCATATGGGCCTCGTCCTTCAGAGATGAAGAAGAACATTGTTTTATTTTTCTGTTTTTTTTTGTTGTTTTAAGTTATTTCCCTATCCACATTTGTTTGCAGAGCACTTGCCATGCTCTTAATTACGTTTTGCTGCCATTTGCAGCACTCTAGCCCTTTCCTTTGGTGTTTTAGAGCCATTTTAGTGCCTTAAAGTTCGGGTCCCCATTGACTTCAATGGGGTTCGGTGTCCGGGAAAAGTTCGGTAAAAGTCCGGGACACGGACCCGGACTTTTTTTTAAAGTTCGGCCGAACCCGTCGAACACGGACATCTAGGTGTCCGCTCAACCCTATTAAAGACATATCCGTGGCAGGATCGGCAGTGAAGAGCAGTACATCATCAGCGAAGAGGGCCGTACAGGCCTCTTCCTGACCTTTTTGGACCCCATGAAAGGAAGGATTGTGGAGAAGGGAATGAGAAAGGGGTTCCAGGGCTAAGTTAAATAGAAGGGGAGATAGAGGGCACCCCTGTCTGGTTCCCTTCGTGAGTGGGAAATATGGCGAGACATGACTACACGCGCACTGGGGGAGGAATACATTGCTTCGATCAGGTGGAGGAATGGGCCATTGAAACCAAAGGCCGTCAGGACTAAATGGAGCCAAAGAAAACTGACGTTGTCTAAGGCTTTTTCCGCATCTAGGGAAGTAACTGCTAAGTCAGCTGTGGGGTTAGCCTTCGTGTTTTAGAGTACCGCGATGACCTTAGGTATGTTGGAGGTGGCAGATCGGCCCTGGGTGAATCCCGCTTGAGAGGGATGGAGGAGGGAGGGCATAAGTTTGGCCAGTCTGTTGGCCATAATTTTGGATAATATTTTTAGAAGGGTGGTCCTTGGTATCTTTATTGGGTTTTGGGATGAGTTTAATATGTGCCTGCAGACCAGACGGTAGGTAGGGTCCACCCGACAATATGGCTTGGTAAGTAGACGTTAAGGTAGCGGAAATCGAGGGAGCCATCATTTTGTAGAAAGCTGCCATATAGCTGCCGTATAGCCATCCGGGCCTTGCCAAGGGAGAGGGATTTAATAGCAGAATCTACTTCAGCCTGGGTGATCGGAGCATTTAGGGTAGAGAGTTGAGTTTGATCTAGCTTGGGAATTGGTGTTTTCGCCAGGAAAGCCTGAGCCTCATCCGGATCAATGGGGTCAGGACCATACATCATCTATGTAGCACCGCCATCTGCCGCAATGTTTCTTAAACAAATACTCCACTTATTTGTATTTCTTTTCAAAACTATGCATAAATGCATATGCGTAGGACGGTGCAACATTGGAACGCATTGCAACTTCCTTGAGTTGCTTAAAGTATATGTCCTGGAAGAGTTACTCAGAATACCACCAAATAACTTTTCAGAAAGCAGGATGTGTGATGTAGAATAAAGACCACTTTCTTTGATCAGCTGTACTGCTGCACTGACTCCAGCTTTATGTGGTATTGATGTGTATAAATTGATACATCACAAGTTACCAAGATATTATCATCCCAATATTCTGGTACAGATTTTAGCTTTTGCAAAAACTCATTAGTATCCTTAATGTATGATGCAGTGTCATGCACCTAGGGGGACAAAATGTTATCTTTAAATTGTGATGTTGGCCCAAAAATAGAGTCCCTCCCAGACACAATGGGATGACCTGGTGGGCAATCACTGTTTTTTATTTATTTTTGCTAGATTATATAATACTGGAGTTTTGACATGTGCAGGTAGTACATATTAAAATAACTCCCGAGTGATTGCACCTTACTTTAGCGCTTGTTTAAAAATGTGTTCCAATTGTTTCTTTATGCACCACATAGGATCAAACATCAATTTTTTATAGATCTCCTGATTCTGTAATTGTCTAATAATCTCTTTTGGCCTCTGGCCTGGCTGTCAATTATTACAATTGATCCACCTTTATCTGATGGTTTCACTATAATATCTTCATGTGAGCCCAGTCTTTTTAGAGCAGCTCTTTCTGTGCGAGAGAGATTATTGGGTGTATAACTGTGGTAATTCATATAATTAAGGCATACTACCTCAAATTATAACATCAATTATTTAAATTGTAACAAAAGGCAATTTTTTTTTGTGGGGGGGGGGGGGTTGCTATCTGTGTCCAATAGAGGGGATTTCCCTTTACTTCCTGTCCAATAGCCCAAACAAGAAGTGAAAGGAAATCACTCTAAAATTACAGAATCCTAGGGTGTCACCATGGTCACTAGAACTAGTGTCCCCAGTGGAATATTTTGCCTCTATCATGGATCAAGTGTCAACACAAACTTTGGGATTTTCTTTTACTATTGATGATAAAGGTATGCAGAAATCATAGTTAGGGTGAATCTGACGACGTCAGACGTGTGACGAAACGCGTAGGAGGAGCTTGCGGCACGTCATGCTGCTACTGACGGGGGACGCGGCGGCCATTTTCCTGGTGGGATACCGGGTTTAGGAGATTCCACATTACATGCCTTGCCTTTCCAGCTAAATGTAAGTCGCCAATTGTCGTTGTAATACACAATAAAGCCATTTGACAGTATTACGCTATGGGAGCTGTCCTTTCTCTCCATATGACTTATCCCTGAGAGGAGTGGGTACGATCGAGGAAGGAGCTGAAGTAAGACCTCTCCTAGTGCAGATCTGGGCTTGACCTTCCGCTCACTATGATCCCTGTAATAAGGATCATGGTGTTTTGGTAAGAGGCCAATTCATTTCTTATGGTGGCGGCTGTCTTTACACTTGGCTTCTGACTGTGGATTACTGGCATGTTTGCATCTAGGACTACACAGCACTATTTTTGTGGAATCTCTCTATTATTATTAATATAATTTATGCTGATGGACTCAATATCCATTTATATTAAAAGTTTATAGCGCTACACCATTCACTTTGTACTATTTTCTTTAGATCTGGTTTCTCTGATTCAGGATCAGGTGTTGGCAGCTGTATTGATTGTTTTATCTAGTGTGTTATCCTCATTTAGCGCAGCAATCCTTTTACAATATCTGAATTTATTAAGAAATGTGATTTTATTGGATATGCTTTATAACAGAAAGTAGAAAATATCCGGGTTTGTTTTCAAAATGTCGTTTGTTTGCTTTTTTTTCGTTTATATAGCAAAAAATAAAAAACCCAGTGGTGATAAAATACTACAAAAAGAAAGCTCTATTTCTGTGAAAAAAAATGATATAAATTTCATTTTGTACAGTATTGCGTGACCTCACAGTTGCCAGTTAAAATAGTACAGAGCTGTATAGCAAAAAATGGCATGGTAATGAAGAAGATAAAACCTTCCGGAGGTCAAGTGTTTAAAGCAATACTAAACTCCCCCTACCACCCCCATGGTTTTTTCCAACATAGTTGTAGTGCTGTAGTGTTCTTCAAAGCACTTACTTGCCCACACAGTAAATCTGGCATTGTTCTGCTGTGATTCGCTTTTTTTTTTGTGCCACACAGTTGGTCTTGTGCCACCATATTGATCCTCTGCCACCATCTTGATCCTTTTCCAGGTGTAGGCAGCGAGCTCTGATGATGTGCCAGGCTGCTCGGCGTGCTGACACAAATGAACACAGAGGGTGCAACATGTGCAGTAATTTAGTGCCTTTAGAAGGCACTTTCTTTAGAAGAAGAGTGTATGTAAGAAACTTAAAAACAGTCTTTGTAAAAAAGGTTAAAGTATATCCCCTGTACTACATAGGAGACCGGAGTGGCTGACAAAAAATCAACAATAAAGTTCTACATGAAAATAAATGAAATGTAATAAATGTAATACAAAACATAAATAATAAATTAACATAAAGAACCATCAAGTAAATTTTTCTCTTCCATATCCAGAGTACTATCATTGGGGAACTACAAATTTTAGCACAACAATAATTTTCTAATGTGTTATCTGAAACATAAACAACATACAATTTTATGTTATCAAAGATGCATTGTGATGGCAAATAAATAATACATTTTAAAATTGGTGGCATAAAGATTAAAGGAGGAAGGCAAAAAAAATGGATATTAAAATGGGTGGCATTACCTGGTATAAGAATTAAATAAGGAGTGAATAATTGTATTATCTCACCTACACGGCCCACCATGCATTTAAGCAGGAGACTCCTTCACCTCTGGCAGGCTAGATGAAGGGGGAGGTCCTTATAGCCATTCCCAAGGATACACCCCACAAAGTGATTTCACAGACCTTGTCCCCGTTAATCCTGTCAGGTCTGTGAGTCAGTTAGAGACACTTTTCAGCAGCGATATGTGCTGGTTACACACTGCCATGACCTTGGGCTCATAGGAAAGTAGTTTTGCTTTTTAAACTTCCTACACATGTGATTGGCCAATTTTATCCTTTTTATTTTTAATAAAGGAACTAAATTATTTCACCATGTTGCACTCTGTGTTCCTTTGATTTAGCTTCACTAGCTGAATATTTCCCTGTCTTTCTGAGGAGCTGCAGTTTAGACAGGATAAGAGTAATGAATGTTGAGCACTTTAGAGGGGAAGAATCGTAGGATGGTGGCATAAAAAGAGCAAACCAGTATAATGGTACTTACAGTATTTCATACATGTAAATAAAAGTTTGAATAAGATCAAATTTAAAAAAGTCCATGTGCTCTAGTGAGAAGCACTGTGGGAAGCCCTGTGGTAGAGGGGCAGCCAACTTCTCTGTAGAAATGGGAAGATAAAACACACAAGCAGCACCACTCTAAGTGCAGCATATTAGAAGGAATGCACATTTAATGTAGATACACTCACATTATTGTGAAGCTGCGTGGTGCCAGAGTCTGGATGAGTAGCTGTCACCTGCAGGGTCCCGCGTTGTCTGACCCGCCAGTGGTGTCTGGGGCTCCTAGGCAGTGGGCGGAGATGCAGTCAGCCTGGTATCACCTGGTTGATCGAGAGGCAGCAGTAGGCTTCAGGTGTTTTCTCACCTGACTGAAGATCTGTCCTTTGCTGTTTTTTTGGGACTCCTTTTGTTGTACTTATCATTTTTAGTATGTATTTACATTTATGAAGTATAGAGAATTGTGCTTTAGTAAGTGTACATATATTATTTGACCACTTCCCGACCACCCGCCGCAGATTTACTGCGGCAGGGTGGCCCTCCTGTGCAAACCAACGTAGGCCAACGTCTGTCTCACGCGGCAAGCTAGGGGGCGAGCGCGTGCCGCCGGCAGTGCGCTCCCGCCCCTATTCGGCAGCGGGGAAGCTGATGCATGGGTGAGGCGGCTCAGATTGCCGCCTGACACCCGCGATCGCTCCCTGCTGAGAGAGAAGGATAGTCAGCTGTTGTAAACACAGCCGACCGCTCTTCTCCCTGAAATGATCACAGAGCTCATGTGATCCTTCTATGTAGGATCACATGTCTCTATGGTCATTTCACAAACCACACCCTCCCACAGTTAGAATCACTCCCCTAGACTCACATTTAACCTATTAATCACCCATAGGGTTAACCCTTTCTCTGCCAGTGTCATTACTACAGTAACAGTGCATATAGCACTAATTACTGTAGTAATGTCACTGGTAGCCCTAAAAGTGTCAAAAATGTCAGTTAGGGGTCCGTTCTGTCCGCAGCAATGTCGCAGTCCCGCAAAAAATTGCCGCCATTACTAGTAAAAAAAAAAAACAATAAATATGACAAAAATCTTTCTTGTAGTTAGTAGACATGATAACTTTTGCACAAACCAATCAAAATACACTTATTGTGATTTTTTTTACCAAAAATATGTAGCAGAAAACAAATTGGCCTAAAATGTTAAAGAATTTAGATTTTAATTTTTTTTTTTTTTTTAAATGTCATATAGCAGAATGTGAAAAATATTGTTTTTTTTACATTGTCTCTCTTTTTTTGTTTATAGCACAAAAAAAAAAAAATCACACAGGTGATCAAATACCACCAAAACAAAGCTCTATTTGTGGGAAAAAAAGGACATCAATTTTATTTGGGTACAGCGTCACACGACCACGCAATTGTCCGTTAAAATAACGCAGTGCCGAATCACAAAATAGGGTCTGGTCATTATGGGGGCAAATCCTTCCGGTCTTAAAGTGGTTAATGTTATTCACTCTGCGTGCCAATCCTGCAGCCTCCTGGAAGATGTGATATAAGTATCCAAGGAAGCAGGACTAGGTACATGTCACTCTGGGCTAGGCCGAAATGGCAGTAGGGGCGGGGCTAAAAAAAATCCTGTAGTTCTGCTTGTGGAAGGGGGCATTTTGAAGCAGAACTAACTCTTGTTTGGACGTTTAGTTCATCTTCAACTCTGTCCCTTTCAGCCACTACACTGTTACACCCACTGTGCACCAGGGCACTATGAATAATTTATCTTCTCGAAGTGCCCAGGGGTGCTCCAGGACTTGTGCAATCCTAGCAATGCTCCTGATTATTTTCTTTTCAAATGTTTATAATATACATTTTAATTATTTTGGCAGCTGTTATGTGTGCAGGGGTCTTTGTGAAGTGGCCTTTGTGAAGCTGAAGTAAAATGCTAAATGCGAGTTTTGAAAGTTCATTCTTTAACTAGAAATTGATAGAACTACTTTGTTAAGAGACTGTACTTATAGAACTTGCTGTAGTAGAGGTCAAATCAGCTCTATGAGTGGCTTATCAGGGTAATATGTTCTTCATTCTTTAAAGAAAGGCATAATGTGGTAACATTTTTTCTAAAAAGTGATCAACTGTAGGGAAGTGGACATTTTAGTAGAAGAGCATGACATTGCTTCCTCGTTTTAGAGTTTCTCCTCTGATGGCTGGTGGTCTGGTGATCTGATAATTGGTGAAGTAATATTCAAGAAATACAGAGATGGCTGCAGAAAAAACACAATCCACAGAATTATTGAAGCAGAAGCATGGGAATCCTTGCACTGCAAGTCATTAGGTACAGGTTCCTCTCCCGCAAACCCTCAGAAGAACAGAAAGCAGCAAAAGCAGTGACATGACCAAATCTCACTCTGAATCTCATTAGACTAGCAGAGTACCATCAAAGATCTGACAGCTATGAGCAGGGCCGTAGATATGGGGGGGTACCACCAGTCCTCCTGTACTGGGCCTAGGCCAGGGGGGGGGGGGGCCCAGGCAGCAGGGTGAATCGGATGTGGGAAGGGAGGGTAATTACTAGAACTGATCACTTGTATGGCTGTCTCTGTAGCAGCTGGAAGCTGGCATCTTCTCCTCTCCCTCTTGCCAGCTTTCAGATTCATTCCAGTAATTGCCCCTCCCCCCCAGACCGATCACTCTCCATGAGCACCATACATTTATCTCTCGCCCCAGGCCCCTCTACCACCACACAGTGCTGCTAGCTTCCCTCCTCTCCTTCCGGCTGGCAGTTGCAAGCATACAATAGGATCCTTCAGGATAGAGACTGGGGGAAGGGTCTGATAAATATGTAATATTTACCAGTGGCTTCCTTTCTTGAATAAACACAATAAGTGATCGGCAGTGATCCCTCACTTTTGTCATTCATAACTGTGTTTATTTGGGGGAGGGGGGCTGTTGGGTTGGCTGTATGGGGCCCCATGGTTTCTTACAGCAGCCCTGGCGTTGAGTTTTTTTAGAACAGGACTTCCCGGGCACAGCAAATTAATATTCTTAAAATTGTCAAAGTGATAATATTTTACTCTACCAGTAGTGCTGTGATCAATATTCTCAATATTATAAAATCAAATAAGATGACTCCAAAAAAAAAAAATGAGGTGTTCAAAATAAAGTCCACCCAGTGTTATTCATGCTCAAAAGAACAAAAGTCCACCAAGTGATATTATCCGTGATTGTTGGTGTTTTCACTCTTTCCTGGTCTTCCAGAAAAAAGCACCTTCTGTGCACAAGTGATCCCTTTCCCAATTAAAAAGAACTCACTAGATTCCCATGCCTTCCATTCTCATGGTTGGCATGACATTCTCAATATATCAGTAAACCCATTATCCCCTTATGTGGATATCATGGTGTTCCTCTGCAGGGTTAATTGATGGCCACAACCAGGCGTTGTTGTGAAGACCTGTGGCCTGGACTTCCCGCCAGTGCCGGCTCCCTCCTATGTTTTCCACAGACTCCTTTTTTAATGCACAGACCCTCCTTCTCCTCACGCTTTCTGAACTGGCTATGAGCTTATAGAAAAGGACTGCCCAGGCAGTCAATTAATATACTTGAAATTGTCAAAGTGCAAATATTCCACTCTACCAGGAGCGCTGTGATCAATATCCAGACTGGAAAGGGTAAGGAGAAGGAGGTTCTGTGCTTTGGGAAAGGGGTCTGTGGAGAATGTAGGAAAAAGCCAGCACCAGCGGGGAGCATGTCATGCCAACCATGAGAATGGAAGGCATGGGAAGATTGGTGAGTTCTTTTCCATTTGGAGAGGAATCACTTGTGCACAGAAGGTGTTTTTTTTTCTGGAAGACCAGGAAAGAGTGAAAACACCAACAATCATGGATAATAGCACGTGGGCTTTTGTTCTGTTGAGTATGAATAACAGTGGGTGGATTCTATTTTGAACACTTTTTTTTTCATTTTTTTGGAGTCACCTTATTGAATTTATCTTTTTTTTTTTTTTTTGAAAATTCTGTTTATTGAGTTTAAACACATAAAAAGACAAGGCCAGAAGGGGGCATACCCCGGCCAACAGACAACAACATAACCCAAGAAAACCACCCAATACAACCCGCAACCACACTGCTCAGCACCCTCAGTCAGGAATCAACAGTAGCAAAATAAACCAATACTTATACAGGGACACCTAGTCTCTGTTCTCTCTCCCCAAGGTCCCACCAGAGATTAAGCCGTGTCAGACTCAGAGTCTCGCTCGTCGACAGTGGATTTAGAATCCACCCATGCTCGCCTGACCTTTTCATATTTTTTAGGGCAATTCCTGGAGATATAGGTCGCCTTGTATAGCGGAACCACCGCATTAACCAACCCTTTCCAAAAGCCTAAGGTCGGAGAATGGGGAGACTTCCACTTGAGGACTATAGCCTTTCGTCGCCCTGGCCGTCGCGAACTGGTCGACCAGGCCAAGAAGACAGACCCCCACCGTCATCGGAACCGAGAAGGAAGTCCGACTGGACACAAAACGGGTCACCTCCAGCCAGTAAGAGGCAATCTGCGGGCAGTCCCAGAAAATGTGCGAAAAATCTGCAGGAGTGCATGTGCATCTCCAGCAGGAGGCCGAGACGCTAGGATAGATACGGTGCAGCTTGTGGGGAGTGTAATAAATCCTGTGTAGAATTTTAAACTGGATCAGCACGTCCCTGGTCGCTATGAGCGGCCGGAACGAGCCATCCCAGATGTCCTCCCAATCCTCATCGTCCAGACCCTCCTCCCCCATGCTCCACGCCGCCCGCAGTCCCATCAGCCCAGCATGGACCGAAGGTAACAAGGCCTTGTAGATGGTGGAGAGCAGCTGACGCATACCAGGGTCCCATAACTGAAACTCAAAGTCGCTGCGCTCTAGACCAGCCACAAGAGTGGGGAACTGCGCGCGGTAGGCATGACGGAGTTGGAGGAACCTGAAAAAGAAGGAGTTAGGCAATTGAAACTTAGCCTTCAGGTCATCAAATGTGGCCAGGGTCCCGCCGACGCTGATGTCCGCCAGGGACTTGACGCCCCTAGCAGCCCACAGGGCCGGGTCCGGGATGAAGAGGAATTCTCCCAGGTGGGGGTTGAACCAGAGCGGAGTGTCCGGAGACCAGCGGGCCAACTTCCTCTCCGGGGCAACCACCAGCTGGGTCCACACCCGCACCACCACTCGCATAGCTGGAGTCAGAGGGGGATAGGGAGCCCTCAGGCCCCGGTACAGGGCATTACGAAGGGACTCGTAGGAACCCACATGAGCCGCCTCGAGGATGACCGAGGAGTTGGTGTCGTCCGTTAATAGCCAGTTATGAGCATGGGTGAGCATGGCAGCCAAAAAGTAGGAGTAAAAGTCGGGGCAGGCAAGCCCCCCCTGGGTCCTGGGCCGACGGAGGATCCGTTTGTTAAATCGAGGAGGTCGGGAAGACCAAAAAAAGGTGGAGATTACAGAGTCCAATTGGGCAAAATAGGACTTCGGAATCCAGACAGGGGAATGCCGAAGAGTATAAAGGAGGACCGGAAGAACCTTCATTTTCAACAAGTTGATCCTGCCAATCAGGGACAGGGGCAACTGAGACCACGCCCGCAACCGTTGCTTACACCAAAGTATCTTGGGCTGCACATTAAGTTTGAGAAAGTCCCCGGTGTCCGGAGAAATATGTATACCCAAATATTTAACCACACGGGTCAAACGAAGCGGGGACGCCGGGTCCCATAGGGCCACAGCCCCTTCATCGATCGGCAGTACCAGAGACTTATCCCAATTAGTGCGCAGGCCAGAAACATCAGCGAAGGAGGCCATAACACGTAAAGCCTCCGCAAGGGAGGGGCCAGGATCCGCAAGGAAGAGAATGAGGTCATCCGCATAAAGAGCCAATTTTTCCACTATAGGGCCCACACTGATCCCCCGCACCCCCGATGCCCGCCGCAGGGCCACAGCCAGCGGCTCCATGGCCAGGGCAAAGAGGGCCGGGGACAGCGGGCAACCCTGTCTCGTTCCCCGCTTGATACAAAATGGGGGAGAGAGCTTTCCACCGAGCTTAATACAAGCCGTGGGGGCACTGTACAACAGGCCTATCCAACGACAAAAAACTGGGCCAAAACCAAAGGACTCCAGGCAGGACCTGCATAAGATAGCGCCAGCGAACCGTGTCGAAGGCCTTTTCAATGTCGAACGACACCAATATCCTCGTAGCACCAGCCGGAGGCGGCAGCTGAAGATGGGTAAGAACTCTCCTGAGATTAATATCCGTGGATTTGCCCGGCATAAAGCCCGTCTGATCGGTATGTATCAGCGTCGGCAGGACTCTCATCAACCTAGTAGCAAGTGCCTTGGTGAGCACTTTCAAGTTGTAGTTCAGCAAGGAAATAGGCCGATAGGACGAGCAACACTGCAAATCCTTGCCCGGCTTAGGCAGAAGCACAATATGCGCCTGGTACATACTGTCAGGGAGGTGACCAGCTTCGAGACACTGGAGGTACAGCTGATGTAACCTGGCGGCCAAGACCTCCGAGTGTACCCTGTACCAATCTCCTGGCAGGCCATCCGGGCCCGGCGACTTACCGGCGGGGAGAGAGTGAATGGCAGCCACGATTTCTTGTAACTGGAGCGGCTGATCTAACTCTGCCCGAGCCACCTCAGACAACACCGGGAGGTCCAAGTCCCCCAGCATTTCCAGACCGGGATCCCCGAGGGCCGAGGCCGGCTCATCATAGAGAGCACTATAGAAGGAGTGGAACTCGGACAAAATGTCCCCCTGGTCAGTGACCAGGTGCCCCTCCCGTGTCATGACCTCGGGAATCACCGTCTGGGAACGCGCGTCGGCCACCAAATTCGCCAGTAGCTTGCCATTCTTGTCCCCCGCTTCAAACAGCCGTGCCCGGAACTGCGCATGGTCCAATTGCACCAAGGTGGTGTAGTGTAGCCGTAACTCCCTCCTGACAGATGCCAGCGTAGCATAGTACGCGTCGCCAGGCTGGGAGGCGAACTGAGCCGCAGCCACCATTTCCTCCTGTCCCAGCTGAGCCGTGCGGGAAGCCGCTTCCACCCGCACCGCCTTAATAGAGGAGACATTTCCTCCACGGGCAACAGCTTTGCAAGCCTCCCACACCACGTCAGCCGAGGCAGACTGATCATTAATGGTCCAATATTCAGACAATTTAGTAGAGATCCGCTCCTGTATCTTAGGCTCGTGCACCCAGTGAGCCGCCAGCCGCCAGCATCCCGGCTCGCGACCGCCCCCCAGGGCCACACAAACCTCCAAGGGAGAGTGGTCCGAGAGGCCGGCCGGGAGGTAGGAGGCCGCCCTAACCCAGGGGAGGACCCCGGAGGAGCCAAACATAAAATCAATACGAGCCCCAGACTTGTGTGCGGGGGACACATGAGAGAAAGCCCTCTCCCGGGGATTGCCCAACGCCACAGCTCCTGGAGACCAAAGGTGTCCGCCCAGGCGACCAGGTCCGGATGCGCCCCCCTCGAAGAGTTGGACGCATCCAGATCCCCGTCCAAAATGGCGTTGAAATCCCCGCCCACCAGGAGATGAGGAACCTGGAGAGGGGCTAGCTTAGCAAACACAGTATAAAGAATACCAGAGTCAAATGGTGGAGGAGCATAAATATTGACAAGGGCCCAGCGTGTAGCATACATTTGCACTATCAGGATTATGTAACGACCCCCAGGATCAGTAATGACCTGCTCCACAGCACATGGTAGAGCCCTATGGAGCAGAATGGTAACCCCCCTAGAGTACGAGGAATAGGTGGCGTGGAACCCCTGTTTAACCCAGGCACGTTTTAGTGAAAGTACCTTGGCACCCGTGAGGTGCGTCTCCTGAAGGAACAGGATCGAGGGCTTATGGGCCGTCAAATATTTGAACATCAGGGACCGTTTGACTCTGTCATTCAACCCTCGCACATTCCAAGAGATAACTTTAACCATGGAACCCATGATAATACAGAAGTACAACTGGCGTAGCAGGAGAGCACATACAGTATAAAAACATTACCCAAGCAAGCGAGCACAACAACGGCTCCGGGGGGACCCAGAGAGAGAGAGAAACCATTGAGATCCTAGAAATGTGGTAGTACCGAGCAGTCTGAAAAACAAAAAAAGGAAAAAAAGAAAAAGAAAAAAACAACCGGGCACAGAAACAAGCCCAATTGTAAACTCCCGACTGACCAGCATAACCCCAACAACTAGCTAGACAGTTTACACCCCAAACTTGCAACAGTAGTCAACTGAACTACAGAGTTCTCAGGGAGGCCCCGAGGTGCGTCCGTACGTGGGCAGCGGACGTGGGTTGAAGCAACCCCAAAAACACAAAAAAGGGGGGGGGAAATAAAAGAAAACAAAAAAACAACCCAGAGGAGGAGAGTGATCCTCAAGAGCTCCGATGAATCAGTAGGCACTCCAGCAGAAGCATCCTAAACAGAAAAAAAGGGGGGAAAAAGGGGGGGGAGGGAAGCCAGGTGCGGAGCAGTTCAGGAAGAAGAGGGGGGGAGGGGGGAGATGAGAACAGGGCAGGGATCCGAGCCAGTGTCCGGTGTCATGGGGGCATGAAAAACAGGGCATAGACCTCCACCCTCATCAGCACGGGGAGCACAGGAAGTCCAGGGGGCAGGGTAACCCCAAGTAACAGTACGGGGCATGTCCAGACTCCACGGAACCGGGAGGGAGGGGGGAAGGAAAAGGATTAGGAAGAAAGAGAAGGCCGGGCACAGGGCACAGGTACGGGGGAAAGTGAAATCCAACCATCAATGCAGGAACTTCCGGGCAGAGGGGTCTCAGTACAGGGTCAGGATCCAAGCATCAGCATCCTCAGGGGTATCAAAGAACTTCACAGAACCCTGATGTTGCACTCTGAGGCGACTAGGGTAGAGCATGGAGTACTTGATTTCCCGCTCCCTGAGCCTGCGGCGGACATCCGTGAAGGTCCTCCTCTTCTTCTGCAATTCGGCGGAGAAGTCTGGGTACAGGTGGATTTCAGCATTCTCAAAAGGAAGAGTCGCATGTTTCCTAGCTTCACTCAGGATGCGGTCCCGATCCCTATAGTTGAGGAACCGTACGAGGAATGGTCTGGGAGGGGCGCCGGGTATCCCCCGACCCGTTGGGACCCGATGAGCCCTTTCCACCACATAAGTAGGGGAGACATCCGCAAGAGAGAGTAGGGATTTGAAGAAGGACTCAGCGAAATCAGCAGGGCGATCCCCCTCAGCCCTCTCAGGCAGGCCTAGCACCCTGACATTGTTCCGCCGTTGGCGGTTCTCGGCATCATCCGCTTTCGCCAGAAGCATGGCAACAGTCTGCTGAAGGGAATGCAGGGACTGAGAGTGCTGGGTGGATGTGTCCTCAGTGGCAGAGATCCTAGTCTCCGTCTCAGACAGCCTGCCCCGTATCTTGTCCAGATCAGCCCGGATGAAATTGCATTCCTCGGCCAAATGATCGATGCGCGCCAAGAGGGAAGTCTTACTGTGTTCGATGGCCGTAAGGATCGTTGCCGTGTCGCTGCCCGGGGCCGCCGGAGCCGGGGACGGAGGAGCCGCCCGATCAGCAGACATCTCTAAGGTATCCAGCAGCGTGCGGAGCCTATCCAAGATGGCGTCGGAACACGCGGCCTGCGGGGGATCCGGCTTCCTCTTCGGCGCCGCTGCGGACGATTTGGACCTGGACGGCATCCCAAAATGCTCCCCACAGAGTCCGGGAAAGGAGGGTACCCCGAAGAGGTAAGATTCACCGCTGGAACCAGGATAAGGGGTAAGGATGGCACAGGATTCACCGGAGCTCTCGCAGCACACGTCCTGCTCGCTCTACATCCGGACACGCCCCCCCCCTTATTGAATTTATCTTATTTGATTTTATGATATTGAGAATAATGATCACAGTGATACTGGTAGAGAGGAATATTTGCACTTTGACAATTTTTGTTTATTGATATAATTTCAACATGGCAGCAGTGATAATATTTTTTTGTACACAAGAGTGTATAGGGAAGCAAATATGTATGGCTAGTAGCTCTATAGCGCAGAGATCATTTGTATATTATATTTGATACAATTAATATACTTAGATGTTCCTTTTAATATAGAAAATCTTCACATTTTGAGTTCAGGTCCATGTTAAACTTTCTAGTTATTTATTACCAGCCTTTGGGAACCTCAATGAATTCCCAAAAAGTAGAAACAGCAACTTGAACTATGTCTGATTACAACAGACGTTTTGAATAAGGGGCAGCTATTTTGCCCTACCCGGTAGGTGAAGGCGGCTTGGAGTTGTGTATATCTAAGGTGTATAAGAAGTATGAAAACCATGTTTTCTAGTTGAAAGAAAAGACAAATGTGCTGCTCTCAGAAAAAGCAAAAAGAAACTCATTAGGTAATACCTAAAATGTCATATCTTAATATCTGCCATAAGCTGAAAGATGCAGATTGATATTTGTAGTAATGGATTAAAGTTTCTAGAAGTTTTTTTTTCCTGTAAAGTTTTAGTAAGATGTAATGAAAAGAACACACATACATGCACACAATGACGAATATGTCAGCTGAAAAATGAAAGAAGGAGGAAAAATAGTTTTGAGATTACAAAATTTGAAAGGGAAAAGACACAATGACAATGCCCAGTCATAAAGGACTTATAATTATTTTTACAAAGGCTGAAAAAAAAAGATTTCACTTGCTGTCACAAATTGCTCTTCCAACTTAGAAAACAGTACAGTAATGTATATTTAGTGTAATTATGAGACATTATAATGATCAGTGTGTGCTTTCTTATTCCATATTCATTTCTGAAATGAAGGCAATTTTTATGTGTCTTTGTAATGTGCAAGCATATAACCAGGGTTCTGTGGTCATTGAAAATGACTATTGTACTGTCATCTTTTCAGTACAATTCTTTTCACTATAGGATTTATAGGACACAAATGCATCATTCCGTCAGTAGAACATTTCTTATGCAATTGGAGCCTCAACGCCTAGTATCTAAGTATTTTTTCAATGCACTGTTTTCAATGCTCTGTAAACGTAGGACTTTAGCACCAAAGGGGGTGACTTTTATCTTTGAAATGTAGCTTATTTAATGTCAGATTAAAATCAGTTTAAAATCAGTAGAAGTTATCTAAGGAAAATGTTTTCTGCTACATCCTCTTATAGAAAATTGGAAAACAAAGCAGGGAATACTATTCATAAAGTTTCATTATATGTAATTGTTAGCAGATGTTTTGTCCACAGCAACAGGATATTGTTGGAAAAATATAATTTTTTTTCTTCAAGACCAAATTTTATACAAATTCTTTTTTTCCTGTTTATGCATCCAAAACAAAAATTAGTTACATGTAGTATTTCTTACTGCATTTGAATTCTTCCTTTGTCTAGATTACCTCATTTTGTGCTCTTGACATTATATTTTCTTGGTTTAAATTTCCATTTTATTATTTTCTCTTTCATACTATCATTTCCTTTTTTAGCTTCAAACCAAAACTCATAAAGGTTCATTCATAATGAGTAAAGGAGTTTTCCACCTTGAAATGCCCTGCATGCCTACAGTATTTGCATATCTGTTTTACAAGAGTGTGAGAGTATATTGGATAACTGTTTCCAACAATGATTTTGATACTTCCTGGGAATAGTTGCAGTCAGTTGCTCCTTGCAGTAAAGAATATCAGTTTTCAGTACCCAATTTTCAAGAGCGAAAAACAGGTTAACATGATAATAGGTAAAAAAAAAAAACAAAAAATGAACTTTTGCCTTGTTTGTGAGCAAACATTTGGTGAAATAACTCCTGCTTGAGTTCCGAATACTCTGTAAATGTAAATATTGAGAACAGGAGTCCTACAAAAAAAATTCACAGAGGTTCATGGACATTTGACTTGAATGGCTACCTTTTTTTGGATGGTGGTTGCTTTGTTTCAGGGCCCTTTCATTCTAAACATGTTCACTAACACATGTTTTGGCACTAATTGATGCATATAGTGGAAAAAGTCAGCAAGAGACGTTGTGCAGAAATGTTTTTCTGGCAGGAAATATATGCATTATAGCTCACTGAATTGTAAGAAATATATAATGATCTTTGAAAATGAGCTAATTTCATGGAAAAAGCACTATACCAAATGGATATTTATGTTTGTGGATTGAGCATTTTAAGAGTAAATAATCATGAGATAAAACAGCAAATAAAGTTAAATAAATATAAGCATACCATATTGTATGAAAACAACACATTGTAATGTATCATGCCATTAAAGACAATTACACTGAATAAAATTATAAACGCAACACTTATGTTTTTGCCTCATTTTTCATGAGCTGAACTCGAAGATCTAAGACTTTTTCTATGTACACAAAAGGCCTATTTCTCTCAAATATTTTTCACAAATCTGTCTAATCTGTGTTAGTGAGGACTTCTCCTTTGCCAAGTTAATCCAAAATATAGAACTCTGGGGCTCCTCAGTAGGGATGATCGAACTTTTCAAAAGTTCAGTTCGACCAGAACACCCGTACTTCCCGAAAGTTCGGCCCGGATTTCAGAACCCCATTGAAATCAATGGGATCCTTACCAATGGGAACTTTGGTAATCAAAAAACACCATTTTGAAGCCCTAAAACCCAATAAATGCCCCTAAAAAGTGCCTAGGGTTCTGGGTCATGCCCCAGGGACTATTAATCACACAAAAAAAGTTCTTAAAAATTGTCATTTTGATAGAGAGCCAATTATTGAAAAAATTATTGAAAAAATAAAATTAGATTTCTTTGGATTTAGGGTCAGCGTTTTTTTGGGCATTTTTTATGGGGGTCTTTGGAGGCAGGCATAACATCAGAACTTCTGTGTAGGGGTATATATATACACACACACACATGTATGTGTATATATACACATACACATATATAGGTGTGAAAGTAGCAGAAACCTATGCTTGCGCTAATGAAATAATTAACACCCATATGGCTTCTCTCCTTTCACACCTATATGTGTGTATGTGTATACATACATATAAGTGTGTGTGTATATATACCCCTATACAGAATTTCAGATGTTTTGCCTGCCTCCAAAGACCCCCAAAAAATGCCCAAAAAAAAACGCCTGCTGCAAAAACACACCTGGGCGTTTTTGTAGCTGGCGTTTTTTTGGGCATTTTTTGGGCGTCTTTGGAGGCAGGCATAACATCTGTACTTCTGTGTAGGGGTATATATACACACACATGTATGTATATATACACATACACATATATAGGTGTGAAAGTAGCAGAAACCTATGCTTGCGCTAATGAAATAATTAACACCCATATGGCTTCTCTGCTATAACACCTATATATGTGTATGTGTATAAATACATATAAGTGTGTGTGTATATATACCCCTATACAGAATTTCAGATGTTTTGCCTGCCTCCAAAGACCCCCAAAAAATGCCCAAAAAAACGCCTGCTGCAAAAACACACCTGGGCGTTTATACACATACACATATATAGGTGTTATAGCAGAGAAGCCATATGGGTGTTAATTATTTCATTAGCACAAGCATAGGTTTCTGCTACTTTCACACCTATATATGTGTATGTGTATATATACATACATGTGTGTGTATATATACCCCTACACAGAAGTACAGATGTTATGCCTGCCTCCAAAGACGCCCAAAAAATGCCCAAAAAAACGCCAGCTACAAAAACGCCCAGGTGTGTTTTTGCAGCAGGCGGTTTTTTTGGGGCATTTTTTGGGAGTCTTTGGAGGCAGGCAAAACATCTGAAATTCTGTATAGGGGTATATATACAAACACACTTATAAGTATTTATACACATACACATATATAGGTGTTATAGCAGAGAAGCCATATGGGTGTTAATTATTTCATTAGCGCAAGCATAGGTTTCTGCTACTTTCACACCTATATATGTGTATGTGTATATATACATACATGTGTGTGTATATATATACCCCTACACAGAAGTTCAGATGTCATGCCTGACTCCAAACATGTCCTCAAAAAAGCCCTATAAACGCCTGTAACAAAAACCAGGGTGACAGGGGCGAAGCCACTATCTGGTTCTATAAGTGTTCTAAGAGAAACAAACTTTTCTCTATAGCGGTCACCCTGACATGGAAGGGTTTTGTCACCCTGCCATAGCAGTCAGAGTCAGTTAACCCTACACTACACTACGGTCCCCTTACACTTAACACTTTCCCTACAGAAACTAGATTATTAAATCTAACTATAGTGGAAAATAGTACCCTAACTACACTAGATATCCCTTTCCTCACACTAATAATTGCTAAATGACACTTTGAGAGCAGAAGTAACAGAACTGCTTCCACTCTCTTCCACAGCCCTGTATTAAAATGGTAGAGATTTGACGGCGCTATCTTATATACTGGGGGGCGTATTCACTAATGATTGGCCTCTGGACCCCCTAGTCACTCCAATCACATTCCTAGCATTCTCCTGCCCCCTCAATTGGCTTTTACTGATGGTTTTGGTCCAATCATGGGCTTTTAAAGCCCAGTTCCTGTCCCATTGCATTTTGGTCGGTTCTGGTTGCCGAATTCCGAACGTTTTCAGCAAAAAGTTCGGAATTCGGCCGAACCTCGAACAGTCAATGTTCGGGTTGAACCGATGGTTGACCCAAACCGTTCGATCATCCCTACTCCTCAGCGACAAATTCAGTCTGTTTATCCAAATGGGGTGTAAACCGGATTTTAGGCAACAACACTGCAAACTAATCAAAAAGTAAATTACTATAACATATGTATATAAAGACCCCTAGGGTGATCAAGGGTTAAATGTGTGCCTAACAGTGTTTGGTGCAGTCACTGTGTGCTGTTTTTACTAAGAAATGTGCCAATTGTTATTCCCTGCCAAGCAGGGAAACAAAAACTGGCACATCCCAACAGACAGGACAGAGCTCTGTATTGTTTACATTTACAGACCACTGTCCTGTCATCCTCTTTGCCAATTAATGGGAGCTGGCAGTCAGTCATTGGCTGGGACCCTCTGATCGGCTTTTGCTGTGACTAATCACAGCATAGCCGACGTGGCTGCCGTGTGCATGCGTGGCTCTTAGCCAGAAGTGCTGGATCATGTATCTAGTATGTGATCCAGTCCAGGAGAGCCTCTTTGCTGCTTTACACTTAAATAAGGCAATGGGCAAGCGGTTAATCATGCCTTTTCAGCAATATGTGAAGCTAGGGGGAACCATCTGTAAATTAATTAATCTACGGTGCAGAAATCATAAAAATGCTCCAAAATGCATACATCATAACAATGCATATGTTTTTGTGTATTTGACTATTCATTTCAATGGAACCTGCTTAGTATGTAGAAAAGCTTGAATTAAATTGGGTTTTCCTCTAGAAATTCAGTCACATGCAGCAAAAGCCATGCAGCTTGCAGGAAAATGGGGAGATGTTAATGGACCAGAGTGATCTGGATAATCATGCTGACTAGTGTCTTGTGCTTGTGGTATTAGTATGTGCATGCCACATACCACACAGGACAGAATCTCCCTTTTTACCTTCTTAAAGGTGCTTTATTGCTTTACAATACAGTCACATAATGTGAATTGCAAAATTTTGGAACTTCAGAAGGTTGCTTTAACAAAACATAAGTGACATACCGTATATTTTCAAGTATAAGCTGACTTTTTCAGCACATTTTTTATGCTGAAAAAGTCCCCCTCGGCTTATACCTGAGTCAGGGTCCTGTACTATGCCTGCAGCACTGCATCTCCTGTACTATGCCCGCAGCCCTGCATCTCCTGTACCATGCCTGTACCATGCCTGTACCATCTCCTGTACCATCCCTGTACCATCTCCTGTACCATGCCTGTACCATCTCCAGTACCATGCCTGTACCATCTCCTGTACCATGCCCACAGCCCTGCATCTCCTGTACCATCTCCTGTACCATCTCCTGTATAATGCCTGTACCATGCCCACAGCGCTGCATCTCCTGTACCATGTCCACAGCCCCTGCACCATGCCCGCAGCCCCTGTTTTGGGTCTCGTGGTGGTCCAGTTGGGTCCAGTAGCTACTGCATTTGCCACCCTAGGCTTATACTTGAGTCAATAGGTTTTCCCAGTTTTTTGTGGTAAGCTTAGGTGCCTCCACTTACATTTGGGTCGGCTTATACTCGAGTATATAATGTAAGTAGCATCACCGTTGCCAAATAAGCCAGACTAGGAAGAGGGAAAGTGATCTGCCAGTTTTTCAAATTTAGTCGTTAAAGAATAAGGCTGGCCATAGATGAGCAGGTTGAGCAAAAAAAAAAAAAAAAACTGACTCGATTCAGCAATCCACACGTTCAATGACTTCCCTGCTGTCTGAATACATTGGTCAGTTCTGCAAGTTTTACTCTGCAGTGCTGATTGTGCAGACATTTTCCAACAGGCTGATTGAACAAAAGTCAATCAGTAGATAGACTTCTGTTCAACCACATTGCTCATACATGGATCAAAATTTGTCTGGTCCCTGCTGAATCTGCTGAATTTCAATCCATGTATGACTGACTTAAAGTGGAGTTCCACCCATTTTTCGTAACTTTAGATCTATGTAATCCCCTTTAAAACGACTTTTACCAATGGAAACTTTTTTTTTTTTTTGCTAGTAAATACCTTAATTTCTGCTTTATTCCTCCTCTCCTCACTTCCGGGTCCGATCGGCGATGACGTCATTCGGCAATTCGCAGTGTGTGCTGGGATGTATTCCATTCCAGAAATCTTGCAGTATTAGCCATTGGTAAAAGTCGTTTTAAAGGGGATTACATAAATCTATGTAATCCAACCTATTAAAAATGGGTGGAACTCCGCTTTAAGTGCACTGACCCTACTAAAGACAAAAGACACATACCCCTCTTGCCTAGCTGATCCAAGTGACCCAACCTCTTCTTTCCTAAGCTGCTTACTTTATTGAGGTATCAAAGCCATGGTCTGCTTATATGCTTGTATTCTGTGACTGAAATCTTCCTCACTGCTGACCACAACTATTCAATGTTCTAGACTTCTATAGGGTTTATTTTTTGGAGATGCTCAGCCAATCACCAATAACCAGTGCTTTCATATGGGAAGAGTCTATAGCCATGTGTATAGCCAAGAGTCAGAAAACTTGTGAAACTTGAAGCATATAGGGCCAAATGACAGCTAAACAGAGCAGTGGGGGAGTGAACAAAATTGACTGCATGCTGCTATATGAACTAGTGATCAAAGTAAACCATTCATAAAAATAATCTTCTTCAGTCAGCCTGAACTATTATGATTTAGATGTGTTGGCATTATAGGGGTTAGTGACCTATTGTACTAGATGGAGTTGAACTGTGATTACTTTTACAAACCAGTAAGAAAACATAATACAACTGCTCAAGAGTGGCAACCCAGACATGGTCTACCCCAAGTTCAGAAGATATTTTTGTTAGTATATTACAACACATAAACGTTATTTTATCTTTAGCTTTTATGTAAGCAAACATATTAACTAATGAGTAGGGTTGAGCGAACCCGGACTGTATTGTTCATGTTCGTACCGGACTTTTGGGTATTCGGTACCCGGACCCGAACATTTCACTGTATGTTCGGGTACTATCCGTTATTCGGTAAAGTTATTTGACGTTTTAGCGAGGTTTTAATGGCGTGCTTTCAACAGGTGCAAGGCAGCAAATCAGCAAGCGTTTAACTAGTGTGCCCTAGACGCAATCACAGCCATGTCTACTAATGGCATGGCTGTGATTGGCCAGTGCAGCATGTGACCCAGACTCTATATAAGCTGGAGTCACACATCGCAGCGCGTCACTCTGCTATAACTATACCAGGGACAGGTTCCTGACTGCTGCTGCTGAGGGAGAGATAGGAGTTTACTGTCGGGTGAGGCTGGAGAGATTGCTTTTAGGGAAAGCATAGGAACAATCTGCTTTATAATACAGCAATCTACATTGATTTGATTGTGTGGGGTGCAGTACACTATCTTTTTGCCCGGAGGGAGAGATAGGAGTTTACTGTATGGCCAGGCTGGAGAGATTGCTTGTAGGGAAAGCATAGGATAGGAACAATCTGCTTTAATCAGACAGTGATGTACATTGATTTAATGTTTGTGTGGGGGTGCAGTGAACGATCTTTATGCCCTGACCTGAGCCAAGTGAGGAGGAGAAAGGAGAATTTTTTTTTTATCAGTCTGTTAGGTGTGCGGTGCTGCACATTTCATGCAAGCTCAGTGCATATGTGTCTGCTTAATCTGCATTTAAAAAAGAAAAAACATTTTTTCCTTCATATTTAACTTTGACATACAGTCTTTAGACAGACATTGCTTTTCTAACCTGCACTTCAAAAAGCACCAATGTGAGGGAAAAATTATTATTTCCTGACAGACTCCATGGCAGCATACGTTCGGGTAGCCCCGCCTCCTCTCCTACCCTATAGGACCCCACTCCCATAAATCTTTGCTCCCTTTCAGCATCCGTGTTCCTTTTTTGTCCTCTTCAAGCATGATGATGCGTTCCTACAAAGCAGTCCTATGTATATACTGGAAGCAAGGATTGGGTCAGCATGGAGCCTCCGCTAAGCCCTTTGCTCTTAGCAGGGTATGGAGGGGGCAATCGAAGAGACCCTGGGCGGGAGCTCGGTGGTCTGGCCGAGAGAGCCCAGCTGCTGCGGGTGGCCTACCATTGCCCGAAGGAAAGCCTGGTGTTGCGTCTCCGTGGACCCGTCCCTGCTCCAGGAGGCAGGGTGGTAAGCTCTGTTATGGGACACTTTACTTCCTTGTTTTAGTGTTGATTTTACTTTCCATAAGCTAACTTGTGCCTCTTTCCCCTGTGTTATCGTCACATTTTGATCATGAGGCTCTTTTAATATAGTCAGGGTTGCCTGTGTGTCTTTTTATGTGTGTGTTTAAGCTTTTTTTCCCGGTATTTACCTCTTCCAGCCCCCCTCCCCCCAGTTTATAGGCAGTTTATAACTAATCCTGGGTTTCTCTCTGTGCTTGATTCAGCCAGTAGAAACTTATTTCTGTGCCTTAAGTATGGATTCATCTCCGCCCCCTAGTGGCCAGCCCGCTCATACCAGGTATGTGCAGGGCTGGAAAGGGTGGAAGGGAGGGTTTTTTTCTGTCTATGGCCATTGCTTTTCTATGTTTTTGCATGTCTGTCTCCAGCTCTTCCAGGTCCGATCCACAGCATAATGCACGCAGAGAAGATCGGCATTCCAAATTGCAACACCGGCACTCCTCATCCAGGTCCAGACGCAGATCCCCCCATAGTCCGGGGCGCGAGGGCGAGTCTTCTTCCACTAAACATCATGGCCGCTCAGAGCGTCCTCATGGAAGAAAATGCTGGGGATGTGGTATATTGGTTCCGGACGGTACGTCCCTCTGCAACCGTTGTTATGCCCAAGCAACGGGCCAACAGGGAAATTCGGACCAGCACATTGAAGATGTAGTGCGCAAGGTCCTCAAGGACTCTTTGGCAGAGCTTAATCATCCAAGTACATCTGCAGGGCCGTCTCGCTCGCCAGAGAGAGACATTCTGGAACAATATCCGTTTGAGCCTTCTCAACCCAGCCACCCTTCCATCCTTCCTTCAGATTCGGATACGGATGATTCCTGTCCGGGATTTGAATTCAACCTCGTTTCCCCCTTGGTAAGAGCCGCAAGAGATGCTCTCGATTGGGAGGATCCTGCAGTCTCCCCCCCAAAGCAGAAGAAATTCTTCAAACAATTATGTAAAGAACGTTTGAATTTTCTGTTCCTAGGGGAGTTGGGAGATATCATCTCTGAGGAATGGGGTAAGGTTGAGAGGAAAAACTCCATGATTACGAAAATGGTGAAACTATACCCCTTCAAGCAGGAGGAAGTCAAACACTTGGAGTCTCCACCCCTAGTGGACGCCGCAGTGATGCGGCTTTTAAAACATGTTACTTTACCCATGGAAGACACTGTGTCCTTCAAGGAGCCTCTAGAGAGGAGAATTGATGCTGACCTCAAGAGGGTGTATCTCACAACAGGTATGGCCTGTAAACCAGCTCTAGCCCTGGCTACAGTTTCAAAAGCCATGGAGGTCTGGATTAATGGCCTTGATGAAACCCTCAAAGGAGTTTCAGAAGAAGCAACAAAGAGCTCTCCAATTCAAGAGCTAAGGATGGCTGCGGGGTTCTTGGGGGAGGCTTCCATAGACCTCATCCGCCTCTTGGCCCGGGTAATGTTATCCTCCATCACCGCTAAACGCGCCTTTTGGCTTCGGCCTTGGGTGGTCGATGCCGCGTCTAAACAGGCATGGTGTTGGATTCCCTTTTGAGGGCTTTTCCCTCTTTGGGAATAAATTGGACGTGGCCATAACTTGGGCCATGGGTGGTAGATCTGGTTTCCTTCCCCAGGACAGACGCATTGGTGCCCAGAAGCGGGCCCCTCCGAGGAAGCAGAACACAAGCCGCGCCAGGGAGGCGCACAGTTATAGACCAGGCAAGACATTCAGGAGAGGATGGAAGTCCAGGCAGTCCGCCTTCCAGAAGGGCTCCAAGGGCACTTCGTCTGGAGACCAGGGGGCCACAAAATCCTTTTGAGAGTGGCCTCGCCCAGGCATGCCCAGTAGGAGCTCGTTTGCTTTGCTTTCGGGATGTGTGGCCGACCTCAATTCAAGATCCCTGGGTCCTCAACACAGTGTCTCAAGGACACTCTTGGGTTTTCAACAGCGCCCTCAGGATCAGGTTTGTCGACACGTCTCTTCCCTCCTCAGCAGAAAAAAAGCAGATCCTTCTCTCTTACCTAGACTCGCTGGTGGTTCAGGAGGCCGTAATTCCAGTTCCAGAATCGGAAAGAGGTCAGGGAGTCTACTCACCCCTCTTCCTTTTTCAAAAGAAAAACGCACCTGGAGGCCCGTGATAGATCTTACGTACCTCAACAAGTCTATCCGCAGAGAAAAGTTCAAAATGGAGTCTCTGGTCATGATTCAGTATTCAGTCCAACCAGGAGACTGGCTAGCGTCTATAGACCTGAAGGACGCTTACTTTCATGTTCCAGTAGCGAAAGAATTCCAACGGTTTTCTCCGCTTTGCCATCGGGAAAGCTCATATGCAATTCACCTGTCTCCCCTTCGGGCTTTCAACATCGCCTTGCACGTTTTCCAAAACCTTATTGGCAGTAGTGGCCCTTTTATCAGGATCAGAGGCATCAGGTTACACCACTATCTAGACGACCTGCTTCTCCTGTCTCAAGACAGGTCTCAACTTCTTCTGCATCTAGAGCAGGTGATCTCAATTCTCCAAGATTTCTGGTGGATCTTGAACTTCGAGAAGAGTCACCTGGTGCCCACACAATCACTTGTGTTCCTAGGAACGCTGTTCGATATGGTGAAATGTACCATCTCCCTGCCCGAGGAAAAGATCCCGGTGGTCCGAGACAGAGTGACATTCGCCATGGCTTCATCTCATCTCACTGCTTGGCAGTGCCTGAGGATAGTAGGTACCCTGGTGGCCACAGCTCCCATGGTAAAATGGGCCTTGTGGAAGTTGAGGCCCTTCCAGAGGGGTTTCTCCAGCAGTGGACTTCAGAGAGAATGTCTCAACAAATCCATCTGATCTCATCCATGAAGAGGTGTCTTTCCTGGTGGCTTCTACGGGAGAATCTCGTCAACTGCCATTCCATAGCTCAAGTTACGTGGTTCACAGTAACCTCGGACGCCAGCAGTACAGGTTGGGGAGTCCACTGCCAGTCAGAAGTGGCACAAGGCAGATGGGTTTTTACCGCCCGCGGAGTAGTCTCCAATGTGTTGGAACTGCGGGCTGCCTTCAAAGCTCTGCAAGCTTTCCGCCATCTGATCCAAGGATCCTCGGTAATGCTCAGGTTGGACAATACAACAGCGGTGGCGTATGTGAAGAGCCATGGAGGGACCTGCAGGCTATCACTACTTCAAGAAACAGAGCCGATTATGTCCTGGGCTCAGAGGCACCTGGCTAATCTTTCGGCTGCCTATGTCCCAGGGACACTGAATGTGGAAGCAGATTTCCTTTCCAGATACAAACTCGACAACGAGTGGTCTCTCCATCAAGAGGTGTTCGAATGGGTTCTATCTCTGGGGTTACGTCCGGAGGTAGACCTCTTTGCGGCCCCCCGCAACAAGAAGCTCCAGAGGTACTATGCGAGGTTTCAGGATCCTCGGGCGTTCGGAGTAGATGCTCTGACGGATATTTGGAACTTCCAAAGAGCCTATGCTTTCCCGCCAGTACCAATAATTCTCCAGTTCCTACGGAGACTGAGGATGGAGGCGGTAGAAGTTCTGGCAGTGATTCCTTATTGGCCCAACAGACCTTGGTTCTCACTGTTGTCTCTCCTCAGTTACCAGGATCCAATTCCTCTGCCTCTCAGACCGGATCTGTTGTCGCAAGGCCCTACACTGCATCCATGCCCTGCACGTCTGCATCTCAAGGCTTGGTTCGAGAGGGGGAGGTTGGAGGCCCTAGGATGCCCAATTGAAGTGATTCCTACACTTATGAATGCCAGAAGGAGTAGCACCAACAGGGTCTACGAGAGAATTTGGGCGAAATTCGTGAATCGTCAAACTCCTAGGTCCGGTTCAGTAGACGCACCTACGGTTCAGGACGTATTGGGGTTCTTACAATCCGGCCTAGATCTATGCCTGTCAGTCAGCTCACTCCGAGTACAAGTTTCGGCCATCTCGGCATTCACGGGAGTACTGTGGGCTAAGCATCAGCTGGTTCAGCAGTTTTTTAAAGGTGCAGTTAGGCTCAGGCCTCAGAGAAGACCAAGATTCCCCAAATGGGATCTTCCTCTAGTGTTGGATTTCTTCTCATCACTTGAAGTGGCTTCTCTCTCAGTCAAAGAGCTCACTCTGAAGACAACGTTCCTAGTGGCTATTACCTCTGCTAAGAGGGTCTCCGAGTTTCAAAACCTAGGGTCAAAAGAGCCTTTCTTAACCTTCTTCTCGGATAGAGTGCTCCTGATTCCTATGTTGGGGTCAAATCCCAAAGTAACCTCCGTCTTTCACGAGAATACAGACATAGTCCTTCCCACCTTCAAAACCGGTGAGAATTCTGAAGTTCATCCTCTGGATGTCGGTGACACCCTGAAACAATATCTGGCTTGACAGATGACAATATCTGGCTTGACGGTGACACCCTGAAACAATATCCAACTTCCTTCCGCCAGTTGGATTTCCTTTTTGTCCTTCTTCAAGGGAAAAAGAGAGGTATGCGTGCCTCTTCTAGAGCGGTGGCTGCGTGGATTGTCCAGTGGGCCTAGAGAGCAAAGGGCTTGGCTCCTCCGGAGGTGGTAACAGCACATTCGACTCGTAGCATCTCTACGTCTTGGGCAGTCTTTAGGCATGTCGCTCCTGATGTGATCTGCAGGGCAGCATCTTGGTCATCTATCAACACTTTTCTTTCTCATTATTGTGTTGAACCGACTGCCTTATCTTCTGTTAATTTTGGTGTTCAAGTGCTGTCAGTAGATGGCAATAATTAAAAGTTTTTGTTCAGCATCTTCCCACCCGGGAGTGTATAGCGAGTTATTTCCCGAACGTATGCTGCCATGGAGTCTGTCAGGAAAATGGAAAATTGATATCAATACTTTCCGTAATTTTCCTTTCCTGATGGACTCCATGGCAGCAGGAATCCCCTCCCAATTCCTGAGTAGGCTAGTTACAGAACACGGATGCTGAAAGGGAGCAAAGATTTATGGGAGTGGGGTCCTATAGGGTAGGAGAGGAGGCGGGGCTACCCGAACGTATGCTGCCATGGAGTCCATCAGGAAAGGAAAATTACGGTAAGTATTGATATCAATTTTCCGTTTTTTTAGTATTTAGGGGAAAAAAAATGTTTTTCAGTTTTTCATTCAAATATTTTTTTCTTTTGTATTCAATAGCGGAACAGAACAACAGTATCCAACCTGTTAGGCATGCGGTGCTGCACATTTCATGCAATCTCAGTGCATATGTGTCTGCTTAATCTGCATTTAAAAAAGAAAAAACATTTTTTCCTTCATATTTAACTTTGACGTACAGTCTTTAGACAGACATTGCTTTTCTAACCTGCTCTTCAAAAAGCACCAATGTGAGGGGAAAATAATTATTTTTCAGTATTTAGGGGAAAAAAAATATTTTTCAGTTTTTCGTTCAAATGGGTTTTTTTTTTTTATTCAATAGCGGAATAGAACAACAGTATCCAACCTCAGTGCATATGTGTGCGCTTAATCTGCATTTAAAAAAGAAAAAAAAAAATTTCCTTCATATTTAACTTTAAAGACTGTATGTCAGACAGACATTGCTTTTCTAACCTGGTCTTCAAAAAGCACCAATGTGAGGGGAAAATAATTATTTTTCAGTATTTAGGGTAAAAAAAATATTTCCTGGCAGTCTCCATGGCAGCCTACGTGTAGGTTAACCCCGCCTCCACTCCAATGGTATAGGACCCCCCTCCCATAAATTTCAGCTCTCAGGTACAGCAGGTGTTCCTTTTTTGTCCTCCTCCAAGGACCTACAATTCTGATGTCTTACTTTGTCCGGCTTACCTCAGGATACTTTGGATGGTGTCTGCATGTCCAGGGCCCAGCCACGGGCGGGTGAGTGACATTTAAAATTCCCCAGCTCTCTGCGGTTGACTGAAGCTTGGCCGGCTTTTTCTGACAGGGTCTGAAGACTCTCATTACAGCTCTTCATGGCAGCGGTATTTGTGACTTATGTTTACTTTGTATGTGTCTTTCTCTATCGCTGTGCGGCGTTTGTTTTGGCCCCAATGGTGCTGGAACGCTTCCTGCATTCCAGCAATCCTTCCTCTTCCTCCTCTGCCTGCCTGCGGCCAATCGGTGGACGCTTCGTGGTCCCGCACATGCGCAGTGCGTCGCGAACTAATCATAGGCTTGGTTCGCGCATGCGCACTAGCAATCGCAGCCGCATCACCGCTGACGTCATTCCGGCGGGGGATTTAAGCAGCTGTCAGTTCCCCTGTACTTTGGGAAGTACTGTGGGCATTGCGGCAGCTTCCCTGTGTCTCTGGATTCCTTGCTACAGGTATGTGCAATGGATGCTCGACTTGCAGAGGGGGGGATGGATTGTTGCTATCTTACACTATATCACTATATTGTCCTGGTGTCTGATGTGTATTACCTTTTCTTTATCAGTCTGGTTGTTTGGCCTGAAGTATGGATCCTGTGTCACTGCCCTCCCGTGGCCAGCCCTCTCATAACAGGTGGGTGCTGGCATTTTCAGGGGGGGGCGGGAAAGGGCTAGCTGGTCCCTGTTTCATGGCTAAATCCAGTGTCTCCCCGACTTTCTCTTTTTCCATCAGAAAGAGACCCTGTCAGACCACGTGGGAGTTCATCCTCCAGATCAAAATGCCATGAATCTCCCTCAGGGAGTAGGCAGCAGGGGAGACGCTCTAATTCCTCCCCCAGACACCACAAACAACAGAGTCACCGCACACACCAGGGAGCTTATTGGGGTTGTGGGGCGCATGTCCCGGAGGACAAGTCCCTATGTGAGCCATGTTTTGCTCAAGTAGCCGGTGAGAGGGAGCCCAAGGACCACAGATTGGAATCCCTGGTAAAGAGGATAGTGCAACAGTCCCTGAAAAAATGGGGTCCGGTCCCAGCACTTGGTCCCACTACATCTAGTTCTCCAGCTGAAGCGCCGGAAGATAAAGGCCCCTCTCAACCGAGCATTACTTCTGCAAAATCATCTGACAGTGATTCGGAAGAAGAAGGGGCAGTAGGCGGCTTTGAGTTTGCCCTGGTTTCACCCGTGATCAGAGCAATTAAGGAAGCTCTAAAATGGGAGGATCCTGTGTCTCCCCAGAAAAAACAACAGAGTTCTTCAAGCACCTTGGTAAGGAGCGCATTAATTTTTCTTTCCTCTCTGAATTACAAGAAGTGATTACTGAGGAATGGAGTAAGGGGGGTGGTAAGTCTTCCCTATCCCTTCAAACCTGAAGATGTCGCTCGTCTGGAGTCTGCTCCCCTTGTGGATGCTGCAGTTGCAAGATTAGCAAAGCATGTTACTTTGCCCCTGGATGATGCAGTTTCCTTCAGAGATCCCTTGGACAGGAAAATAGATCTAGACCTGAAGAGAATCTATGTTACAGCCGGAGCGGCCTGTAAACCTGTTATGGCATTAGCAACGATGTCTAAAGCCATGGAAGTTTGGGTGTCTGATATTGAGACCAAACTTGGGAGCATTTCAGAAGAAGCTGTAGAGAGCTCTCCTATTCATGAACTCAAGTTGGCTTCCGTGTTTTTAGGAGGAGCATCCATTGATGTTCTGCGCCTTCTGTCCAGATCAATGTTATCATCAGTGATGGCAAAAAGGGCCTTGTGGCTCCGCCCCTGGCTTGCTGATCCAGCCTCTAAGCAGGCGTGGTGTAAGATCCCCTTCGAGGGTACTTCCCTTTTCAGAAATAAATTGGACAGCACCATTGCAAAGGCCACTGGCGGAAAGTCGGGTTTCCTTCCACAAGATAAACGCCTATTTGGCCAGAAGAAGCCTCAAACTAGGAGGCAATACACTGAGAGATCGAGAGATGCCCGCTCTTACAAACCTACTAGAGATTTTCGGAGAAATTGGAGAGGAGGCCAATCTTCTTCTCGAAGATCATCTAAGAATTCAACGCCTGCTGGACAAAAATCCACTAAATCTTTTTGAGATTGGACCCGTTCAGACATGCCAGGTGGGAGCACGTCTTCTCCATTTTCAGCGTGTCTGGACGGCCTCAATCACGGACTTTTGGACCGTCAGGACGGTCTCTATAGGCCACAAATGGTCTTTTCTGGCAGATCCAGTTCCACGGTTCATTTCAACTCACTTACCCTGTCTAGAAGAGAGAAGAGAAGTCTTGCTCGTCTATGTAGACGCTTTGGTGGTTCAAGGAGCAGTAGTTCCGGTTCCAGAGCAGGAAAAATTTCAAGGTGTTTACTCACCCCTCTTCTTGGTCCAGAAGAAGAACGGAGCTTGGAGGCCCGTTATAGACCTCACATACCTGAACAAGTTCATAAAGAACGAAAAATTCAAGATGGAAACACTCTCCACCATTCAGAAGGCAGTACTGCCAGGAGACTGGATTGCCTCAATAGATTTGAAAGATGCGTACTTTCATGTACCTGTGGCAGTCGACTTTCACAAATATCTCCGCTTCTGTGTTCTGAACCATCATCTTCAATTCATTTGTCTACCTTTCGGCCTCTCTACCTCGCCCAGAGTGTTCTCCAAAGTTCTCCTGGCTGTAGTGGCCCTCATAAGATTAAAAGGAATACGTCTACATCATTACCTAGACGATCTTCTGCTTCTGTCTCAAAACAAACATCAGTTACTGGCACACAGAGATCAGGTCATATCGACCCTCAAAGAATTTGGCTGGCTGTTGAACTTACAAAAGAGTCAGCTGGAGCCCACTCAGCGCCTAGTCTATCTCGGGCGCAATTTAACACCATCGATAATTCGAGGTGCGGGAGAGAATCCTTTCAGCTCTTTCTTCCTCCTGGCTGAAAGCTTCTCAGTGCCTCCAAATCATTGGCACCATGGTGTCCACGGCTCTGATGGTCAAATGGGCTCTTTGGCGTATGAGGCCTTTCCAGAAAGGGTTCCTACAACAGTGGAACCCGGAAGAGGGGGAGCAATACATTCATATCTCCTCCAGCATGAGATTCAGTCTTCTTTGGTGGCTGCAACGCAAGAATCTGCTCAACTGACACTCTCTGATTCCAGTCTCATGGATCATAATAACAACAGACGCCAGCAACTCAGGTTGGGGGGCTCATTGTCTGTTGGAAATGGCCCAATGAAAATGGTCTTCTCAGAGACACAAGCCAGTCTCCAATATACTGGAGCTCCGGGCAGCATATCGGGCTCTTCGATCCTTTCAACACCTGGTGAAAGGGAAATCTGTAATGATTCGGATGGACAACACCACGGCAGTGTCTTATGTGAAGAGACAAGGTGGGACACGGAGTCTCTCTCTACGATGAGAATTAGACCCAATTATGTCTTGGGCTCAGGCTCATCTAGTCGATATCTCAGCAGTCTACATTCCAGGTCCTCAGAATGTTCAAGCAGATTTTCTGTCCAGGGTCCAGTTGAACCACAACGAGTGGTCTCTCCATGTGGAGTCGTTCAAATGGATCCTGTGTTTGGGAGTATCTCTCGAAGTCGACCTATTCGCCTCTCCTTGCAACCACAAGTTGGAGAAGTATGTCACGAGAGGCAGATGCCATCAAGCCTATGGGACAGATGCACTAACTGACAGGTGGGAGTTCAACAATGCATATACCATTCCTCCGGTACCTATCATTCTCAAATTCCTACAGAGACTTCAAGCGGAAGATGTAGAGATAGTTTCTGGTCAAACAGGCAATGGTTTCCGTTACTCCTACAGCTAAGTTACAGGGACCCAGTCCCTCTTCCCCTCAGACCAGACCTGCTCCTACAGGGAACATCAGTACATCCCTGTCCTGCAATACTCCGGTTGGCGGTCTGGTTCTTGAGAGGGAAAGGTTGGAACATCCACTTATTCAACAGTTCTTTAAAGGAGCAGCCAGGCTCAATCCTCAAAGAAAACCTAGGTTTCCAAAATGGGACCTTCCTCTTGTCCTAAATGCCTTCTCAAAAACAGGCATAGAATCCTCTTCTTCTATCAAGGACCTGACCATCCGGACTGTCTTCCTGGTAGCCATCACTTCGGCTAAAAGGGTCTCTGAAATAAGTTCCCTTGGCTGTAGAGAACCATTTTTGACTTTCTTCCCAGATCGGGTAGTACTGATACCCATGCTGAATTCAAATCCGAAAGTCACCTCGGTGTTTCACCAGAACCAGGAGATCGTCCTGCCTACATTTCGGTCTTCTGATGAGTCTAATCCTCATCCGTTGGATGTAGGAGAATCCTTAAAAGTTTATCTTCAAGCAACTGCACCATTCAGGCAGTCTGACAACCTCTTTATCCTGTTCTGGGGGAAGAACAGAGGTAAACCTGCTTCATCCAGAACTATTGCATCATGGATAGTCGCGGCTATCCAACAGGCCTATAGAGCAGAGGGTTTGGCTCCTCCAGAGGAGGTGGCGGCGCACTCTACAAGGAGTATTTCTACGTCCTGGGCGGCCTCGCGACACGTGGCCCAGATGTGATTTGCAGAGCGGCTTCATGGTCTTCGGTCAATACTTTTATGACCCACTATTGTGTGGAGCCTGCTTCTCTGTCTTCAGTTAATTTTGGTTTGACTGTTTTGTCTGCAAATAGCATGAATTAAAGTTTCTTTGCTAAAGCATTCCCACCCGTGTGGCGTGAGTTAGTTATTTCCCACACGTAGAGACTGCCAGGAAAATGGAAAATTCCTATCAAATACTTACCGTAATTTTCTTTCCTGATAGTCTCCATGGCAGTCGGAGTTCCCACCCTCTCGTCTTGGATTCGGCTAAGATATGGAACACCTGCTGTACCTGAGAGCTGAAATTTATGGGAGGGGGGTCCTATACCCTTGGAGTGGAGGCGGGGTTAACCCACACATAGGCTGCCATGGAGATCAGGAAAGGAAAATTACGGTAGGTATTTGATAGGAATTTTCTGTTTTTTCAGTTTTTCATTCAAATGTTTTTTTTTTTTTTTCAATAGCGGAATAGAACAATACTATCCAACCTGTTAGGCTTGTGGTGCTGCACATTTCATGCAACCTCAGTGCATATGTGTCTGCTTAATCTGCATCTAAAAAAGAAAAAACATTTTTTTCTTCTTATATAGCTTTGACATACAGTCTTTAGACAGACAATGCTTTTCTAACCTGCTCTTCAAAAAGCACCAATGTGAGGGGAGAATAATTATTTTTCAGTATTTAGGGTAAAAAAAATTATTTTCAGTTTATTCATTCAAATGTTTTTTTTTTTTTTTTTTATTCAATAGCGGAATAGAACAACAGTATCCAATCTGTTAGGCGTGTGGTGTGTAGCAGGCATTTCCTGCAACCTCAGTGCATATATATCTGATTAATCTGCATTTTAAAAAGAAAAAAAAAGTTGTTCCTTCATATTTTACTGTGACTTACAGCGTTTAGACAGACACTGCTTTTCAAATCTGCTATTCAGCAAGCACCAATTAGGGGGACAATTATTTTTCAGTTTTTCATTCATACATTACAGTACGATACACTCATTGCATACTGTTGTATTGCGCATTGCAATAAAAAAAACATTTAGGGGCAAAAATAGTTGATTGCGGCCCTGTCCGCGTATGTTACAGTGAGATACACCCATTGCATACTGTTGTATTGTGCTTTGCAATAAAAAAAAACATTTAGGGGCAAAAAAAGTTGATTGCGGCCCTGTCTGCATATGTTACAGTGAGATACACCCATTGCATACTGTTGTATTGCGCCTTGCAAAAAAAAAAAACATTTAGGGGCAAATAAAGTTGATTGCGGCCCTGTCTGCATATGTTACAGTGAGATACACCCATTGTATACTGTTGTATTGCGCCTTGCAATAAAAAAAACATTTAGGGGCAAATAAAGTTGATTGCGGCCCTGTCTGCATATGTTACAGTGAGATACACCCAAAGCATACTGTTGTATTGCGCCTTGCAATAAAAAAAAACATTTAGTGGACAAAAAAAGTTGATTGCGGCCCTGTCTGCATATGTTACAGTGAGATACACCCATTGCAAACTGTTGTATTGCGCATTGCAATAAAAAAAACATTTAGGGGCAAAAAAGTTGATTGCGGCCCTGTCTGCATATGTTATAGTGAGACACACCCATTGCATACTGTTGTATTGCGCCTTGCAATAAAAAAAAACATTTAGGGGCAAAAAAAGTTGATTGCGGCCCTGTCCGCATATGTTACAGTGAGATACAGCCATTGCATACTGTTGTATCGTGCATTGCAATAAAAAAAAAACATTTAGGGGACAGAAAGATATTAAATTGCGGCTTAGTCTTTATCTGTACATGTGAGATACACTCGTTGGATACTGTTGTTCTAGTCCGCTACTCAATAAACACCCATTTAGGGAAAAAATATTAAATTGCGGCCTAGTCTGTATCTGTACGTGTGAGATACACCCTTTGTATATTGTTGTTCTAGTCCGTTATTCAATAAACACCCATTTAGGGAAAAAATATTAAATTACGGCCTAGTCTGTATCTGTACGTGTGAGATACACCCGTTGGATACTGTTGTTCTATTCCGCTATTCAATAAACACCCATTTAGGAAAAAATATTACATTGCGGCTTAGTCTGCATATTTTACTGTGAGATACACTCGTTGGATACTGTTGTTCTATTCCGCTATTCAATAAACACCCATTTAGGGAAAAAATATTACATTGCGGCCTAGTCTGCGCAACAAGGCACACAGGTCTCACATGGAAGCCCATTTACTGGTGGTGAAGTGGTGCTGTTCCGCAGAGTGACTCATGCGTGCGTGCTGCAGCTGAAACTCCACTATGGCCTGCTGCTGCTCGCACAGTCTGGCCAGCATGTGCAAGGTGGAGTTCCACCTTGTGGGCATGTCACATATGAGGCGGTGAGCGGGAAGGCCGAAGTTACGCTGCAGCGCTAAAAGGCGAGCAGCAGCAGGGTGAGAACGCCAAAAGTGCACACAGACGGCCCGCACTTTCTGCAGCAGCTCTGACATATCGGGGTAATTTCTAAGGAACCTCTGCATCACCAAATTCAGCAAATGCGCCAGGCAAGAGATGTGTGTCAAACCGGCTAGGCCCAGAGCTGCTATGAGATTTCGCCCATTATCGCACACCACCAGGCCGGGCTTGAGGCTGACTGGCACCAACCACTCATCGGTCTGCTGTTCAATGCCCCTCCACAACTCCTGCGTGGCGTGTGGTTTTTCCACCAAACAGGCAAGTTTTAAAACTGCCTGCTGTCGTTTACCCCTGGCTGTGCTGAAGTTGGTGGTGAAGGTGTTACGCTGACCGGATGAGGAGGCGGTAGAGGATGAGGAAGCGGAGTAGGAGGAGTTAGGAACAATAGGCAAACTGAAGCGCACTGCAATCCTCGGTGGTGGAAGGACCAAACTGCTATCCGCCTCAGGCCCAGCCGCCACTGCATTCACCCAGTGTGCTGTTAGGGAGATAGTACGTCCTTGACCGTGCTTACTGGTCCACGTATCCGTAGTTAGGTGGACCTTGCCACAGATGGCGTTGCGCAGTGCATACCTGATTTTGTCACCCACTTGGTTGTGCAGGGAAGGGATGGCTGGAAAAGTAGTGGCGGCTGGGCACGATGTACTGTGGGACAGCCACCACCACAAGGCATTTAAAACTCTGTGTCTCCACCAGACAGAATGACAGCATTTCAAAGGCCAGGAATTTTGAAATGCTGGCATTCAGGGCCAGGGATCATGGGTGGGTAGGGGGGGTACTTCCTCTCCAGTGATTGGGAGATAGAAAGCTGAACACTTCCACTGGACATTGTGGAGATGGTTGTTGGTGACCCAGGTGGTGGTGTTGCTGGCAGATCCTCTGTTTGCGGGGTGGCAGGTGCCACTGTTACTACAGAGGTGGATGAAGAGGCAGAGACTGCAGCAGCAGAAGAGGAAGCAGGAGGAGCCAGAGACCTTTCTTGGTTTTTGAGGTGTCGACTGCACACCAGCTCGTGCTTTGCACTTAGATGCCTGGTCATGCAGGTTGTGCTCAGGTTGAGAAGGTTTATGCCATGCTTCAGGCTCTGATTGCACAGCGTGCAAACCACTCATGTCCTGTCATCAGCACGTTGTCTGAGTGAAGAACTGCCATGCTAGGGAACTCCTTTGAGCTGGCTTTGGTGTGCTTGGTCCCTTGCTGCTTTGGGCAGTAGCAGGCGTAGTGTCTAGGGCACGGTCGCTCCGCTTTTGCACCCTGGTCCCTCTTTTGCTGTGCTGGTGGCTCTGTGCGACCACCGCCACTTCCCCCAAACTACTCAGGTCACCTGCATGACGTTCATTCCATGTGGGGTTGAGGACCTCGTCGTCCTCCACATCATCTTCCACGCAGTCTTCACCCCTGCAACCCTTGTCGGTCTCCACAATTCGGAATTCCACAGCAGTTGGCACCTGCGTTTCGTTATTATCTGAGACCTGCTGCGATGGTCCTCCCATGTACTCATCTTGAGACATAAGTGGTTGGGCATCGGTGCACTCAATCTCTTCCACTTCTGGGGCAGGGCTAGGTGGATGGCCCTGGGAAATAATGCTAACAGAGTCATCAAAAAGAAGAAGAAGAGACTGCTGCATGACTTGGGGCTCAGACTGTTTGGCTGATTTGCAAGGGGGTGAGGTGAAAGATTGATGGACATCGGCTGCAGGTGGCAACTGTGACCTTTCAGCAGAAGACTGGGTGGGAGACAATGTGAAGGAACTGAAGGCACTGTCAGCAACCCAATCTACTATTGCCTGTACTTGTTCTGGCCTCAACATTTGTAGAGGCTCATTAGGCCCTGCAAAATACTGCTGTAAGGTTCTTTCGCCTACTCACAGCTGAGAAAGGTGTTTCACTTTTGCGTGTAGCTGCCACAGATCGACCATGTCCTCTCCTTGCAACAGGAGCTCCACCAGCAGCACCACGACCCAGCACTAACATGGTGGAGCAGTATGTGTGCACACACCCAGACGTACTGAATGATGGGTCTGCCCCCTTCAACTTCTGGCTCTCCAAATTGGGCACATGGCCTGAGCTTGCCCTTTACGCATTGGAGGTGCTGGCCTGCCCTGCAGCCAATGTATTATCTGAACGTGTATTTTGCACGGCTGGGGGCGTTATCACAGACAAGCGCAGCCGCCTGTCCATAGCCAATGTGGACAAGCTTACGTACATTAAAATGAACCAGGCATGGATCCCACAGAACTTGTCCGTACCTTGTGCAGAATAGACATGTATACCGGCCTTACCCAGCCATTGTTGTATTTTTGATCTTTCTCACTCTTTTTGGGGTGTACCCTAATTTAAAAAGAAATAAAATTAAAAACAAAAACCAGTGTTGGCTACCTCGTCCTCCTCCACCGCCGCTTCCACCTACACCACCACATCCACGCCACCTCAACCTCCTACTCAATATGGGCCTCGTCCTCCTCCTCCTCGTCCACCACCGCCGCCGCTTCCACCTACACCGCCACATCCACTGCCACCTCAATCTCCTACTCCATATGGGCCTCGTCCTACTAGATCAAGATGATTATTTTTTATTTTTATGTATTTTATGTTATTTTAAGTTATTTCCCTATCCGCATTTGTTTGCAGAGCACTTGCCATGCTCTTAAGATGATTTTAATGCCATTTGCAGCCCTCTATCCCTTTCCATGTTTGTTTTAGAGGCATTTTAGTGCTCAAAAGTTCGGGTCTCCATTGACTTCAATGGGGTTCGGGATTGGGACAAAGTTCGGGTTAAGTCTGGGTCACGAACCCCGGACTTTTTTTAAGTTTGGTCGAACCCGCCGAACCCGAACATTCAACTCTACTAATAAGGGAATAATAGGGCCTGGATAATTTACCACAGAAATCTAGATGCTTGCAAACCTACTGTAAATATATATTCCAAACTTTTACTTTATAAATGTATGTGCCGAAAGAACAAAAACATTTCTAGGTAGTTTTGGCCTTGATAAGCATAATTAATTCAGTACCTTTAAAGAAAATACTTGTCTTTGTTATCTACAATAAAAATGCTAAATAGTAGCCATCCATCTTCAGTAATAGAATGAATAAATGCATTTTAAAATACCTAATTTACAACTGTAAACATGTGATGCAGTGGTATTTCAAATACTTGTAAGCTCCAATTTTTAATTCCGCACAATAGCTGAATCAGTATTGCAAAGCTTTTCTGAAAAATTCCTGCATGCAGTTCCTGCAGTACAGGGCAAATTATTGAGCATGGATATCACTTATTTAATAAAAACAACTTAAGCCTTGAAACATTGTTTATTGTTTCATACATTGCTTCTGATGCTGTAGGTATTTTATAGATGAACAAATTTAAAAATTAAATTTACACGAGAATCTAAGGCAATGTAAAGTGTTGTTAATGCTTATGTAGTTGCACAAGTAAAAGAGATCAACTCAATGTAAAAAAGGATGACTGGCAATGTTTTTTAAATCTATAGTTTGTAATTATATATATGAACACGGAGGCAGCCATAGTTCTTCCAATGCAAATATGTAAGTCAGACTAATTCATTAACTGAATGCATTATCAAGTGTCTGATTTGTTATCTGAACAGTTTTTAAGCAGATGACAGTGCCACCTCAGCTAAATTAACAGGGAGGAAAAAAAAAATAAAAAACAATGTCAGGTGGCAAAGCAGGATTTATTAAAGAGCAGATTTTACCCCCAAAAATATATATACAGGAGATATAGAGAGATGAGATAAAAGAACAGCTTGCCAAGAAGCTGAAGGGCAAGGCCGGCTGCAACATTTAACCAAAGATAGAGCCATGCAAAAGTCCTAAAGTTTATGCTATAGAAACTGACATCATTGCCTTTGTTTAAATTACCATTTGTAGGATACTTATAAACAGACAATGATGCTGATTTACTAAAGGAGCACATAATCTCCTGAATATTCACTTCAATTATACAGGCATTTCAAAAGCAAATTTCTGTTCACATATTTCCTTTGGAAATGTAGCACCCTCCTAGATAGGTGCTAGGTAGGTTGTGTATATTCGCTCTGCCTGCTTATCAGGAGAGTGACAGGTAAAACCCAGTGGCTCTTTCTGCTTATCAGGGAGCAGGATTTCTAGTCAGGCCTGTTACATGTGTACAGGGTGTGATTCATCTGGGCTGAGGGAGTGTCCCCACTGTATCCAATAGGGAGGCATGTTGGACAGTGGAGGAAACCCAGCCAATGACACACAGGCTTTTGTGGCTGTCTCAGTGGGTTGGCACAGACAGTAGTGCATCCTGGGATAGGCTATAAAAGCCAAGAGCACATGTGGCAGGGGGGAAGTCAAGTCCCAGAAGGAGAGTTGCTGTTTCTCCTTCTGCAGCTGGGAAATGTGGTCACAGGCAGTCGGCCTGGTGACCCTGAAGGTGTTGCTGAATGCAGAGGTCCAGTGGATGCAGACAAGTGGAGTTTGGAGGCAACGATGACCCTGGAAAAACAGTGTCCGTGAGTACACAGAAGCTTGCCCAGGAGTCTGCCAGGAAGGGGACCACTCCAGAAGCAAGGGTCAGCGGACAGGCGTTAGCACACTGGTGTTAAGAGAAAAGGGGCTGCCAGTTACAGAACCCTGAAGAGAATAACTAAAACAGGAACCTTTAAAACTATCTTCACTTCAGTAGCAAGATGAAGCAGTGGCCTTGCTGCACACTACAGCTAGTTGTCCTCAAGATTGTGCATAGTTCATAGTTGGAGTATCCCACTCATCCCTTCTCCTATCACAGTTTTCAATAAAAACCAACATCCCCTGGATTGATTATTGACTGAGTCAAGGACTTTCATTGCTGTTTTTCTGCTATCAGTGGCTAAGGGTAACCCAGGGGAATCCAGAAAGCATAATTCTTAGCAGTTCTCTAGGGGGCAGTGCTACAGACATGATCAGGTATTCAAAGGGAAACATAATCTGATTTTCACATAATTGAATAGATGAAGTGAAAATTCACTCAATTTAACAAGAAAAATTCTCAACTCCATTAGTAAATCAGCCATATTGCAAAAAAATGTGTCTAAGGCACCACTGGTAAAAAAAGATCACTAAGTACTTAAACATCGTTATACCTGGATTTACCATTATTTCCAGCTGTGTCAATCATGGGAAAAACATTTCATAAATTAAGACTATGATTTTAATTATAGCCAGAAACATTAGTAATGGTTTGTATCAAAAGATCCAATATTTGGCATACACAAAAAGTGCAAAAAATATTTGTGAGCACAAATACAGTTAAAATCTTCATTCAAAAATTAAATTAAATGTGAAAAGTCTTATGCTATCCAAAAATGTAATACACTAGAGTACTATCCAAATATTATATTTGAAATATATTAATAGCAAAAAGCATATTGACCTAAAGGATAGACACAGTAAGATGGTTACAAGTGACAGGGAGAAGGCAACTGTGATAATTACATTCTTCTCTCCATTTTTCACAAATGAAAGGGAGGGTATAATAGACAAGACCACATTGTTATGAACACGTCACGGAGTGTCCTCTTGTGTCTAAAAGGGGCAAGATAAATACTTGGAAACTACAGGTCAGTCAGCCTAACATCAATGGTATGTAAACTGTATGGAGTTTAAAGGATAAAGGATCCAAGAATGTGGAAAATAGTATCATTAGTGGTAACCAGCATGAATTTCTGAAAGACCAATCTGTTAAGATTCTATAAGGAAGAAAACTGTAATCTGGATAGAGGAAGGCTTGTGGATGTGGTGTATCTGTATCTGTATATGTAATTTGAATTGTCTGGAGTTGTAGGCAGGGTACCCAAAGGTTATGTCCTGGGACCCATTCTGTTCAAATTGTTCATAAATTATAGGTATTATAGTAACATAAACATATACACACACACACACACACATTGAACTAGATGGACCGGTGTCTTTATTCAACCTTAACAACATGTAACATTAGATGCATCACCTGCAAGGACTGCTTATTTCCCCAGTGTGTGCTTAGACCTATAATCAGTAGCTCCAAAGAAGATCTGTCTACCAAACATTAAGAAAAGTCCTAACTAGGTATTTCTGCAGATAATACACTGCCAATAGTTGATTGCCGTTTTCTTGTTATGTATTCAAGTATTTCAAACATGTCAAATCTACATATTTTTTTAACAGTAGTACTACACTCCCTTGAAAGCACATAAGTACATCCCTCATCTTTTAAGACTGCTACAGAGGCTGTAAGTTCAAAATATATTATCAACACCTTTGGTGGAACTAGTAAGTAGTAGTAGTAAATTTAGAATGCAGTAGCATATCTATTAAATTATATTATTGTACTTTCATATGAATTGGCTGCAGAAATAGGGGCTACAAATATGCAAGCATCATACATATTAGGAGGAGACCAACTGGAGGGGTCAATGGTGGAGAAGGAACTGGGTGTTTTGGTAGATCATAGGCTTAAAAATAGCATACAATGTCAAGCTGTGATTTCCAATGTGAACAAAATTCTTTCTTGTAGTAAAAGTGGTATGGACTGCAGAGAGAAACATAATTTTGCCCCTGTAAAAAACATTAGTTAGACATTATCTAGAATATGCAGTTAGGTTTTGGAGCACCAGAATATTGGGGAACTGGAGAAAAGGAGAGCAACTTAACTGATAAGAGGCATGGAGGAGCTCAGCTTTGAGGAAAGATTAGCTGCACTGAACCAATTCTCTCTTGAGAAGAAGAGATTAAATGGGATATGATCAACATGTATAAATGCATAAGTGGTCCATATAGTAAACTTGGTGTGGAGTTATTCACCCTAAAGTCATCAAAGAGGACAAAGGGGGCACTCTTTACGTCTGGGGAAAAAGAGATGTAATCTCTAAGTACGGAGAGGCTTCTTCACAGTAAGAGATGTGAAAAATGTTGAATAGATTTCCTCAAGAGTTAGACCTGGCTAGCTCAGTATATTGTTTTAAAAAAGGCTTAAATTATTTCCTTTATACACATAATATAACTGGATACTAATATTTATAGGTAACGTTGATCCAGGGAATGTCTGATTGCCTCTTGGGGGATCATTTTATTTTTACCTTCTATTTGTTGAACTGGATGGACTTGTGTTATTTTTCTCAAAAGGTCTCTGAAACCTATATACACTCCTAGTCCTAGTGGCTATCAGATAAAAGACCTAATACTGTTAGAAAATAAACCAGACTGTACAAAGGGTTACCAGGAGACTATATAGTGTAATGTTAAAAGAAACAATTGCATCTGTTTAATTTGATAAGATACCAGAGTTTAATGCTATTTGGGACCCTTGGATAACCTCTCCAAGAAACTTTTACTCCTGATGTGAAAATAAACTTATCTATCTATCCTTCTTAAATTTCTGAATATTGCTTTCGGTAATTAATGCTCATCTTTCACATCACATTTTGATCCCCCACACACCACTACCACCAACATTTACTCTACCTGTAACTTTTTTCCTGACTAAAAGACACAAAAGGCTTAAAAACTCATAAAATATGTGGTCAATACACCCTCTGCCCTGAGTTTTCATTCTTCTGGACTGAATAGTGGGAGGGCCCATGTTGCTGCCTGACATTGAAACTTTCCTTTGACTGTCCATTGGAAGGGTTTTAAAGACTCCAGCTACATGGAGGTTTAAAGAATAGGGGTGACAAGAAAACTAGCCAGAGTTCTGAATGGACTGAAACAGTGGCTCACTGGTCCTAACTTCTGAAAAAGGGGCAAGCATAAAATGGCGTGTTCCAAATAATGAGTAAAAAAATGCTTCTAAAAGTGGCTTGAAAAACTGAATGGTAAGAGTTGGAATAGTTTGGGTATATTTTGCATAGAGATAGGCTAATGTATACCTTATTATCCAATAACATAAAAGGACCTTCTGATGCTAATCTACTAAAGACAAATAGGCTGTTAACATTGCAAAGGAAATTGCACTTTGCAAGAAAAGTTATCTCAAAGGTTAGTGAATGAGGTGAAACTCCGCAGATTTCATCCAATCATGTGCAAGCAAAAATTATTATTTTTTAAATCCAATAGTTTTTCCCTGTTCATGTTTTGGATGCTCTAGAAAGCAGATTTTCTGCAGTTTTTTATTTTCCTTCCCCATGATTGAGTATTCTGTGCAAAGTGAAATTTTGTCACATTCACTAATCTCCTGAGCAAATTTCCTTGCATACTAAAACTTCCCTTGCAAAGTCAGCAGCCTATTCGGCTTTAGTAAATCAACCCCTTTATTGTCATCGCCCTATATAATTAACATGGGAATATTACAACCATGATAATTTTTAGTTGATCATAACAACTGTACTTTAATTTTCACCATCAATTCACCCCCCCCCCCCCCAGTTATTTCCCCACATATCGGCGCTATATAAATCTTTAAAATAATAATTATAATAATGTAGTAAATGTAAGCGGTGTCATCCAGAAAAATGCAAATATTTATTGGCTACATGTAAAACACAACTTCATCAGGCTAACGCATTTCTAGTGTAGCAGCCTTCCAAATAACAGAAAAGGAAGGCTTCTACAGCTACAAGAAAGGCTGCTACAGCAGAAAACACGTTAGCCTAATATAGCTGTGTTTTACATGTGGCCAATAAATGAAGTGGTTAAAGGAGCTGAAATATTAAAGTTGACTTCCCCTGTTCACACTAGTGTGATTTGCAGGGCACGACAATGGAAAGGAGAAATAACCTAAGCGCAAACAGAAAGTGGATGTGTAGCCCATATGTGCCAATATGTGCCAAAATGTCTGGGGAATGTTATTAAAAAATTCCACTGTATATATGGCTGCAGGCCTACAGCACTTCTACAGTGAGGGTATTGCCAGCGTAGGGAGAGGTCTGCTGTATGCATCAGGGAGAGATTGCCAGACACAAATGGCTCTGTTAAGATCCACAAAAGTCCTTTTCAGGGCTGGTATAGGTCTACTAGTATCTTTTTAGGTTAGGGGTAGGTATCCAGTCGGTGCTTTAGGGGCAGTTAGAGATTGGCAGCAGTCACACAAATCGCTCTGTTAATGTCCACAAAAGTCCTTTTCAGGGCTGGTATTTCGGTATTGGTCCAGTGTCTTTTCAGGTTAGGGACAGGTATCCAGTCTGTGCTTTAGGGGCAGTTATAGATTGGCAGCAGTCACACAAATCGCTCTGTTAATGTCCACAAAAGTCATTTAAAGGGCTGCAATTTTTTGGTATTGCTGTGCAGTCCACTATATGGGGGGGGGGGGGGTAATCCACAGTATAATATACTTTGTAGAAAGCATATTATAGTGGATTAGCAGTGTTATTGTGCACTGTGCAGCATTGTGACAGGTGTGGTGACTGAGCATTGCTGCAGCAATACTACAAACAGTGCCAAACTCCCTGGCCAATTTTTTGAACAACTGGTGTGATAGACCAGTAGCCCCCCAATACCACATATTGAAGTGGGGTGTTATCTGAGTATACTTTTACAAGTGTATTTGTGTCCTGCAACAATATTGCCTCTTTTGCTGAGTTAAGTCTGATACACACAGTGCCAAACTCCCTGGCCAATTTTTTGAACAACTGGTGTGATAGACCAGTGGCCCCCCAATACCACATATTGAAGTGGAGTGTTATTTAACAGTATACTTTTTAAGAGTGTATTTTAGTCCTGCAAAAATTTGGCCTCTCTTGCTGTGTTAACTGTGCTACACACAGTGACAGCAGTTACTGGCCAATTATTTGTAGAACTGTTGTAATAAACCTGTGGCCCCCCAATACCACAGATTGAAGCGGGGTGTTATCTGAGTATACTTTAATAAGTGTATTTGTGTCCTGCAACAATATTGCCTCTTTTGCAGGGTTAAGTCTGATACACACAGTGCCAAACTCCATGGCCAATTTTTTGAACAACTGGTGTGATAGACCAGTGGCCCCCCAATAACACATATTGAAGTGAGGTGTTATTTAACAGTATAATTTTCTAAGAATGTATTTTAGTTCTGCAAAAATTTGGCCTCTCTTGCTGTGTTAACTGTGCTCCACACAGTGAAAACAGTTACTGGCCAATTATTTGTAGAACTGGTTTGATAAAACTGTGGCCCCCCCAATACCACATATTGAAGCGGGGTGTTATCTGAGTATAGTTTTACAAGTGTATTTGTGTCCTTCAACAATATTGCCTCTTTTGCAAAGTTAAGTGTGACACACACAGTGCCAAACTCCCTGGCCAATTTTTTGAACAACTGGTGTGATAGACCAGTGGCCCCCCAATACCACATATTGAAGTGAGGGTTTATCTGAGTATACTTTTACAAGTGTATTTGTGTCCTGCAACAATATTGCCTCTTTTGCAAAGTTAAGTGTGATACACACAGTGCCAAACTCCCTGGCCAATTTTTTGAACAACTGGTGTGATAGACCAGTGGCCCCCCAATACCACATATTGAAGTGGAGTGTTATTTAACAGTATACTTTTTAAGAGTGTATTATAGTCCTGCAAAAATTTGGCCTCTCTTGCTGTGTTAACTGTGCTACACACAGTGACAACAGTTACTGGCCAATTATTTGTAGAACTGTTGTAATAAACCTGTGGCCCCCCAATACCACAGATTGAAGCGGGGTGTTATCTGAGTATACTTTAATAAGTGTATTTGTGTCCTGCAACAATATTGCCTCTTTTGCAGGGTTAAGTCTGATACACACAGTGCCAAACTCCATGGCCAATTTTTTGAACAACTGGTGTGATAGACCAGTGGCCCCCCAATAACACATATTGAAGTGAGGTGTTATTTAACAGTATACTTTTCTAAGAATGTATTTTAGTTCTGCAAAAAATTTGGCCTCTCTTGCTGTGTTAACTGTGCTCCACACAGTGAAAACAGTTACTGGCCAATTATTTGTAGAACTGGTTTGATAAAACTGTGGCCCCCCCAATACCACATATTGAAGCGGGGTGTTATCTGAGTATAGTTTTACAAGTGTATTTGTGTCCTTCAACAATATTGCCTCTTTTGCAAAGTTAAGTGTGACACACACAGTGCCAAACTCCCTGGCCAATTTTTTGAACAACTGGTGTGATAGACCAGTGGCCCCCCAATACCACATATTGAAGTGAGGCTTTATCTGAGTATACTTTTACAAGTGTATTTGTGTCCTGCAACAATATTGCCTCTTTTGCAAAGTTAAGTGTGATACACACAGTGCCAAACTCCCTGGCCAATTTTTTGAACAACTGGTGTGATAGACCAGTGGCCCACCAATACCACATATTGAAGTGGGGTCTTTTTTTTAACAGTATACTTTTCTAAGAGTGTATTTTAGTCCTGCAAAAATTTGGCCTCTCTTGCTGTGTTAACTGTGCTACACACAGTGACAACAGTTACTTGCCAATTATTTGTAGAACTGGTATAATAGACCAGTGGCCCCCCAATACAACAGATTAAAGCGGGATGTTATCTGAGTATACTTTTACAAGTGTATTTGTGTCCTGCAACAATATTGCCTCTTTTGCTGAGTTAAGTCTGATACACACAGTGCCAAACTCCCGGGCCAATTTTTTGAACAACTGGTGTGATAGATAGAGATGTCCCGAACTTGTTCGCATTCGCCGCGGCGGGCGAACATATGCGATGTTCGGTCCGCCCCTATACATCATTATTGAGCAAACTTTGACCCTGTACCTCACAGTCAGCAGACACATTCCAGCCAATCAGCATATCCTTCCTCCCAGACCCTCCCACCTCCTATAAAAAAGCAAGGACAGCATCCATCTTAGATTAATTCTGAAGCTGCAGTATTAGTTAGAGCAGGGAGAGTGCTGCTGCTGCTGAATTAATAGGGAAATCATTAGCCAGTGTTCTGTGTTCACTCCTGCTGTAAGGACAGCGTCCTGACAGCACCCCAAAAAGCCCTTTTTAGGGCTGGTATATCAGTCTGCTTTGATTTATATATATATATACAGACTGTACTGTGTGCACACCACTCATATCGGGGGGCACAGTACAGTCTGTATATATATATATATATATATATATATACAGACTGTACTGTGTGCCCACCACTCATATCGGGGGGCACAGTACCTTGCATATAAAAAATTCATAAAGTCATTTAATTTTTACCCTTAATATAATTGCAGTTGCCTGCCAGTGTGTGTCAGGCCCACTGACTGAACTGTGCCCACTGCCCACCACTCATATAGGGTGGCACAGCACCTTGCAGATAAAAAATTCATTTAATTTTTCCTCTGTAATATAATTGCAGTTGCCTGCTAGTGAGTGTCAGGTCCACAGACCGTACTGTGCCCACTGCCCACCACTCATATAGGGTGGCACAGCACCTTGCAGATAAAAAATTCATTTAATTTTTCCTATAATAAAAAATAAAGTTCATCCAGAAAAAACAGGAACTGGCTTTTTCATTCGAATTTCAGTAGCGCAGGGATGGTGATAACCTCTTACCAAATAAATAGGATGATAACATATACCAAAATATATGAATCAGATGTGATAAATATAAGCATAAAATCATAAATACTTAAAAGCATGAAATCATATCAATAGGAGTCCATAAAGTCCATAGGTATAAAGTGCATAGAGCAATGAAAGTGCAAACATGAAGGATCACAGGTGCGACTTATGGGGACCACCCTTGCTTGCCACCACCACACAGTGCCGGGAGAAGTATCTGAAATTCAGACTCACTATAAATTTACCAGGAAATCTTCCAGAGGAGTCTTTGCAGCACAAATCAGAGATCTGGAGGAAACCTGATTTTACTATATGCTGTTGTTGCCCAGTCCATGAGAGTGGTTAGGCATAGGCATCTGGTGAGTCTGAATTTCAGATACTTCTCCCAGCACTGTGTGGTGGTGGCAAGCAAGGGTGGTCCCCATAAGTCGCACCTGTGATCCTTCATGTTTGCACTTTCATTGCTCTATGCACTTTATACCTATGGACTTTATGAACTCCTATTGATGTGCTTTCATGCTTTTATGTATTTATGATTTTATGCTTATATTTATCACATCTGATTCATATATTTTGGTATATGTTATCATCCTATTTATTTGGTAAGAGGTTATCACCATCCCTGCGCTACTGAAATTCGAATGAAAAAGCCAGTTCCTGTTTTTTCTGGATGGATTTTATTTTTTATTATATTTACTCATTTAAGTAGCAGCAATTTGTGTTATTTGTGTTATTCTGTCAGGTTTGTGTTAACTGTATTTCCTAAGGCTGCATTCACATGTCAGCTTATAATCGCGGGCAGAACCGCCGCGGTTCCGCCCGCGATTCAGAGATTTATTGCAAATCGTGGGACACCTAGCGTTGCCCGTTGATTTGCAATAGCCCCCCAAACGCCGAGCGATGTTGCCGCGATTTACGCCCGCCGAATCGCGGCAACATCGCGCAAACAAAATCGCGGGACGCAATACGCTCCAAAGAAGCTCTTGTACTTTTTTGGAGCGTATTGCGTCCCGCGATTTTGTTTGCGCGATGTTGCCGCGATTCGGCGGGCGTAAATCGCGGCAACATCGCTCGGCGTTTGGGGGGCTATTGCAAATCAACGGGCAACGCTAGGCGTCCCGCGATTTGCAATAAATCTCCGAATCGCGGGCAGAACCGCCGCGGTTCTGCCCGCGATTATAAGCTGACATGTGAATGCAGCCTGAAGCACAGTGGATAACAATATCGTCTATTAATTTAGTACAACTAGTGGTATTTATATATTCAATTTTTCCTCTGTAATTTAATTGCAGTTGCCTGCCAGTGAGTGTCAGGCCCACAGACTGTACTGTGCCCAATGCAAATGGACTGTTTGCAGTTGTTTGCGGTGCATTAAGCGGAGAGTTTGGTCTGTCAGAGTTTGGTCTGTCACTGTGAAGCGGGCATAACCCTTACACTACCTAATCGATACAACATCATACCTGATCGTATTCACACACTGGATGTTTTAAAGCACGTTATTCCAAACAATTTAGTAGGGATGCACCGAAATGAAATTCTTGGCTGAAGCCGAAGCCGAATAATAATGAAATGTTTGGCCGAAGGCCGAAGGCCGAATACCGAACGCGGTGTTTCGCATTTTTTCCATTTATTTTGCCAATTTTTTGTCCTCTCTCTTGTCTTCTCATGTCTCTCTCTCTCTTGTCCTCTCATGTCTCTCTCTCTCTCTTGTCCTCTCATGTCTCTCTCCCTAAATGTTACTGTAGGGAATGGGATTCAGTGCACACTGCAGCCTTGTACCATAGGGTTAATGTTAGTGACACTGTAGGGATTGGGAAGGATGCTGGGAATGGAAATCAGGAAGCATGCAGGCAGCCTTGTAAATTTTAATTGCAGATACAGGGCACTGGGCAGGTCAGGGTTAATGTGGTAACATCAATTACTCAGTGACAGTCAGTCAGTGTCAGTGTGGACTCGATCAGATTATGACAGACAGTCTCTCATAGTGGTGGTAGTAGGAGGCTGGAGGTGGACTAGTAGGAGCCTGGAAAGGAGCACAGCCGCATACATACATTACTCACTCGTGCACTGCAGCCCGCCCCACACATTCAGTGAGTCTTACTCTCCTCCCTAGTTTTTTCAATGGCACATTCAGGAAGCCAATCACGCCGTGAGTAGCGGCACAGCGGAACCAATCAGGTGTGCAGGCACGCGTGATTGGTTCGCTGTGCAGCTAATCACGGCGTGATTGGCTTCCTGAATGTGCCATTGAAAAAACTAGGGAGGAGAGTAAGACTCACTGAATGTGTGGGGCGGGCTGCAGTGCACGAGTGAGTAATGTAATGTATGCTCACCGCTGAAGTGTCCCGGCTTCCCCTGCCTAACACGGAAGTCTGTGAGTCCTCCTGTCCTCCTCCGAGTCCCTTCCCCCTGTAAATATTGTGACCTCGGCGATAAGAATATCGCCTACGGCCACAGAACGATAGTCGATATCATATCGACTATCGTTCAGCCCTATTGTTCGGCACAAAATTATTCGGCCTTTTGACTTATTCGGCCGAACACCGAAAGTGCTATTTTTTCTATTTTCGGCCAAATAATGTTCGGCCGCCGAATATTCGGTGCATCCCTACAATTTAGGAATGTTAGGTGATTTATGCCCTTTATGGATTAAAACCCGACTCTGCATCAACTACGTAATTTTCCATGGCAATTTTGCCATGGATCCCCCTCCGGCATGCCACAGTCCGGGTGTTAGTCCCCTTGAAACAACTTTTCCATCACTATTGTGGCCAGAAAGAGTCCCAGTGGGTTTTAAAATTCGCCTGCCTACTGAAGTCTATGGAGGTTCGCCCGTTCGCGAACATTTGCGGAAGTTCGCGTTCGCCGCTCGCGAACATAAAATTTTATGTTTGTGACATCTCTAGTGATAGACCAGTGGCGCCCCAATACCACATATTGAAGTGAGGTGTTATTTAACAGTATACTTTTCTAAGAGTGTATTTTAGTCCTGCAAAAATTTGGCCTCTCTTGCTTTGTTAACTGTGCTACACACAGTGACAACAGTTACTGGCCAATTATTTGTAGAACTGGTGTGATTGAATAGTGGCCCCCCAATACCACATATTGAAGACAGGTGTTATCTGAGTATACTTTTACAAGTGTATTTGTGTCCTGCAACAATATTGCCTCTTTTGCTGAGTTAAGTCTGCTACACACAGTGCCAAACTCCTGGGCCAATTTTTTGAACAACTGGTGTGATAGACCAGTGGCGCCCCAATACCACATATTGAAGTGGGTGTTATTTAACAGTATACTTTTCTAAGAGTGTATTTTAGTCCTGCAAAGATTTGGCCTCTCTTGCTGTGTTAACTGTGCTACACAAAGTGACAACAGTTACTGGCCAATTATTTGTAGAACTGGTGTAATAAACCTGTGGCCCCCCAATACCACATATTGAAGCGGGGTGTTATCTGAGTATAGTTTTACAAGTGTATTTGTGTCCTGCAACAATATTGACTCTTTTGCTGAGTTAAGTGTGATACACACAGTGCCAAACTCCCTGACCAATTTTTTGAACAACTGGTGTGATAGACCAGTGGCCCCCCAATACCACATATTGAAGTGGGGTGTTATCTGAGTATACTTTTACAAGTGTATTTGTGTCCTGCAACAATATTGCCTCTTTTGCTAAGTTAAGTCTGATACACACGGTGCCAAACTCCCGAGCCAATTTTTTGAACAACTGGTGTGATAGACCAGTGGCCCCCCCAATACCACATATTGAAGTGGGGTGTTATTTAACAGTATACTTTTCTAAGAGTGTATTTTAGTCCTGCAAAAATTTGGCCTCTCTTGCTGTGTTAACTGTGCTACACACAGTGACAACAGTTACTGGCCAATTATTTGTAGAACTGGTGTAATAAACCTGTGCCCCCCCCCCAATACCACATATTGAAGCGGGTTGTTATCTGAGTATAGTTTTACAAGTGTATTTGTGTCCTGAAACAATATTGCCTCTTTTGCAAAGTTAGGTGTGATACACACAGTGCCAAACTCCCAGGCCAATTTTTTGAACAACTGGTGTGATAGACCAGTGGCCCCCCAATACCACATATTGAAGTGGGGTGTTATCTGAGTATACTTTTACAAGTGTATTTGTGTCCTGGAACAATATTGCCTCTTTTGCTGAGTTAAGTCTGATACTTACAGTGCCAAACTCCCTGGCAAATTTTTTGAACAACTGGTGTGATAGACCAGTGGCCCCGCAATGCCACATATTGAAGCGGGGTCTTATTTAACAGTATACTTTTCTAAGAGTGTATTTTATTCCTGCAAAAATTTGGCCTCTCTTGCTGTGTTAACTGTGCTACACACAGTGACAACAGTTACTGGCCAATTATTTGTCGAACTGTTGTAATAAACCTGTGGCCCCCCAATACCACATATTGAAGCGGGGTGTTATCTGAGTATATTTTTACAAGTGTATTTTTGTCCTGCAACAATATTACCTCTTTAGCTGAGTTAAGCGTGATACACACAGTGCCAAACTCCCTGGCCATATTTTTGAACAACTGGTGTGATAGACCAGTGGACCTTAATACCACATATTGAAGTGGGGTGTTATTTAACCGTATACTTTTCTAAGAGTGTATTTTAGTCCTGCAAACATTTGGCCTCTCTTGCTGTGTTAACTGTGCTACACACAGTGACAACAGTTACTGGTCAATTATTTGTAGAACTGTTGTAATAAACCTGTGGCCCCCCAATAGGGATGATCGAACGGTTCGGGTCCACCATCGGTTCGGCCCGAACATTGGGTGTTCGAGGTTCGGCCGAATTTAGAACTTTTTGCCCAAAAAGTTCGGAATTCGGCAACCAGAACCGCCCAAAATGCAATGCTTCAGGAAATGGGCTTTAAAAGCCCGTGATTGGACCAGAACCATTAGCAAAAGCCAATTGAGGGGGCAGGAGAATGCTAGGAATGTGATTGGAGTGACTAGGGGGTCCCTAGACCAATCATTAGTGAATACGCCCCCCAGTATATAAGATCGCCCCGCCATATTCCCAGCATTGTTATACTGGACATGGAAGAGAGTGGAAGCAGTTCTGTTAATTTTACTTTAAAAGTGTCATTTAGCTATTTTTAGTGTGAGGAAAGGGATATCTAGTGTAGTTAGAGTGCTCCTTTACACTTAAGTTAGCTTCAAAAATTTAGTTTCTGTAGGGAAAGTGTTAAGTGTCAGGGGACCGTAGTGTAGTGTAGGGTTAACTGACAGTGACTGCTATGGCAGGGTGACAAAACCCTTCCATAGCAGGATGACCGCTATAGAGAAATGATCATTTCTCTGCTTCGGGACAGGTATGTGGCTTCTCACCAGCAAGCATTTTTTAATGCTGCAGGGGCTGCCACTGCCAGTGCTTTTTTGAGGACATGTTTGATGTCAGACATGACATCTGAATATGTGTATAGGGGGGATATATAGACATATATGTCTGAATATATACCCCTAGACATATATAGGTGTGATAGTAGCAGAAATAAATGCTTGCGCTAATGAAATCATTTACAGTAATATATTTCTGCTACTATCACACCTATATATGTCTAGGGGTATATATTCAGACATATATGCCTATATATACCCCCTATACACATGTTCAGATGTTTTGCCTGCCTCAAAAGAACCCCAAAAAATGCCAAAAAAACGCTAGTGTCAAAAAAAAAAAATGCCCAGGTGTGTTTTTGCTGGCATTTTTTGGGGGGTTTTGGAGGCAGGCAAAACATCAGAACTTGTGCACAGTACCACTATACACAAGTTCAGATGTTTTGCCTGCCTCAAAAGAACCCCAAAAAATGCCAAAAAAAACGCTAGCGTCAAAAAAAAAATGCCCAGGTGTGTTTTTGCTGGCATTTTTTGGGGGGTTTTGGAGGCAGGCAAAACATCAGAACTTGTGCACAGTACCACTATACACAAGTTCAGATGTTTTTCCTGACTGCAAAGAACCCAAAAAAATGCCTGCTATTAAACCGGCAAGGTGTTACAGCAGAGAAGCCATATTCCTGTGCTTAAAGTTTTCTAATACAAACAATCTTTTTTTTTATGATTCTGGACATGCTACAGAGCTGAAACTTCACAGGTACACCTTTTAGACCCCCCAGACACAAAATCACACAAAAAAAAGTTCTTAAAAATTGTCATTTTTGATAAAAAAAGCCAATTATTGAAAAATTAAAAAAAAAAAAAAAAAAAAGAGATTTTTTGATTTTTACTTTGGATTTAGTATCTGGGGGGTCTAAAAAGTGTACATGTGAAGTTTCAGCTCTGTAGCATGTCCAGAACCCCCCAAAAATTAGCATTTTCTTATAATTTTTATTAGAACAGGAATACGGCTTCTCTACGGCGCTTTTTCTTGCATTTATCGGGCATTTTTGGAGGCAGGCATGACTTTTTTTGGATTTAGTGTCTGGGGGGTCTAAAAGGTGTACCTGTGAAGTTTCAGCTCTGTAGCATTTCCAGAACCAGAAAAAAGATAATTTTTCAGTAGAGCAGGGATGGTGGGACCCCTCTTTTACACTTATATGATCTTTTTTTTCTGGTTCTGGACATGCTACAGAGCTGAAACTTCACAGGTACACCTTTTAGACCCCCCAGACACAAAATCACACAAAAAAAGTTCTTAAAAATTGTCATTTTTGATAAAAAAAGCCAATTATTGAAAAAAAAAAAAAAAAAAAAAAAGAGATTTTTTGATTTTTACTTTGGATTTAGTATCTGGGGGGTCTAAAAAGTGTACATGTGAAGTTTCAGCTCTGTAGCATGTCCAGAACCATAAAAAAAAAGATCGTTTGTATTAGAAAACTTTAAGCACAGGAATATGGCTTCTCTGCTGTAACACCTTGCCGGTTTAATAGCAGGCATTTTTTTGGGTTCTTTGCAGTCAGGAAAAACATCTGAACTTGTGTATAGTGGTACTGTGCACAAGTTCTGATGTTTTGCCTGCCTCCAAAATTCCCCAAAAAATGCCAGCAAAAACACACCTGGGCATTTTTTTTTTGACGCTAGCGTTTTTTTTGGCATTTTTTGGGGTTCTTTTGAGGCAGGCAAAACATCTGAACATGTGTATAGGGTGTATATATAGGCATATATGTCTGAATATATACCCCTAGACATATATAGGTGTGATAGTAGCAGAAATATATTACTGTAAATGATTTCATTAGCGCAAGCATTTATTTCTGCTACTATCACACCTATATATGTCTAGGGGTATATATTCAGACATATATGTCTATATATCCCCCCTATACACATGTTCAGATGTTTTGCCTGCCTCAAAAGAACCCCAAAAAATGCCAAAAAAAACGCTAGCGTCAAAAAAAAAAAATGCCCAGGTGTGTTTTTGCTGGCATTTTTTGGGGAATTTTGGAGGCAGGCAAAACATCAGAACTTGTGCACAGTACTACTATACACAAGTTCAGATGTTTTTCCTGACTGCAAAGAACCCAAAAAAATGCCTGCTATTAAACCGGCAAGGTGTTACAGCAGAGAAGCCATATTCCTGTGCTTAAAGTTTTCTAATACAAACAATCTTTTTTTTTTCTGGTTCTGGACATGCTACAGACCTGAAACTTCACATGTACACTTTTTAGACCCCCCAGATACTAAATCCAAAGTAAAAATCAAAAAATCTCTTTTTTTTTTTTTTTTTTTAATTTTTCAATAATTGGCTTTTTTATCAAAAATGACAATTTTTAAGAACTTTTTTTTGTGTGATTTTGGTGATTTTGTGTCTGGGGGGTCTAAAAGGTGTACCTGTGAAGTTTCAGCTCTGTAGCATGTCCAGAACCAGAAAAAAAGATCATATAGGTGTTAAAGTTAAAGGAGGCTCCCGAACCACATCCCTGTTCTACTGAAAAATTATCTTTTTTTTTTCATGGTTCTGGACATGCTACAGAGCTGAAACTTCACATGCACACCTTTTAGACCCCCCAGATACTAAATCCAAAGTAAAAATCAAAAAAATCTTTTTTTTTTTTTTTTTTTTTAATTTTTCAATAATTGGCTTTTTTATCAAAAATGACAATTTTTAAGAACTTTTTTTGTGTGATTAATAGTTAATGGGGCATGACCCAGAACCCTAGGCACTTTTTAGGGGCATTTATTGGGTTTTAGGGCTTAAAAATGGTGTTTTTTGATTACAGAAGTTCGGGTCCCATTGATTTCAATGGGGTTCTGAAATCCGGGCCGAACTTTCGTGAAGTTCGGGTGTTCTGGTCGAACCGAACTTTTCAAAAGTTCGATCATCCCTACCCCCCAATACCACATATTGAAGTGAGGTGTTATCTGAGTATACTTTCATAAGTGTATTTGTGTCCTGTAACAATATTGCCTCTTTTTCTGAGTTAAGTCTGATACACACAGTGCCAAACTCCCTGGCCAATTTTTTGATCAACTGGTGTGATAGACCAGTGGCCCCCCCAATACCACATATTGAAGTGGGGTGATATTTAACAGTGTACTTTTCTAAGAGTGTATTTTAGTCCTGCAAAAATTTGGCCTCGTTTGCTGTGTTAACTGTGCTACACACAGTTACCACAGTCACTGGCCAATTATTTGTAGAACTGGTGTGATAAAACTGTGGCCCCTCCAATACCACAGATTGAAGTGAGGTGTTATTTAACACTATACTTTTCCTAGATTGTTTTTTAGTCCTGCAAAAATTTGGCCTCTTTTGCTGTGTTAACTGTGCTACACACAGTGACAACAGTTACTGGACAATTATTTGTAGAACTGGTGTGATAAACCTGTGGCCCCCCAATAGCACAGATTGAAGCTGGGCGTTATCTATCTTTTTCCAGATATACTGCGATTCTTTAGAGACTTGTCACAGGGTAATTTAAAAAATGACAGGCAGAGGAAGAGGCAGGCCCTTCTGCAGGGGTGGTAGGGGTAGGGCAGGAGCAGTAGGCTGGAGCCAAAGTGTGAAGTTTCAGAAGGTGCGTTCGATTACGCCAAAGACGCACCAGACTTGGTTGAGTGGCTCACTCAGCCTTCTTCTTCTGCACCCTCCTCATCCTTCCAATCCATCACAAGACGTTTGCGATGTGCAGCCGTTGTTGGAATCGGATCAGGAGGAGGAGGTAGCAACAGCCGCCACCCAGCAGTCTGACGACAGTACCCAGATCAGCCCAAGGAGGTTGGTCCCCGCTGTTGCTGCCTACTCCGAGATCTTGAACGTTAGTAGTGGGGAAGGTGACGTGGATTATGACATGTCTATGGACCTCACGTGGGTGGCCAAAAGAGAGGAAGAGGAGGGGAGTTCAGTGGGAGAGACGGACCGGCAGATAGGGAGGAGAGGCAGGCAGAACTTGCATTGCACAAGAGGTAGAAGGAGGACTGCAAATGTATCAGGAGTGAGCCATCAACCATGTACAATCACATCTGGCGCTCCCATGACGCCGACACATGGCTCCGCAGTGTGGGCTTTTTTTTAATGTGTCCGTTGCTGACAACAGTGTTGCCATCTGCAGCCTTTGCAGTCAACGCATAAGTTGCGGTAAGCCCAACACTCACCTAGGGACAACCGCCTTAATAAGGCACCTGAACTCCCATAACCGAGCTCAGTGGGAGCAACACCATGAGAACCCACAAAGCCACACTCCAGGCTCTCACCGACCAGCCCCTTCTCCTCTCTCCTCACATTTATCCTCCTATCCACCTGCCATGATGCCATCGTCACGTTGTTCTGGAAAAAGGCAGGCTTCTGTGGTCCAAATGTTGGAGTGTAAAAAAATGATGACGCCGGATAACCCTCTTGCCCAACATTTGACTGCTGGCTTGTTGGAACTGATAGCCCGCCAACTACTGCCATATCAAATGGTGGACTCGGAGGCCTTTCGTAAAATATTTCTCGCAGAAGGGCATTCCAGAGCTGTATGGCCATGTTCAGCGGCAAGTGAATATATCTCTGGCACACAGTGTAGGTGCCAAGATACATCTGACCACAGGCACATGGTCTAGCAAACACGGGCAGGAAAGGTATATCACTTTTACTGCCCACTGGGTGAACCTTCTGACGGCTGTCAGGCATGTAATCCGTGGCAGCCGTGTAGAACCGCCACGGATTGCAAGCAGGCCTGCCTCTTCTTCTCTTCCTCCTCCTCCATCCTCCCTCTCCTCCCCGGCTGACTCCTCCTCTTCCGCTGCTACCGTCTCTTTCACTGCACCGCCCAAGATCCCCAGAACCTATTCCACATGCCAGGTGAGACGTTGCCATGCTGTGCTGCGTCTGTTGTGCCTGGAAGCCAAGAGCCACACTGGTCCTGCACTCCTTTCAGCTTTGCATTAACAGGCAGATCAGTGGCTGACACCGCTGAATTTGACAGTTGGTAAAGTGGTGTGCAACAATGGTGCCAATCTGCTGAGCACGCTGAAACAGGGCAAAATAACACACGTGCCATGCATGGCACATGTCCTGAACTTTGTGGTGCAGCGATTCGTTGGCAAATACCCTGGGGTCAAGGACATCTTGCGGCAGGCCAGGAAAATCTCAGACAATTTCCGAAGATCTTACACAGCCATGGCTTGCCTTGCTGACATTCAGCGGCCACACTACCTGCCCGTCAGGCGTCTTATTTGTGACTGCCCGACACGATGGAACTCAACATTGCATATGCTTGATAGGCTGCTCCAGCAGAAACGTGCAGTTAACGACTACCTGTATGAACTCTGCGGCAGGACAGGTTCTGGGGAGCTTGGGTTTTTTTCACCTCACCAGTGGCTGCTCATGCGGGACGCATGCAGACTTCTGCGGCTATTCGATGAGATCACCAAACTGGTCAGTCACAACCAGGGCGCCATAAGTGACATCATACCTTACGCCTTCTCTATGAAGCGTGCATTGCGTCGTGTCATTGATCAAGCTGTCGAGGAGCCCTCTTCTTGCAGGCGCTGTTGGATTGCTACCCGATGAGGAAATCGCAATGTTGGATGAATTCCCAGTGGGTGCTACTCCATCTGAGACAAATTAGCAGCAGGGGTCTGAAGAGGAGTCAGAGGAGGATGGTGCTGGGGGGGATGAGGAGGAGCAAGAAGAGCATGTTTTAAACCTTTCTGGGATCCCTAGTGTTATCTGTGGATGGGGGGGAGGAGAACGAGGACGACATTATCCTGGATGATGAGCTAGAAGCAGGTCACTACACCGCTTCCAGTTTAGTGTGAATGGGGGCCTACATGCTCCAGTGTTTTAAGGGGGACCCCAGTATAAAATGTATAAAGGCCAAGGACCAGTACTGGGTGGCAACATACTAAGACCCCCGGTACAAACATAAAATGGAGGAAATGTTACCACAATCACAGAGGGCAGTCAAAATGCAGCGCTTCCAGGAATTGCTGCGGGAAATGCTGCATTCTGCTTTTGCATGTGCTGGCAGAGGTATTTCCAGTCACAGAGAAACAGTTGCAGGTAGCAATCCAACAGCGCCTGCAAGAAGAGGGCGGTTTGAAGATGTCTTGGTCACTTCAGATATGAGATCCTTCTTTCAGCCGAACCATCGACAGCTGTACTCCGGATTCAGCAGCAAGGAACGCCTAGACCGACAGGTGTCCGACTACATCGGGTTAACGGCCGATGTGGACGCTCTGAGGAGTGATGAACCCCTGGACTACTGGGTGGGCAGGCTTGACCTCTGGCCACAGCTTGCACAATTTGCAATGGAAATGTTTGCTTGCCCCCCCCGTCCAGTGTCCTGTTCGAAAGGACGTTCAGCGCAGCAGGGGGGATCGTGACCGATAAGCGCACTCGCCTAGCTCATAACAGTGTAGACTACCTCACATTTATAAAAATTAATGAGGCACGGATCTCTGAGGAATTCAACACATGTGACCAGTAGACCATGTTTCATTGAAATTCCTCATGCCAGGCCACAAATATCCGCCGTCATGGGAGCGCCAGATGTGATTGTACATGGTTGATGGCTCAATCCTGATACATTTGCAGTCTGCTTTCTACCTCTTGTGCAATGCAAGTTCTGCCTGCCTCTCCTCCCTATCTGCCGGTCCGTCTCTCCCGCTGAACTCCCCTCCTCTTCCTCTCTTTTGGCCACCCACGTTAGGTCCATAGACATGTCATAATCCGCTAAGGTACCATCAGCCACAGAATACAACGTTCTTAGCTGTCAGTTAAACCCATGTGGGCTAATTTGTGGGGCCTATACAGGCCGACACTTACTTCTGTATCCTGTGAATGCCTAATGTACCTTCAGCCACAGAATACTACGTTCTTAGCTGTCAGGTAAATCCATGTTGGCTCATTTTTGGGGCCTGGAATAGGCGACACTTACTTCTGTATCCTGTGAATGCCTAATGTACCTTCAGCCACAGTATACTACATTCTTAGCTGTCAAGTAAACGCATGTGGGCTAATTTTTGGGGCCTGGAATGGCCGATACTTACTTCTTTATCCTGTGAATGCCTCATTTTTCAGACTGGAAATGAAAAACAATGGGTCTGTAAAGGTTCTGCCAAATTGTAGAATGGATGCGGACCAATTTTACAGATGTGTGAATGGACCCTATATGTATATATGTATTAGACATGTATTTACCGGCTGCTGTCAGTTTTTCTTTATGAAAAAAAACATTTTTTTTTGCTGTAAAAAAAAATAAAAAAATTTAGGGCAACTTTTCCAATTGCAATACTTCTGTTATGACATTGTCCATGTGCTGGGACTATTTTTGCAAAGCTAGTACAACTTTTGTGGCTGCAAATATGACCTAAAGGTTTTTAAAGTTCGCCTCCCATTAAAGTCAATGGGGCCCGCCGCGAACTTGCGGTTCACGTACTTTTGAGAAAATTTGCAGCTGATGTTCGCGAACCACCCCGGCCGATGTTTGTCCATCACTACTGACGAGTCTGACTGACTGACCTGTCACTTCAGAACCTCCCTCTGCTCTACGCTGAGCCTGTGCTGCCGCCTGGAGAAGAGGGAGGTGGCCGGTGGTGGGTGGAGTAAATTTAGGAGCGGCGTAGGAATTTGACCATTGCCCCCGCTCTCCCACTGTTACATGATGATGCTGATGTCACGTGACATCACTGGTTGCTAGACGCCAAGCAGCATACTAGCAACCAGTGTGGCCGCAGCATGCAGGCATGGACTCGACTCGGGGCTAATAATTATATACTCATAGCAGGAGACCCTATTTGTCTGAGAGCCAGATGCAGCCATCAAAAGAGCCACGTCTGGCTCGCGAGCCATAGGTTCCCTACTCCTGCTCTAGCCAGAGCACTAGTTCACAAGAAGAGGAATTGGCGGTTGAGTGTGGGCATTGTTTGTCTTTTCCATAATCATAATAATCATCATCATCATCATCATCATCATCAGTAAAGTGGCACCAAATATAATGGAGATGATATATTATTGGAAAATGTTCTTGAAAGAATGTACACATTGGCTGTGGTGTTAATGGTATCTAATTTTATGAAAATTGTAATAGATCAGGTTTAAAGAAAAGCATCATATCGGATCTATGTCTGGCTACAATATGAATGTAATGTTATTAAGGACTTGGTATAACTTAGTATATTGTGTTATTAACACGCCTTGGGGATCTTTACTAAAGGTATCATTTATACAATGATCTCTATTTACTTCTGGTTTAGGTGGTTGTTAATATTATTGTTGTTATTATTATCATTCCCTTGAACCTTACTATCTGAAAAGAAAATTCAATACCTACTTCAGTAAATCAGTCTCATGGGGGGAATCTAACGTCTGTCCAAAATCTATTATCTTTGTGCCTAAAATATCATATTTTCTGCTTTCTGACCAAAATCTGTATGTTTATCATTTCCAAAAAGCATTTATTTTGACATAAAACAAAAAAGTTGATGCAGTCTACTTTAATCAGTGTATTGATCAGCTGATAACTAACAGTGTATATGGTATGATCAATAATTTATCCTTTGGAGCTAAAGTTAAAAAATGTACTTTGCAGTTTCACCTAAATTGAACTTAAACAGATAAGTACTGCAGTTACACTTATTAACTTTCCTTAGTGGTAACAAGGCTGGGATGGCTGCCAAGGATTTTACAAGAATAATAGTTCTTCAGTAGTGTGACTGAAGATTCTGTTTGCATTACTTGTGCTTCATTCTTGTTTTTGAAGGAAAAATATTTTATGCAAAGTGTAAGTTTGCCAAAAATGGTTCATTGTATTCCAAAGGATTGTGGTTGCTTCAATTAGCTTTAGGCTCTGTAAAGTCTCGCTCATTTATAGTAATACATGTGAATTGTTAATCTATATTCAATGCAAAAAGTGCTTGCATTTACAAGCATTTACAATAACATCTTTCCCTTTTTATGAGAACACAACATAAAAAAAAGAGCAGAACTAAGCAAGAAAGATGCATTATGGACGTCCTTAAGATAGAGAAATCATGGATTTGAAAAAAAGTTTAGCTTTAACTTACTTATTATTGCTTAGTGATGAATTCTTCTTTTTCCATTTAAATATGGATTTCTTATTTTAACAGATAGAGTTCATGCTATTGTAATGCAATTCAAGATTTAGCATTTAATGTTTTCAGCTAGAAAATCAAATTTAATCTATTGCATTTTTACCTATGCAAATAGATCTAACTATTGTGGAAGGATTTTATTACTGCGGTATTGGATTTAAAGAATCAGTCCACCCAAAACTAAAAATTCTGTATTTGGTAGATCTTTGAGTTACAGGGTCAGTATTTAAACACTGGTATTTCATGATGCAGATGCTGGAGATATTAACTGCCTAGTGCACATAAATCTTTGCAAACATACTTCTTTAGTTTTAAGCAGTAAATTTTGAGGAACTACTGCCCTAGATACCATGTTTCAAGCACATTGATGTGAAAAATAAAAATAAATGAAAACTGAAAATATTAATGCCCAGAGTGCAGAGCTTGTTTAGATCATTTAACCTGGAAACCTACAGTTTATACGTTTTTAAGATTTGGGACACCCACCTTCCACCATGCACACTTAATGTTTTAGTATTTTAAATTTAATATAACTGAGATAATATAAATAAGATTAAAGAAGTTCAAGTAATTAGTAATTCTTATATCAAAGTTAAAGTTTGCATTGCAATAAGTGCGTGTAGGTCTACATTATCCCTTTTGCTGCTGGATCCGCATGCCATTTGTACCTACAACACTTCTTGCAGCTAGCCAGATACCACCCCGCCACTATCAGGATGAAGAGCGGGGGGGCTTTATATACTGAATGAATACAGACAGCGATCAGTACCAATCGCTGCTGCATTCATTCATTTCTGGAGCATAGTAAACAGTGTTTACTATGATGTGAGACTTCTATTCATTCGTATGCACCGTCAGTTTTCACCATTTCATAAAAAGATGCAATTTCAAATTTATAAATATTTGCTATGTATTAACACAATACAGTTTTAGCTTTTATATTTAGTAGGAATTTTGCAGGAATTTTGTAAGTTTCGCTGTGTTTGAATCTTTAAATAATGATTTTTCTGTATGAATGAAAACCTTCAGATAATTACAGAAATTTGTGTTTACACTACATTCAACTTTCACCATTTTCCAAAAAGGTGCAATTTAAAATATACAAATATTTCTTATTTATTACCTCAATACAGGTTAAGTTTTTATGCTTAGTAGTGATGAGCCGAAAACCCCCCCCCCCCCCTGTTCGGTTTGCACCAGAACACTACAAACATTGAAATCTATGGGGCTAGAACGTCAAAAATCGAATGGCCTCATTTTGGAACGCTTAAATGCAAGTTATTGCCCAAGAAAAGTGTATGGGGGTCTGGGTAAATCGCATGTACTTGTCATACAGGTGCATAAAAATTTGGCCTTGGTTGTTGGTGGTGCCTGAACACTCCAACCCCTCACAGGTACTCTTGCTGGGCGCAGGAACGGGCCTTGCTGCTAAAAATGACATACCAATTTTGAAATCACATGTACTTGTCATACAGGTGCAGAAAAATTGGGTCTTGGTTGTTGGCAGTGCCAACTCCTTACAGTTACTCTTGCTCGGTGCAGGAATGGGCCCAGCTGCTAAAAATTCCAAACCATTTTTGAAATCGTATGTACTTGTCATACAGGTGCAGAAAAATTGGGCCTTGGTTGTTGGCAGTGCCTGAACACCCTAACCCCTTACAGTTACGCTTGCTGGCCGCAGGAACGGGCCCTGCTGCTAAAAATTCCATACAAATTTGAAATTGCATGTACTTGTCATACAGGTGCCTAAAATTGGGCCTTTGGTGTTGGTGGTGCCTGAACACAATAACCCCTGACAGTTACTCTTGCTGGGCACAGGAACGGGCCCTGCTGGTAATAATTACATACCAATTCGAAATTGGAAAAGATCAGTATGTGTTCTTATGAGTGATCTAGTGGGGGCTCCGTGCTGTCATCTGACCTGGCCAAGGTTGGGTGTCAGCTATGCAAACCTGCTGGAGTGATGGGGACCTGTAAGGTTAGTATTGGCAGGAACTGAAACTGATATTGGACCTTTGGTGTTGGTGGTAGGGATGATCGAACGGTTCAGGTCGACCATCGGTTCGACCCGAACATTGGCTGTTCGAGGTTCGGCCGAATTTAGAACTTTTTGCCCAAAAAATTCAGAATTCGGCAACCAGAACCGACCAAAATGCAGTGGGACAGGAAATGGGCTTTAAAAGTCCTTGATTGGACCAGAACCATTAGCAAAAGCCAATTGAGGGGGCAGGAGAATGCTAGGAATGTGATTGGAGTGACTAGGGGGTCCATAGACCAATCATTAGTGAATACGCCCCCCAGTATATAAGATAGCCCCCGCTAAATTCCTAGCATTGTTATATAGGGACATGGAAGAGAGTGGAAGCAGTTCGTGGACTTCTGCTACAAAGTGTCATTTAGCATTTATTAGTGTGAGGAAAGGGATATCTAGTGTAGTTAGGGTGCTCTTTTACACTTTAGTTAGCTTTAATTATTCAGTTTCTGTAGGGAAAGTGTTAAGTGCCAGGGTGACCGTAGTGTAGGGTGAACTGACAGTGACTGCTATGGCAGGGTGACCAAACCCTTCCATATCAGGGTGACCGCTATAGAGAAAAGCTCGTTTCTCTGAAGTCACTTTCGCTGCAGTAATATGGCTTCGCCCCCGTCAGCATTCTTTTTGGCTGCAGGCGTCTATAGGGATTTTTTGAGCACATGTTTGGAGTCAGGCATGACATCTGAACATATGTATAGGGGGTAAATATACACACCCATGTATGTATATATACACCTGCACATATATAGGTGTGAAAGGAGCAGAAAACACTACTTGCGCTAATGAAATAATTAACACCAATATAGTTACGCTCCTATCACACCTATATATGTCTAAGTGTAAAATACATATAAGTATGTGTGTATATATACCACTATACACAAGTTCAGATGTTTTGCCTGCCTCCAAAGAACCCAAAAAAATGCCAAAAAAACGCTAGCGCCAAAAAAAAACGCCCAGGTGTGTTGTTGCAGGCATTTTTTGTAGTTTTTGGAGGCAGGCAAAACATCTGAACTTGTGTATAGTGGTATATATACACACATACTTATATGTATTTTACACTTAGACATATATAGGTGTGATAAGAGCGTAACTATATTGGTGTTAATTATTTCATTAGCACAAGCATATATTTCTGCTACTATCACACCTATATATGTCTAGGTGTATATATACATATAAGTATGTGTGTATATATACCACTATACACAAGTTCAGATGTTTTGCCTGCCTCCAAAGAACCCCAAAAAAATGCCAAAAAACGCTAGCGCCAAAAAAAAAACCGCCCAGGTGTGTTGTTGCAGGCATTTTTTTGGGGGGTTTTGGAGGCAGGCAAAACATCTGAACTTGTGTATAGTGGTATATATACACACATACTTATATGTATATATACACCTAGACATATATAGGTGTGATAGTAGCAGAAATATATGCTTGCGCTAATGAAATAATTAACACCAATATAGTTACGCTCCTATCACACCTATATATGTCTTAGTGTAAAATACATATAAGTATGTGTGTATATATACCACTATACACAAGTTCAGATGTTTTGCCTGCCTCCAAAAACCCCCAAAAAATGCCTGCAACAACACACCTGGGCGGTTTTTTTTTTTTGGCGCTAGCGTTTTTTTGGCATTTTTTTGGGTTCTGCCATACTCACATAGGTACTTATTGATGGCCGCGTTACGTCAGCCCATAAGCATTGACTTCCTCGGTAGTCTGAGGAAGTCAATGCTTATGGGCTGACATAATGCGTACGGGGGGGCGGGGGGGACCCTGCATGCCTGAAATCATATCCTCTCAAGACTAGCATCCTGGATTGTTCGATACCGAATCTTTTATGCTGATTTTATCATTCACTCATGTAAGTGCAACTTTAATAAATACCTGGATTTATTTATCATACGGAGAGCACTAGATTTGTTCGTTTATCTCTCTATGTATGTATTGGATCGATTTTGGATCTGAGCAATCTTCCATATATCCATTGATGTTACCAACTCGTGCATACCCCATTAGAGGGAACAAGCTGTTTTAGACCCTTGATGATGTGGGGGTCTAAATGTGAGGTGAGAGGCCACATTTAATGGTGAAGGGTTGGTGAGCACAGTCACAGTGGTGCCAAGCACTGAAGATTTTTTCACTGATTTCTGTGAACTCTTTATTTTTCACCTGGAAGCACTTCTTACCACTTTGTATTTAAGTGTTATTATAGATTTGGCGCAACACTGTTTTGGTTTTTCTCTCTTGTACATAAACTTTGATATTTCAGGCCACTATCCATATCATTGTTAATGGCCTCAATCCTGAAAACCGTTAAGCCTTCTGTACTGCTGTTATGTAAGTCCAGAAAGTGCCACTCCTGTGTTCACCTATTTTAACCCTAAGAGGGCGTGTGGTGAGACCCACGTAAAGTAGCTTACACAGGCAAAGCAGACCATAGATTACATAGGTGGTGCCATGGTTAATAAATTGATTGATCTTATAAGCCTTACCATCTGAGGCCATCACTTCCTTTTTCTGATGGCACATGAAAGCACGGGTCCCACAATTGCTAACCCCATACCTATAGCTACCTTTCTGGTCAAAGAGAGGGAGCCAGGAGTTCTTAAGCCCATTCCTCTTAGCCTTTCTGACCCTACTAGGGGCCACCATGCTTCTAAGGTCTTTGGTTTCCTGAAGATAAGGTTGGGATAAGATGGTAAATGATCCTTCAAGACAGGGTCTTGTTTTAATATTCTCCAGTTTGTCTTCAACACTCTTTGGAACATGGGGGCTTTGTTGTTGTACCTAGTTCAGAATCTAGTGTGCATCTCCCTACCTGCATCACAGCCAGTTCTATCTATATTTGTATTTGGAGTGGTTACTTCATAGAGGGACCAGTATTTATGGTATGCTTCTTCAATGTGGCTTGCTTCATACCCTTTTGCCTCAAACTTTTTTCTCAGAATCGCACCTTGCTCCTCATAATCGACTCTTCGGGTACAGGTCTGCCTCAATCTGCAGAACTGGCCAAAGGGAACATTCTTGATCCATCTAGGATGATGGTGACTATGTGCATGGAGATAGGAATTTCCTGCACTAGGTTTAAAGTGGGTTCTAGAATATATGCGACCGCCATCGTCAACGCGCAACTCGAGGTCAAGAAAGACCAAGCTGGTGTCATCTAACACATGGGTGAAGGTGATCCCATAGGGATTAATGGAACAATATGTCAAAAAGTCTCTTAGTTCTTGGTCCAACCCATCCCAGATGATCAAGTTATCATCAATATATCGTGCAAACAGGACCAGGTTCACCACAAAGGGATTAATAGCCCAGATGTACTGGAATTCCCAATAACCCATGAAAAGATTTGCATAACTGGGTGGCGAACCTGGCACCCATAGCTGTCTCCTTCATTTGTCTATAGTAGTTGCCCATGAAAGTAAAATAGTTATGTGTTAGTATAAATTCAATGCTATTATATAAGAACTGAACTTGGGCATAGTGAAAGGTTTGATCCTTGACCAAAAAGTGTTGTACAGCTTGTAAGCCATATTCGTGCCTTATAGATGTATATAAGGATGCTACATCTAATGAAAGCCAACTATAGCCACTACACCATGTGTTTGAAGATAGAATATCCAACATATGTCCAGAGTTCTTGACACATGAGGGTAACGTGCTTACCAGATTCTGCAGGAAATGGTCAATGTAGCAGCCCAGATTGCTGGTCAAGCTGTTGATCCCAGCAATAATTTGCCTGCCTGGGGGGTTCACTGGATCCTTGTGCTCTGAGGAAGAGGGGCCTCCCTCGAAACACGTCAGCCCAGCCAGACAGTTGCTGACACCAGCATGTCATCCAGTACAGGGGTTCCCTGGTTATTTTGGAGACGACCGATTCCATTGTGTTTTATGTGCTATATCATCCTTTGTTTGTGAGTATAATGTAAGTTGTCTTTGGATCATAATAAACCTTTTTTAGTGGTAATGCATGAGGTCGGTGCGCCCTTCTTTTGTTATTGTCTTTCACTCATTTATGGCCCTCTGTTGCGTGTGCAGTCACTGCAGCATTGCCAATGTTGAGTTCCACCTGTTGAGCATGCCACAAATTAGGCGGTTGGTGAGCAGGTTGAATTCCCGTTGAATGTCAGAGAAGCGAACACTAGCATTGTATGAATGCCGGAAATTTCCACAGACTTTTCTGGCCTGCCTCAGGAGATCTTGGAAGCCCAGGTATCTGGTCAAGAAATGCTGCACCACCAGATTCAGGACATGTGCAAAGCATGAAACATGTGTCAATTGTCCCTGTCGGAGGGCAGAGAGAAGGTTGGTGGCATTGTCGCATACAATCATTCCTGGCTCAAGCTTCAACCATCTCTGAGCCTGACCCTGCAGAGCTGACAGAATCTCTGCCCCGGTGTGACTCCTATGCCCTAGACAGACCAACTGAAGCACGACATGGCATCTTTTAGCCTAATTGCTTGCATAGCCCCTTGAACGCCTAGTTAGCACTGCTGCATCAGAGGACATTTGAGCAGAAGAGGACATGGAGGAGGAGGGGGTGGTGGAGTAGCCAGATGTGGCAGAACCAGCACCAGCTTTTTGGAGGTGTGGGGGCAAAACAAGCTGTAACACTGAACCCTGTCCTGCTACCTTCCCAGCTGCCAGCAGAGTTACCCAGTGTGCCATGAAGAAAATGCAACATCCCTATCAATGCCTGCTGGACCAAGAGTCAGCAGTAATGTGAACCTTCCTGCTGACTGATCTGTCCAACTAGGAAAAAACACTACCTTCCACATGACGGTAGAGAGCCGGAATGGTGTTATGCAAAAAGAAATGTCTTTTTGGTACATGCCACTGTGGTACAGCACATTCCATAAATTTGCGAAAGGGAGCAGAGTCTACCAGATGAAAAGGCAGCAATTGTAGTGCTAGCAATTTGGCCAAGCTAGTATTAAGAAGCTGAGCGTGTGGATGGCTGGAACAGTATTTTTTTCTACGGTTAAGCAACTGGGGTAGGGAAATTTGCCTGCTGCTCAAATCAAGTGGTGATGTACTGCTAGCAGATTGGGTGCAAGTCTCTGTGGCACTCATTGCTATACCATCATCCCTCTCAATGCAGGTATTTGAGAAGACATGAGGTATAGTAGGGTTAGAGATCCCAGATGAGGAGCAAGGTGAAGTATGCTTGTTTTGTGTCTCTTGATCTTGTGGCTCTTTTAGGTGCTGTTGCCAATTGGCTGCATGGCAGGTCGTCATATGTCTTGTCAAGCATGTGAAGCCCAAGCCGCTGGTGTTCTGGCCACGCTTGATCCGCTTCAGACAGATGTTTCAAACAGCAACACTGTGGTCTACTGCACATGTGCTGAAAAAAGCCCACAATAATGAACTTTTGGAAGTCCACGGGGAGATTGCAGCACCCTGCACAGGTCAAGCTCTGTGCTGTGATGCAATAGGTTGGCTACTCCTATGGTGGACCCTGGAGCACATCCTGCCTCGTTAGAGTTGTTCCCCCTCCTCCTCCCCCTCACTTTCCTCCTCTATCCTGTCAGGCACCCAAGTACAGTCAGTGATCTCATCATCCCCTCCCTCCTCGTCACTGGAGCAAACTTGGCAGTATGCTGCAGCTGTGGGAACATGACTGCTAGTTTCTTGTCTGTCATTGTCACCCCCTCTCTCTAGGCTCACGTTTTTCCCTTCATCAACCTGCAAACCAACATCACAGCTTTCAAATTGCTGCGCATCCTCCAGCAGCATGTCACTGACACTATGATCGAATAGTTCAGGTGACTCCTCCGTGCATGATGGTGGGATGACAGAAGGAGTAGCTGTGGAGAAGGAGCATGTGGAAAGGGCCACTATGGCAGCTGCAGTGGAAGGCAAACTAGTGTGCCTTCCACTGCATTTATCCACTCCACCAACTCTTCTACATGTTGTGCCTGAATAACCCAGCCAGCACCGGAAAAAAGGGACGGCGTGTCCCGCCTCCAGAGGATGCACCATATCAACTGTTACCACCACTTTTCCCTGTGGACACAAAGGCTGCTTGCCCTCTTTTTGTGGCCTGTGAGCATCTGCCTCTTCTTGTCGGCCATTCGGGCATGATGTGGATTGGGGAGGGGGGGGTTATTACTGGTTGATTAATATATATTATATATTAATCAACCAGTAATAAACCCCCCCCCCCCCAAAATCCACATCATGTCCGAATGGCCGATATATATATATATATATATATATATATATATATATATATAAAAAAGCACTGCTGATATTTACTGAACTTACCGATAGATACTGAATGGCCTGATATATACTCAAGCTGCCTATATATATAGATAGAGATCAATATATGGTATACTGAACTGACTGATAGATACTGAATGGCCTGATATCTAATCAAATAATGGGAAAAAGCTGCGCTAAGTGACATAGACCATATATGATAAGATCTATTAAATAAATGTTGTGAGTCCCAGAAAGCAATAGTCCAAAGCATTCAATAATGGATAAACTGCTGAGGTCCAATCCAACAAGGCACAAATAAATTCAATGTGAATAGGTACTGCTTACCAGATGTAGCAGTAAAGTGAGCGTTGATATACACAAAAACCGAATCAATGGAACTCTGCAGATGACTCCTTACAGATGATATCCGCTCAGAATTGTGGATCGGTAGATATGGTAATGAAACAAAAAATATACATAGCGTGATACTGTATAAAAATTCTAATCTCCCGTGTGAATGAAAGAAATAATAGGTGTACACCACCACCAACACAGGCTGCTTACCAGAAGTAAGAAGAAAGTGAGCATAACATATCTCAGTAAAAGAATGGAAATGAAGAACCACCTCCGTGCTCCCAGAATAATTACCAGAAATTGGTAGGCAGATTGTGCGACATTAATCACTCAAATGGATAGAGCCACCACCAGAAATTCCTGCTTACCAGATGTCAGCAACCAAATGCATGTAACAATCAGGGAAAGCTGTTGTATGGCAGTCCACAGGTGAATGGGCATAGACACTCCCTTGACAATAAAGCTGATCCACACAGATACTCCGCGATATTACATAGAATAAATGATAGGGGGAGAGCCCATAGCGTAAAACCGTTTATTAAAAGTAAATAAAACAAAAGATTTGCACTTAAAAAAGTACACAGGAATAGCGCTGAATTGGAGCCGCTGGCCAGTCGGCTTCAAACACCCGCCTGAGTATCGTCTCGTCTCGTAGAGGTGATGTCAGCACGCCGCGACCGACGTACGTTTCGTCAAAAACTGACTTTCTCAAGGTACCTATATACCTCCTGATATCTAATCAATTGTCCTATATATAGATAGAGATCAATATAGGGTATACTGAACTGACCGATAGATACTGAATGGCCCGATATCTAATCTATTGTCCTATATATATAGATAGAGATCAATATAAGGTATATTGAACTGACTGATAGATTCTGAATGGCCTGATATCTAATCAATTGTCCTATATATAGATAGAGATCAATATAGGGTATACTGAACTGACCGATAGATACTGAATGGCCTGATATCTAATCAATTGTCCTATATAAAGATGGAGATCAATGTAGGGTATGCTCAACTGACTGATAGATACTGAATGGCCTGATATCTAATCAAATAATGGGAAAAAGCTGCGCTAAGTGACATAGACCATATATGATAAGATCTATTAAATAAATGTTGTGAGTCCCAGAAAGCAATAGTCCAAAGCATTCAATAATGGAAAAACTGCTGAGGTCCAATCCAACAAGGCACAAATAAATTCAATGTGAATAGGTACTGCTTACCAGATGAAGCAGTAAAGTGAGCGTTGATATACACAAAAACCGAATCAATGGGACTCTGCAGATGACTCCTTACAGATGATATCCGCTCAGAATTGTGGATCGGTAGATATGGTAATGAAACAAAAAATATACATAGCGTGATACTGTATAAAAATTCTAATCTCCCGTGTGAATGAAAGAAATAATAGGTGTACACCACCACCAACACAGGCTGCTTACCAGAAGTAAGAAGAAAGTGAGCATAACATATCTCAGTAAAAGAATGGAAATGAAGAACCACCTCCGTGCTCCCAGAATAATTACCAGAAATTGGTAGGCAGATTGTGCGACATTAATCACTCAAATGGATAGAGCCACCACCAGAAATTCCTGCTTACCAGATGTCAGCAACCAAATGCATGTAACAATCAGGGAAAGCTGTTGTATGGCAGTCCACAGGTGAATGGGCATAGACACTCCCTTGACAATAAAGCTGATCCACACAGATACTCCGCGATATTACATAGAATAAATGATAGGGGGAGAGCCCATAGCGTAAAACCGTTTATTAAAAGTAAATAAAACAAAAGATTTGCACTTAAAAAAGTACACAGGAATAGCGCTGAATTGGAGCCGCCGGCCAGTCGGCTTCAAACACCCGCCTGAGTATCGTCTCGTCTCGTAGAGGTGATGTCAGCACGCCGCGACCGACGTACGTTTCGTCAAAAACTGACTTTCTCAAGGTACCTATATACCTCCTGATATCTAATCAATTGTCCTATATATAGATAGAGATCAATATAGGGTATACTGAACTGACCGATAGATACTGAATGGCCCGATATCTAATCTATTGTCCTATATATATAGATAGAGATCAATATAAGGTATATTGAACTGACTGATAGATTCTGAATGGCCTGATATCTAATCAATTGTCCTATATATAGATAGAGATCAATATAGGGTATACTGAACTGACCGATAGATACTGAATGGCCTGATATCTAATCAATTGTCCTATATAAAGATGGAGATCAATGTAGGGTATGCTCAACTGACTGATAGATACTGAATGGCCTGATATCTAATCAATTGTCCTATATATAGATAGAGATCAATATAGGGTATACTGAACTGACCGATAGATACTGAATGGCCTGATATCTAATTAATTATCCTACATATAGATAGAGATCAATATAGGTTATATTGAACTGACTGATAGATACTGAATGGCCTGATATCGAATCAATTGTCCTATATATAGATAGAGATTAATATAAGGTATACTGAACTGACCGATAGATACTGAATGGCCTGATATCGAATCTATTGTCCTATATATAGATAGAGATCAATATAAGGTATACTGAACTGACCGATAGATACTGAATGGCCTGATATCTAATCAATTGTCCTATATTTAGATAGAGATCAATATAGGGTATACTGAACTGACCGATAGATACTGAATGGCCTGATATCGAATTTATTGTCCTATATATATAGATAGAGATCAATATAAGGTATACTGAACTGACCGATAGATACTGAATGGCCTGATATCTAATCAATTGTCCTATATTTAGATAGAGATCAATATAGGGTATACTGAACTGACCGATAGATACTGAATGGCCTGATATCTAATTAATTGTCCTATATATAGATAGAGATCAATATAGGGTATACTGAACTGACTGATAGATTCTGAATGGCCTGATATCTAATCAATTGTCCTATATATAGATAGAGTTCAATATGGGGTATACTGAACTGACCGATAGATACTGAATGGCCTGATATCTAATCAATTGTCCTATATATAGATAGAGATCAATATATGGTATATGGTCTATTGTATCTACTGCACTACTGAATATACTTCACTATCTGATCTCTTAACTTGTAAAAAGCACAAATCTCTCTCCCCGCCTAAAGTGGGGTACACAGTAGTAGAAAATCTGCCGAAAATTCCCGTCCAAGGTAAAATCGTATGATTTTCAGTTAGTGTGTACACAACTTTCAGCAGCTGATACTGACATTTTCAACAAAAAAAAACAGAGGGACAAACCCCAAAATTTTTATTGTCCGTCCCCAGACGACCAATTTTCATTTAATGTGTATGCAGTACGTCCGCGAAAAATCGGATACGAAAGATCATGCATGATCTGAAGTTGCTGATGCTGAAGACCCGAAAGTCTAGGAACAAATGTCCCAAAAAAAAAAATCGAACGAGAAATTTCGGTTTATGACCGCTGAGCATGAGAGAGAAAAATCAGAGGATATTTCGTCCGATTTTCGTCAAGTGTGTATGAGCCCTAAGTCACTGCTAGCAATGTCTCTAATTAGCCTACACTGCACTGTCTGATAAACTGCAAATCCTTTTACTCTCCCTGCCCTAAAAACACGATCCTCTCCCTGCCTAACTTTCTGCTAGCAATGTCTCGAATTAGACTACACTGCACTGTCTGATAAACTGCAAGTGACTGCCCTCTCCCTGCCTCAATCACGTTCCTCTCCTTGTCTCAGTCTTGCTATCTCACCCGTACAGTCAGGCTACATGCTGTGGCTGTGTGAGCAGTCTTTATATAGTGTGGGGGGTGTACTTAAACCCTGAGCAATGATTGGCTAAAGGCAGCCTGCCTTTGTCCAATCATGGCAGAGATGATTTGATTGGCCAAAGCATGGAGGTCAGGGTGCATGCTTTGGCCAATCACACAATGCACTGCACGCGCCTATTTGGCTTTAAAAAAGGGTGGGCACTGCACTGCACCCTAAGCCCACCCAGTTGTGTGACAATAGCAAATTATTTTTTGCTATTGTCTTCCTGATTCTCCTCCCGGCCAATCAGGAAGTGGGTCCTGGGTCTCAGGACTCACTTCCTGTTCAGCTGGGAGGAGAAGCAATGGCCCCCTGAGCAAGGAGTACCTGTCATCTGCTGCCTCCTAAGGTAAAGAGGCCTCTGATTGCCACTGTCTCGTCTGTCTCCCACGGCCAGCCACTGCCCCTGGGTCTTATTTAACATGAAGTATTGTTCTATTTATATATTTATTCTCTCTTTTGTCTCCCGATCTTGTACTAGTGCCCCATTCCTCCCTCCTCCTTCCTCTGCTTCCAGGCCAGTAACTGAGTGCAGCGAGCTTCGTGCATGCGCAGTAGGGACCCAGCTTCACAGCTGGGTTCCCTTAAAGGCAATGGTGACAGCAGCATCCGACAACTGATTAAAACATTGGCTGCAGGTGCCGACATCGCTGGATTCCAGGACAGGTATGTGTTCTAATATTAAAAGTCAGTAGCTACAGTATGTGTAGCTGCTGACTTTTAATTTTTGGAGGGGGAGGCCAGAACACTGCTTTAAGTTGGTTACTTTTAATTCTCTGGACACGGGATGAGGTATCCAACTGTGGTTCCATACAAAAATTAAAGTCTCCTGCCACAATCATTTTACCAGCTTTAAATGCCATAGGTTTTCCCAAGACTTTCTTCAAAGAAGAAGTAAAGTTTAATCTTTAAGTTTTACGTATAGGTAAGCCTATATGAAATCTTACCTATAGGTAGTGTAAATATCTCCTAAACATGCACCAATTAGGAGATGATGATCTAGCAGGCAGTTACGTCACTGCTCTCTGAAGAAATGGCCATCTGTACCATTTCTTCAGAGCAGTGTGCCTAACTGGCAGCTCCCTCGCGCATGAGCCAGTCACAGAGCCGGAGCTGCAAACCCAGAAGGAAGGCCGGGTATAGATGTACGCTGCCTCCGGCAATGGCATCGCATTGTTGGAACACTTTGTTTTCATGGAAAGTTTAATTTAATGTGCTAGTATGCAATGCATACTAGCACATTATGCCTTTGCTTTGCAGGTAAGTAAAAAAAAAAAGTGCAGCAGTTTACAACCGCTTTAAGTAGCCTGTTGGGTAGTATATATTTGCCAATGTGCAATCCATATCATACAATTGTCCTTTCAGAAAAAAAGTTTTGTTTCTCTGGATCTACCATCCTCTCCTTTACATTAAATCTTATATCTTTCACCATCCCTTTTGCCAACCCCTTGCTTGTCATGTTGTTGAATCCCCATAATACCATGTCGGATAATTCTTTGCGTATAATTTAACTTTTGTATCATATGAAATATGTGTCTCTTATATAAATACTACGCTTGCAGAGTACTGCTGGATTTCATTAAGGATCTTATGTCTTTTTATAGTGGTGTTAAGACCCTGTGCATTATATGGTAACTTTAAACTTTCGTCTCATCTCCTCCATCCTCACCCCCCGATGACGGAGTCTCTTCGACATTCTTAGTACAAACTCCTTGCCAGCACCATGTTCAAGCCCCTCCCCTGGAGCTGGAGATCCTCCCTGTGGTAGGTCTTGATGGCAAGGTAATATCTGGTGTGCCAATAATTTGCAGACCTTTCTTCCCAACAAATTTCATGGACTTTTGTCACTTTAAAGAAACACTGTTGGAGTGCTTAAGGGGGTTATTTGTACTTGGCAGCTTTTCAGTCTCTATGATTAATATTATCTTGTCATTAAGACCCACAACAGGGATGGCAAGGTAATATTAACCTCCCTGGCAGTATGATTCTTTCGGATTTTAGGTGCTGAAAGCGGTACCATTATTTTGCATGTAATTCTTAAGAATGAGCAGCCCAAACCAACTATTTACATATGATTTTTTTTTACTGTGCATTCTTCTTTATAACATCTCAGGTATGATAAAGTTTGAAACACAACATCATAAATTATAATATAATAAATAACTATAAATAATAACAAATAATATAATAATAATAATAATAATAATAATAATAATAATAATAATAATAATAATAATTTTTATTCAATAAATTGTAGTAAATAACATAATCAAAAACACTGACATTTATTTTGGCCAAACAAGGATGCAATATTAGTAGTCATATTGCTTCAGTAAATGTCCCGGGTATGGAAAATTTTAAAACATGGTACAGCACAAAGTCCGACGTCACAACCAGGACAATAATACCACATTTCTTTTCAGGTTTTCCTTCCAGTGTCGTCAAGTTTAGAGCAGCAAACCACACACATCCTTGTGGGTGCAGACCTCTTTTCCGTTGGTGGAATGTAGTCCATAAAGTGACGACCAGTCAGGCGTTTGGGGTTCACAACACCAACAGCACGACGTCCGGATCTATTTACAGCCGTTAGTGTTTGGTGCTTGAGAAATATAAGTTCGGCAATTTTCCAAACAAAGTCCGCATGAACCACAGGCCTGTCACTCTTTTTTTTTTATAGCAGAATGAATACATTCCACAAGCACTGTTCAAGAAGATGCCTGAAGATTTTTTTATAATATTTTTTTTGTTGTTTTCTCATTGCCGGATAAAATGTCATGGCCTGGTCAGCTCTGTCCACACCTCCCACTGTGTTTTTGTAATCCATCACAAGTTGTGGTTTCATTACGTCTTTTCTACCTTTTGTGTGTACCATGACAGTGGAGGTGTTGGGAATGGTACTCATTAGCCACACATCTTTTTTGTCGCGCAATCTCAGTGCCATCATTTTGCCTTTCTGCCAGGCAACTATTTCTCCTGCCTTGAGCTTTTTATTGGCAAAGGTTGGCGGCATGTCACGCCGGTTAGCCCTAATGGTACCATATGTATCCATCTTGTTGTGTAGAAGGAACTCATAGAGTTCTGGTGAAGTGTAAAAATTGTCTGTGGTTACACAGTTGCCCTGATTTAGCAATGGCTCAATCAAAGTAAGAACCAAAGCGGTTGCCATTCCATAACTGCTGAATCGTTTGTTGAATTTGGTTCCTTTCCCGGTGTATAGGACCGAATTCCATATGTAACCAGTGCTGGATTCACATAGCATGAATGATTTTATGCCAAATCGTGCTTTTTTTGACGCTATATACTGTATCCAGCTGAGTCTTCCTTTGTAGGCCATTAGACTTTTGTCGATAAAAATGTCTCTATCTGGTACATAGGTCTGCTGGAAATTTTTCTGAATAATTTGATAAACCTCCTAAATCTTTTTGAGTTTTGGAGCTGGATGAGAAGTCTCATCAAATGCTTCATTATTTGCCAAGTGCAAATATTTTATAATGAGCGAAAATTTGTATTCTGACATGACCGTGCCAAAAAAAGGAGTGGCTAATAATTTGTTGGTGGTCCAATACCACTTCTGCAGGAGTTTCCCCACCACTCCCTGCAGAATAATTAGGCCCAGAAACTTCCAGATGTCCTCTTTGGTCACTGGTTCCCACATTCTGCTTCTTGAAAAGCTATGATGCGCAGCAGCTTGATGCTCCTGGTATCGATTTGTTTCTATAACAATCTTTTCAATAACCTCATCGGTCAAAAAGAGTTGGAGGTATGCCAAGGGGTTGTCATCCTCAACATCCACTTTGATACCAGGTGCTCCAGTAAACGGGAATCTTGGGGGTGCTACGTGCTCCGTACCGCAGTCAATCGAGCACCAAGTCCGCACATCGCTGGGCACAATCGCAGGATCATCGCTGAAATCGCTTTCTGTGTCCGATGACGAACTTCCTCATGAATCGCTATCACTCAATTCTGCAATCGATTCTGTATCGCTGTCACTGTTTTCCAGCAGGTAATATACCACTTTTGAGGTGGCAATGCACTTTTTTGATGCCATGGTCGTTCTGTAGTTTCCAGACACAAAGTACAAGAACAATGCAGGAAGGGCACTGGAGAAAGCACTGGGGGGCATACTAAGGTCAATTTATTTTATTTTAGTAATGTAATCCAATAGGATTACAATATATCAGTGTGTTTGTGTTTTTAACTTTTTGAATTTGCCGCCGGTTCCACCCCCCCTGTGACGCGACACTCACAGGAGACGGAAGCCGTGGGTCACAGCATCAGGCAGAAGATCCAGCTGCTGTATGTTGCTGGAATACATTGCGGGATCCCGGGGACAAGGTAAGTAACCTCTCTTGCAGGAACCAGCGATGCTCCCTGGCTGTACCCCGAGTGTAGCTCGTGGTTACTGCTAATGGAACTGAAAATTCCCCCCCCGAGCCACACTCAGGAATACCGCCAGGGAGGTTACATAAATAGTTAGTCAGGTTGAATAAGACACAAGACCATCTAGTTCAACCAATAAGGAAAATAAATAAATAAATAATAAAAATCATACAATCCAAAATACACAACCCTATACCCACAAGGAAACTAAAAAAGATGACAAGTTAAATTAACCCCCCTTAAGCACTTTTTCTTATTGAAGAAATTCCATGAAAGTTGTTGGGAAGAAAGGTCGGCAAATTATTGGCACACCAGAGGGTATGCATTTGGAAACACACAATGTTTGGATTTCTCTCAGTTGACTGCATCTTTAATTGTCATGGCTGTTGGTGCCTCAGACAGTACTGACAAAGTTTTATTGAAGACACGAAAAACTGGACTCCAGCTATCTAGGCTACTAGAATCATTATATATATATATATATATATATATATATATATATATATATATATATATATATATATATATATATATAGATATAGATATATATATATATCTATATATATATATAGATATATATATATATCTATATATATATATATATATATATATATATATATATATATAAAATTGTGATCTGGTACCTATAGTGCCATGCCTCCATCCTGATACTTGTCATACACAAAACGAAACAAATTATTTACCCATGGGACTTTGAATGAGGCATGATACATAAATAATAAAATATCAATTTATTGAATAGAAATTTGACACACGCACATATAGAAGTTGTTTAAACTGTCAAGCTAGCTAATTACTGTACATACATCAGTAAAAATATGCATCAAGCTGATATACTTTTCCCAAACCCAGAACCTTGCAATTGCAAGCCTGGCTTTCTACCACCATAAAGCATGCTTAAGCTGAACACACTCTCCCTGCTTAATTAACTAACTTCTATCTCACCCTACACACAGTGGATGAGATAGAAACGAGGGAGAGCGTGCTAGGCTTAAGCAGGCTTGACGGTGGTGTAGGTGGTAGAATACCAGGCTTGCAAGTGAGATGGTTGTGGGTTCCAATCCCCCTGGCCAGCAGATGATTTATTGGAATCAGAGGTCAGAGTCCATGATAATACGGGAGCTCTAATTCGGGAACTCTAATTTCCCACAAAGAAGCCCATTTGTTTCTCATTCGACGAACGAGCGAACAGCCAATGTTCAACTCGAACTCAAAGCTCATCCCTAGTGGCCCCACAAAATATTCACACTTAGGGGTGTACTAACTTTTGTTGCCAGCTGTTTAGACATTAATGGCTGTGTGTTGAGTTATTTTGAGGGAACAACAAATTGACACTGTTATACAAGCTGTACACTCACTACTTTACTTTGTAACAAAGTGTCATTTCTTCAGTGTTGTCAAGATATAATAATATATTTATAAAAATGTGAGGGGGTGTACTCACTTTTGTGAGATTATATATATATATATATATATATATATATATATATATATATATATATTTATATATATAGATATATATATACTGCTCAAAAAAATTAAAGGAACACGTTTTAGTCAAAGAATAGCATCAAGTCAATTAAACTCCTGGGATATGGATCTGGTCAGTTAAGTAGCAGTGGGAGCTGTTAATTAGTTTCACCTGCTTTGGCGTTAAATGAAATTAAAAACAGGGCAATAGATGGGCAACAATGAGACTATTTCCAAAACAGGAATGGCTTTACAGGTGGAGGCCACTGAAATTTTTTTCCCTACTCGTCTTTTCTGACTGTTTTTCATTCGTTTTGTACTTGGCTAGGGTCAGTGTCACTACTGGTAGCATGAAGTGATACCTGGAACCTATAGAGCTTGCACAGGCATTCCAAACCCTCCATAAAGGCACATTAATACATTCCAATTGCCAGAAGGTTTGCTGTGTTTCCCACCACAGTCTCAAAAGCATGGAGGAGATTCCAGGAGACAGGCAGTTACTCTAGGAGAGCTGGACAGAGCCTTAACCCATCAGCAGGACCGTTATCTGCCTCTTTTGTTCAAGGAGGAACAGGATGAGCACTGCCAAAGCCCTACAAAATTACCTCCAGCAGGCCACTGGAGTGAATGTTTCTGACCAAACATTTAGAAACAGACTTCATGAGGGTGGCCTGAGAGCCCGTTGTCCTCTAGTGGGCCCTGTGCTCACTGCACAGCACTGTAGAGCTCGATTTGCCATTGAACACCAGAAATGACAAGTTGGCCACTAGTGTCCTGTGCTTTTCACAGATGAGAGCAGGTTGACCTTGAGCACGTGACAGACGTGAAAGGGTCTGGAGAAGCAGTGGAGAATGTTATGCTGCCTGTAACATCATTCAGCAAGACCAGTTTGGTGGTGGGTCAGTGATGGTCTGGGGAGGCATATCCATGGAGGAACGCACAGACCTCTGCAGGCTAGACAATGGCACTCTGACTGCCATTAGGTACTGGGATGAAATCTTTGGACCCATTGTCAGGCCCTACTCTGGTGACGTAGGTCCTGGGTTCCTCCTGGTGCACAACAATGCCCAGCCTCATGTGTTTAGAGTATGCAGCTAGTTCCTGGAGGATGAAGAAATTGATACCAATGAATGGTCCCCACGCTCGCCTGACCTAAATCCAATATGTTTTGGTCCATTTGACGCCACCAGGTTGCACCTTAGTCTGTTCAGGAGCTCAGTGATGCCCTGGTCCAGATCTGGGAATAAAAACCCCAGGACACCATCCGCTGTCTCAAAAGGAGCATGCCCCGACATTGTCAGGCATGCACACAAGCACGTGAGGGCCATACAAACTACTCAAAAGTACCATTTTGAGTTGTTACAATGAAATTTCAGCAAAATGGACTAGCCTGCTGCGTCATTTTTTCATTTTGATTTTGGGGGTGTCTTTGAATTCATCCCTCTGTAGGTTCATAATTTTCAATTTAAATGATGTGGCATCCTTTCGTTCCTAACACATTACCCAGTCCAAATCAGTATAGATATCCAGCATGATATTTTTTCCCATTGAGATCTGACGTGTTTTCAAAGTTTTCCTTGAATTTTTTTGAGCAGTGTGCATATATATATATATATATATATATATACTGTATATATATATATATATATATATATATATATATATATATATATATATATATATTTATACCCAAATCGAGGAAAGAAAGGGGGGTACTACACTGGAAAAGTGTTACTGTATATCAACAAAAAGGAAACAGGAAGAAAAATGAAAGGGCAAGGAAATCAAATACAAGTGTGTGCAATAGCAAAGGTGTTAATAGCAGTACTTGGAACACCAACAAGGCCTCTTGCACATGGGAGTAAACATTGCTGAGTTTTTTACTGATCTGAAACAAGATGCAGTGTTGTCTATTGGACATAGCACACATCTGAGTAAAGATCAGTAATACAGCATTGAGTACAGAGCAGTAAAACAAAAATAGAAACGTTTAATTTGAGTGTACTAATTTACTCGCATACACATGTTCACTTATCTGTAAGCATGTTTATGCCAGTATAAATGAGTATAATACTAAACTTGCAATGCACCTATACTAGCCTATACTCAACATTACTTAGGTCTTTACACACACAGCACCAGGTCCACATATCAAACTGAGCCGTGATAACATAGAGAACAGTACAGAGTGGCCAGGAGAGCACAGCATATGGGGGGACAGAAAAGCACAGTACAGGGGGGTCAGGAGGGAACAGTACAGGGAGGTCAAGAGGGAACAACACAGCATAGGGGGACCAGGAGAGCCCAAAAACATTCAGGGGACCAAGAGAACAGTAGAGGGGTGCAAGGAGAGCACAGCATAATACAGGAGGGCCAGGAGAGAACAGTATAGGGGGCAAGTAAAGAGCAATACAGGGGGACCAGGAGGGAACAGTCCATCATTTCAAATCATATGCCTCAAAAGAAAATCTCTAAAGCATTAGCAGCGCTCCTCCAGCAACATTATGTTTATGTGTGTTTCAAAGTTCCTGCTAAGGATAGTTCACATGCAGTCCACGCACGCAGTCCACCATTGTGAGTGAAATAGAAAGTAACTAGACGTATTTGGTCTTTGAAGTCATGCTCTGATGTTTTTCATCCACAAACACCATCACCACACCTCGTGGGTCCCGCTCCCTTCAAATTATGCACTCACCAGATCGCAAGTAAATTACACCTTATCTCTTGAAACAGTCCTTCAACGGTAGATCCTACACTAGACAGGATAATTCTCCCAATGCTGGCCATCTCAAACAAAGACAAAACAACACTCCGTAGCATAATCCTGTCTGACATTTATTGTAAAAAACCCTCCCCCTTTAAAATCACACTTACAAAAATTGCATATAAGCAAACATTGGTAACATAGTATTAACACCTATAAATCTGCTCGCTGTCTCTCACCACTCACTGGTACCAGCACGACTGCGGTGATTATCGACTTGGGCAGCGTGTTGATGTGACTCTAGGTAGCCGTATGGTCACACGCTGACATATTTTGTGACAAATGGGAACTGCTGGCGTACCTTGAAAACCAATAAGGTGAAAATACGTAGAAAACAAAATGCATAATTAATTAATACATTTTGTAGTGGGGACATGTTGTCCCAGACATGATTGAATGTTCTCTGCAATCGTCCTGTATATAGTTGTAAAATATTAGTAATCGACCACACTATGAGTCTACCTACGTCTACCCCAGTCTACTACCTCCTGCAATAGACGCTGATACTGGTTTAACGTCTTGTATAATGAAAAAAAAACAACAGTTCCCCATTTAATACATCAAGTGTATAGAGTGGGTCTTCTGAGTTACTGTATTAGATTTCTGCTCAATATTTTGATTACCTGTATATCTCAGCAGACTTTTGAGTTCCTGCCACTTGGGCTTTCTCCCTCTTCTGTCCCACCCCCCCCTCCCCACCTCTCTTTGGTGGGGTGTTTTATATCTCTTGCGTTTTTTATGCCCTCATTAGCAGGAGCTGGATTTTCAAACCTACTTTTGGAGTTCACACCTGTGGCTATGATCATATAAAGAACTTCCACAGCTTTCTGACAAACCAGGCAGGGTAGCCTATGAAATGCATTGAAGATAAGCACCCCTGCTCCTTTGACAGAATCGGCAAGTATTTGAAGGAAATATAAAATGTTATCCTTTACCCATGGTATATCTTGATGAATTCTAGGGTATATTAGGATATTGTCTATAGTATATACAGAAATGTGTATACTATCTCAGTCTCTCCTGCATTTTTATGTGCTTTTAATAAAGTATTGTAACAATAAATATATGATTTTATTTTATTATAGTGTTGTACATGTTGTATACTCACTATTTGCATCTGAGAAGTCCCACTGTCCTTTCCTTCCTGGTGTTATTATTTGGGAATGTGATGCAATTACCGTATTGGTTAGTCATTTATTTAGCTCAAATTGCAGTTTGTAATGAGCTTGGATTTGGGTAAAACATGTGTTTGACTCAAACACAGCCTATTCACAGTTCTGCGAACATGTGAAGAAACTGTTCATAATTGATTCTTACAAACCCTTAGGCAAAACGGTAAGCAAATGTGACTTGCAACTGTGTAGTTAGCTTTTTCCCGAAGTTCCATTTTAACATGTAAAATACAGAACACGAATAAACTTTTATCATCCTCTCACTGTATGCCCTTATTTTGAATAATAAAGCTGTATTTGTTACAGCTGCATTTGCATTTAGGAGTTAAAGAAATCATAAATATTTGATTTTTCTTAATGAAGAAATAAAAACATGTTAGTAATTGCAGAATAAGAAAATATATATGCACTGAAGAAATCATGCTTACATGGAAAAATAAAAATAGGAATTTGAGTCTTTTTTGCCATCTTCAGCATATTAGTTTCAAATTCTAATACTGCCTGATGCTTCTACTGGGTTACCGGCAGAAGATATAACAAGCAGACAGGCTGTATTCCCTGCCAAGAAAAGCTATGTTTCCATGTTTTATTTAGTAGGTTTTTGATGTCACACAGTGTTAGGCTACTTATCATATAAATCTTTGAATTTCACACAGGCAGAGCTTAGAATGAAAATGCACAGTGGACATGTAGCGTGGCCATACAATATTCACAGGCAGGTCACATAAAGCCAGGGCTATTGTATGTATTAGGAAATATTAGGATCATTTGTGAGGGGGTGAAAATAACAATTCTCAGAATCTCTATGCATAATCAGCTATGCTTACATTTTGATATGTGTATTTTTAGTTAGCATGACACATAGGTATGCTCAAATAAGAATATACTTTTGTAATGTAAGGGACAGTTGAGTTAAAATGAAAAAAGATAGAGTCTCAGAATCACAAAAACAGACACAATCTGCAAGTAAAAATATAACTGTTTGCATTAGATTGGCTCAGTTCATGACTGCTAACTACAATAGCACTGCAATACTGCATCTGATGTAAGGCTAGGTTCACATCTTTAGTACGTCTTCAGTCCGTAGTTATTTAGTGCGTGTCAGGGTCCGGACTGGTAGCAGCAGCGGTGCAGGGAGTGGATCCGCTGTGTCAGTGAGGGATTGGCATGGACCGTACCGGAGGATCGGTTCTAAGTAGTTACTGGTTTTCACCAGAGCCCGCCGCAAGGCGGGATGGGCTTGCTGCGGCGGTAACTACCAGGTCGTGTCCTCTGGTAGCGGCTCAACCTCACCGACTGCTGATATAGGCGTAGTACAAAAGGGACAGGCAGAGGCGTAGTCAGACGTAGCAAAGGTCAGGGCAGGCAGCACAGGTTCAGAGGCGATAGTCGTTAGCAAAGGGTTCGGCAACAGGCAAAGGATTACACAAATAACGCTTTCACTAAGGCAACAAGGCAACAAAGATCCGGCAATGGCTGGAAGGGGCAGGTCACTTATATAGGAAACAGGAAACAGGAAACAGGTCACAGGAAACAGGTCACAGGAAACAGGAAACAGGTCACAGGTCACAGGAAACAGGAAACAGGTCACAGGAAACAGGAAGGGAGGTTTGGACCAGGCACCAATTACTGGTGCACAGGCCCCTTAAATTTCAAACGACCTGCGCGCGCGCGCCCTATGGTGCAGGGGCGTGCGCTCCGGGAACCATGTGAGCGGGGAGCGGAGGAGGGAGCCGGAGCGGGCACAGGTGAGTGGATCTGGAACGAACGCTGCGAGCGCTCCGGTCCAGAAGCAGGGACCGGAGCGCTCAGCGTTACAGTGCGTTTGCAGATACACAGATACCACTAAGTCCATTTAACCTAATTTCCTTAGGATCCCGTTCACATGTATGTATCCTAGCAGCATCAACACTTCGCAAAAAACACAAATACATAAAGAAAGCATCAAAAATAAGCATGAAAAAAACTGAAAATACGGCTCAAGAACACATCAACTGCACATACATGTATGTGAACCTAGCTTTACAGTTTTTTTTTTTCCATTAGAATTTTTATTAAATTTTAAAGGAATACAAACATAACATAACATATGTCAGTACATAAGTCAAAACAACAATTACAGCAGATACAGCAAAGTCATTTGTAACCGAAACAATGCCAGTAATAGGAGTCACAGGTATGTCAACTATGGATTCTGTAGGTTAACAACACCGTGAGCACCTTACCTCTATTCTAGAGTGTAAATACTATAGGCAGGATCTCTATAACTCCTGAGGGGAGGAAGAGGTGTTGGGTTGGGGGTAGAGAAGGAGACATGGAGAGAGAAGTGGGAGAGCGGAGAGAGAGTAGAGGGCAGAGGCGTGGGAGAGGAGAGGGGAGAGGAGAGAAGAAACGGTATAGAGGGGGGGAGGAGGGGGAAGAGGGGAGAGGGGGGGAGGAGGAGAGGAGATATATAGAGAGGGGGGGGAGGAGAGAAGGGAAGAGGGGGGGAGGAGGAGGAAGGGGAGAGGAGAGGGGGAGGAGGTGGGGAAGAGAGAAGAGAGAGAGAGAGAGAAGAAAGAGAGGGGGGGGGAAGGGGGGGGGGGAGAGGGAACGGAGAACAGAGGGAAGGGGAGAGAAGGGGAGAAGAAGAATATAAGCGGTAGGGAAGGGAGGAGGTGCAGGGAGGAGGGGAAGGTGGAAGAAGAGGGAAAAGGAAGAGTAGAGTAGAAAAGGGAGAGGAGGGTAGGAGAGAGAGATGATTAAGCCGGAAGGAAGAGATAGCTGGAGCAAGGTGGAGAGAAGGCTTCCGATGCTCAGATGTGGTCATTCATGAGACTCCCATACGTTCAGGTGACATATGTACAATAACAACAGGGGGGTAAAGTAACAACATGGGTATAAAGCAACAACTTGTCGGCAGAGCATTATTCATTTTCAGTATGCATAGTAATCATATGCAACATTACTAATCCGGAAACCACGTGTACCACTTGGTCCAAGCTTTATCAAACCTAGCGCTATGGCCTGACTTGTAGGCAAGCAGCTTTTCGTATTTGTAGTTGGTTTTGACCAACGCTATAACCTCCGAAGTGGTGGGCGTTAAATTGGATTTCCACTGTCTAGTTATGAGGCTTCTTGCCGCCAGTAGAATGTGCGTCACCACCGTACCACTATCCGTGGGGAATAGTTCAATCCCTATGTTCAATATTGCCAGTGCCGGAGAGGGGCTGGTCAGCACCCCAGTAATTCTAGATATCAAGGAGAACAGGCTGTCCCAGAATCCTTTTAGGTGTCTACATGACCAAAACACATGAGTTAGGTGGGCAGCCTCACCACATCCCCTCCAACACAGGGGTGAGTAGTCTGGTACAAATTTAGATAGTCTGTATGGTGTAAGGTACCATCTCAAATTTATCTTTTGTGACAATTCCCAGTGGTTGGTACACGACGAGGATTGTCGGATAGACCGAAAAGCTGCTTGCCATTGCTTGTCAGTAAACGTATCACCTAGGTCCTTCTCCCATTTCACGAAGGGGGTAGCTTTACAATACTCCAGTTTGCTTTGAAGGAAGTTGTAGAAAAGAGAAGTTCCCTTGACTGAGCGTAGGTTACCCGATAAGAACTTCCATCCTTGGGACGGAATACATATATGTGGTGATGTCAAAGAGCGGAGGAAGTGGGATATTCTCAAGTACAGATAATATTCGGTGGAAGGGAGCGAGTATTCTTCCTGAAGGCTAGCAAATGGTTTTAGTACATCTCCTGTCAGGATATGATCCACAGTGAGTATACCTCTGTTGACCCAGGTTTTGAGTGAGGTGTGAGGAATGACTAGTTCCAGCACGCCCAATGGGATGGGGACTCTCGCTACTGCGGGTTGTTGGCCGGATCGAGCCATGAGCGTGCGCCAGGCCAAAAGTGAGGCCCGGAACGAGATGGGAAGCGCTTTTAGTGGTCTTGGGCTCCATACGTCCACCAAGAGCACCGTCCGCAGGGGGAAGGGGGAGCAGACCTCAGCTTCCATGTTGCTCCACACTGTGGAAGACGCAGGGTTCACCCAGTGCGTTAGTTGGGTCAAATGTGAGGCCAAGAGGTAATCTTTAATGTCTACCATGCCCATGCCCCCTGCAGACCAGTGCTTAATCAGGTAAGAGTGAGCGCTTCTCGGTCTCTTGCCCCTCCACACCAGTCCCTTGAGTGCTGCTTGTAGGGAGATTATGATTTTCTGGGGTACCGGGATCACTAAGGTCCGAAATATATATAAAATTTGGGGCAAGAGGATCATCTTGAAAGAGGCAAGACGGCCCGACCAGGTAAGCTCCGTGTTGGAAATTCTGCGACACTCCTTCTCAATTTTTGCCACTAGAGGCGGGAAGTTAGCGTCAGCCAATAGGTCTACTTTGGGGGATAGTTGAATTCCCAAGTACGGGATGCTACTTTTTTTCCAAGTATAGGGGTACAGGGATTGTAATTTTTGACATAAGGTCTGGGACATGCCCATCGGTAATATCAAGGATTTCGTAAAGTTGGCCTTGTAGTAAGAAGCTAGGCTGAATTGTTGTAGCAAGGAATGTGTAGCCACCAGCGACCGCTCAGGGTCGGACATGAAGATAATGACATCGTCCGCAAATAAACTAATAACATGGGTTCGCGTGGGGGTAGTAAGGCCCTTAATATTTGCGGAGGATCGAACTGCCTCTGCCAGGGGCTCTATAAGCAAATTGAATATGGAAGGTGACAGAGGGCAGCCCTGCCTTGTCCCATTTGTTATGGAGAAGGACCTTGACAGCATGCTGGATGAGTAAACCTTCGCCGAGGGGTTGGAGTAAAGCGCCAGTATTGCGTGTAAGATGGGGCCCTGAAACCCAAACCTCTGTAACACTCGAGTCATATACGTCCAGTGGACCCGGTCGAATGCCTTCTCCGTGTCCAACGAGAGCAGCAGTGAAGGCACCCGACCCGATCCAGCTCTATCCACCAGCCCCACCACCCTCCTAGTAGCATCTGAAGCCTGGCGGCCTCTAACAAAGCCCGATTGATCTGGATTGATAAGATCCGGCAAGATTGGGTGGAGTCTAAGGGCCAGTATCTTGGCATACAATTTCACATCAGTGTTCAGTAGCGATATTGGTCTGAAATTAGGAGGAGAAGTAGGTTCTTTGCCCGGCTTGGGCAGTGTGACCACATACGCTTGCAGTAATTCACTAGGCAGAGAGGCAGAGGACACCGCGGCCGCAAACATCGTGGCTAAGTGTGGGCCCAGGGTTGACATAAACTTTTTATAATAAAGATTGGGGAGACCATCGGGTCCCGGAGATTTCCCCGTTGGTAGTGTACGGATGGCCCGCTCCACCTCTACCGCTGATATCGGGGCATTAAGAACCTGCAGCTGAGAGGCAGTAAGAGTCGGCAAGCGAACAGAGTCCAGGAAGGAGGATATGATTGTCTCCGTTGGCTGGGGGGTACTAGGGTCATTTTTGAGGTTGTACAGGGACTCATAGTAACTTGCAAAAGAGTTGGCTATGTCTTGAGGGTTCGTTATTTTAGTGTTAGTATTAGGGTCAACGAGATAAGCTATTCTATTCTTAATGCGTTTGGCCCGCAATTTGGAAGCCAACAATTTCCCTGCCTTGTTACCAGCTGAGTAATGCGACAGTTTAAGAGCCCTAAAGTATTTATCTTGCTGTTCCACCAATAGGTCCCTCAAGTTAGATCTAAGGTCCCTCAATTGTTGGGCCAATTGCGGGGTAGGGGACACTTTATTGAGGGGTTCCAGACGGGAGATCTCAGCCAGGAGCCCATCCAAGCACCGCGTCCTCTGCCTCTTAAGTTGAGCACACATTTTAATAAGAACGCCCCTTATAAAGGCCTTATGGGCACACCACAGTGTTGTCGGGTCTGCTACTGAGCCCACATTGTGTCTGAAGTACTCCTCAAGATGCCCCCGAATTTGGGAGGCAAGTCGGGGAGACTCCAAGACCTGGCTGTTAGCTCGCCATAGGTACGCAGGGCCCGGAGACCGTGATTCTTGTAATACCACAGTCACCGGTGCGTGATCGGACCATGTGATGTTATGAATAGTCGAGCATCGAACATTCTGTAGGAGATGTTTATCAGTCAGGATCATATCAATGCGGGAGTAGGCATTGTGCCTGTGAGAATGAAAAGTATAATCACGTTCACCCGGGTGTAGGCACCTCCAGGTATCAAACAAGTCCGCTTCATAGAGAAGTGTCTGCAGAGCAGGTGGTGGGCGTCTAGGGGCGGAGGAGATGTCTAAGTTGGGGTCCGCTGTTAGATTGAAATCCCCACAAACCACCACAGAGCCATATTTCTGCTTGTCCAACATTCGGAACATTTTCCTCCAAAAACGCATCTGGCGGGTGTTGGGGGCGTAGGCATTTAGTATCGTAAATAGGACATTGTTCAGTTCACATTGCAACAGTACGTAGCGGCCGTTAGAGTCCACCAAGAGCTTATGCAAGGTAAAGACAACAGTGTCTCGGACTGCTATAAGTACACCTTTACGCTTCTGCGGGGCCGAAGCCATGAAAATGTGTGGGAAACTTCTGTGAGTTACAGCAGGGTGATGAGAATGTTGAAGGTGTGTCTCCTGGATGCAAAGAAGGTCACTTTTAAGTAGTAGTGCCTCCTTCCACATAGAGGACCTCTTGGCCGGGTGGTTGAGGCCATGGACGTTCAGGGATGTAATGGTGATGGTCATATTGTAATTATAAAAGGGCTAAGCTGATAATCCAATGTGTACTCACATTTGAGGGGTAGAAAAGAGAGTCTCCAGGGCTGTACCCACAGCTTAGGGAAGCGAAGGTTCGTGGTTTCCAGGAACGATCTCATTATGTTCAGGTGTTGTATGGTGATGTTGCTGACCGACAATAAAAAAGAGACAAAAAAGAAAAAAAACAACGAAACAACAGAGCAAATATGGTACTTGCAAGGTAAATATAAAAGCAAGAGAACGAACTGGTGAGCAGGTATACTGCACATGTTAGCAGGGGGTAGTTAGGTGGTCAAGGTGACCAGACTCAGGAAGGTGATTCGTTGGATTGGATGATGGCAATCCCTTAGATGATTTTTTCCCCTTCTTCTTGTGGGAAATGGTGTGCCACTCCTCAGATATCGGGGAGATTCGGCCTGAGGGTTCCTGTGGAGCAGAGCCCTGCTCGGGAAGTAGGTTCCATGACCTCAGCAGGGTCAGGCCCTCCTGTACGGATGAAACTACATGCGCCTTGTTGTTGTATGTGTATGTGTTGTTGTATGTGATAGTCAGCTTCACTGGGAATCCCCACCTGTAGATGATAGAGTGGTTCCTCAGGATTTTAGTAAGTGGGTGTAGTGCCCGCCTTTTCTGCAATGTGTGTTGCGATAAGTCTGCAAACAGTTGGATCCTAGAGTAGGGTTCTGATATTAGGGTTTTCTTCCTAAAGGCAGACATCAGGTTGTCTTTGACATGATAGAAATGAACCCTCATGATGACATCTCAAGGCACATCATCTGGTAGATACGAGGGCTTAGGGAGACGGTGTATTCTGTCTATAATAAGTTCAGATATTGGGGTGTTTGGGAGAACAGACAGAATAAGGTCTTTCGCATATTGGTCTAAGTCCCCGGGGTGCACGGATTCTGGAACCCCTCTAAGCTTCACATTGTTCCGCCTAGAGCGGTCCTCCATGTCAGCCATCTTAGACTTCAGCTGCTCTATCTCTGTCATGGTCTTACCTTCTTGCTGTTCTCCTTCGTTTGACATGTGCTGGCGGCCATCTTGGTTTCTGGGTTTCTTGTAGCCTCCCACCCTGCGGCTCCTCCTTCCCACTGGGAGGAGCTGGATGCCTAGCTCATATATATAGGAGGTCTGTGGCTTCAGTTCCTTGCTTGGTCCTCCTGTGTTCACATGCTTCTAAGACTGCTGCTGCTTCTGGTCCCTGATCCTGGCTTCGTCTGACTACCCTGCTGGTTCCTGATCCTGGCTTCGTCTGACTACCCTGCTGGTTCCTGATCCTGGCTTCGTCTGACTACCCTGCTGGTTCCTGATCCTGGCTTCGTCTGACTACCCTGCTGGTTCCTGATCCTGGCTTCGTCTGACTACCCTGCTGGTTCCTGATTCCGGCTTCGTCTGACTACCCTCCTGGTTCCTGACCTCTGGCTTCGCAAGGACTCTGCCTCGGTTTCGCCATCCGTTTGGACTTTTGCTTTTCAGCTTGATTTTCAATAAAGCCTTCTTATTTTCACTTATCTGTTGTTGTACGTCTGGTTCATGGTTCTGTGACATTAGGACCAAGCCATGAATTCTGACGGTACAGGGCCATCCTCGCTACCCACGCTGGTTGCCAGACTTGATCAGCAGGATCACCTGTTGGGTCGGTTCGCCGTGGCGTTGCAAACCCTGCTTGAACGCACGGCTCATTTCGCTCCCGTTGCCGATGGGTCGGTTGTCGCTCCTGGGCCCGCTCCTACTGCTGCTCCGGTTGTTGCGCCAGAGTCTACCCCGACACCTGTTGTTGCGCCTGCGGTGTTTCGGGGTATGACCGGTTCTGCCCCCCTTCCACAGCGCTTTGGGGGAGAGCCAACTCAGTGCCGAGGTTTCCTTAACCAGGTGGGCATTTATTTTGAGTTGCTGCCACATGCCTTTCCGACTGAGAGATCAAAAGTGGGCTTCTTAATTTCGCTGCTCTCGGACAAGGCCTTGGCCTGGGCCAGCCCTTTATGGGAGAACAACAATCCGGTGGTTGCCGAGTTTTCCGGTTTTGTTGCTTCTCTTCGGAGGGTATTCGATGTGCCGGCTCGTGCTGCCTCTGCTGCGAAGCTCCTTATGTCCATCAGACAGGGTTCACGATCCGTAGCTGAATACGCCATTGAGTTTCGTACCCTGGCAGCAGAGGTGGGCTGGAATAATGAGGCTCTAGTCGCTGCTTTCTCTCATGGTCTCTCGGATGCCTTGAAGGATGAGGTTGCAGCTAAGGACCTACCAGTGGAGCTTGAGTCTGTTATTTCTTTCTTGATTTTGATTGACACCAGACTCAGGGAGAGACCTTCCTTTAAGGAGAGTCTGCGGAGGCCTCCTAACAGATTGGCGCCTACCTTTGCTGTCCCACCCGTGCCTCCCTCTCCTCCCACGCCTCCTGGGGATGACTTGGCTGGGGGTGAACCCATGCAGCTGGGCTTTGCTCGCCTGTCCGAGGGGGAGAGGGTACTCCGAAGACGCGAGGGTCGATGCATGTACTGTGGTCTCGGTGGGCATTTTCGGTTGGCATGTCCGAACCGTCCGGGAAACGCTCGCACCTGAGATCCTGTCGGGGGCAGATCTTGGGTGGAGTCTCCTCGTCCCCGGTTTCCCGTGTTGACAAACCACTGATCACTGTTGTCCTCTCCTGGGTCGGGGGCTCAGTGACGACCCAGGCGTTGGTGGACTCTGGTGCTGGTGGTTTGTTCATTGATAGTGTGTTCGCTGCCGCCAATTCCATTCCTCTGCAGGCCCGAGGTTCTCCACTGGCTCTTGAGGCGATAGACGGCAGACCCCTTCTGCCGCCACACGTGACTCATGAGACCCTTCCAGTGGGGATAGCCATTGGTGCCGTTCACAGAGAGTCGGTCTGCTTCCAGGTTATTTCGTCTCCACACTACTCGGTGGTCTTGGGGTACCCCTGGCTCCAGAAGCATAATCCGACTTTCGATTGGAGATCGGCCGAGATCCTCTCGTGGTCACCGCAGTGTGGGGCTAGTTGCATCCATGGGCCTGTCAAGTTGCTGTGTACTTCCTCGGACTCTCTGTTGCCTCCTGAATACGAGGAGTACCGGGATGTATTCGATAAGGTGCGCGCGGTTGCCCTACCTCCGCACCGCCCATACGATTGTGCCATCGAGTTACAACCTGGTGCCGTTCCTTCTCGTGGCAAGGTCTATCCACTGTCGGTAGCGGAGAATGAGGCCATGGAGGAGTACGTGAAGGAGGCGCTTTCACGCGGACACATTCGCAAATCCTCGTCCCCGGCAGGGGCTGGATTTTTCTTTGTGAAAAAGAAGGGCGGTGAGTTGAGGCCTTGCATCGATTACAGGGGTCTCAATCGCATCACGATCAAGAACGCTTACCCAATACCCTTGATTTCCGAGCTGTTCGATCGCCTTAAAGGGGCCACGGTCTTTACCAAACTCGACCTGAGGGCGGCATATAACCTCGTAAGGATCAAGGCGGGCGATGAGTGGAAGACCGCGTTTAACACCAGGACCGGTCATTATGAATCCTTGGTTATGCCCTTTGGGTTGTGCAATGCGCCCGCAGTCTTTCAGGAATTCATTAACGATGTTTTCCGTGACCTGTTGCAGCAGTGTGTGGTGGTCTATTTGGATGACATCTTGGTATATTCTGAATCCATGGAGACCCACATTCTGGATGTCAGACGAGTGTTGCAACGGTTACGAGAGAACAAGCTGTTCGGTAAGCTTGAGAAATGCGAATTTCACCAATCCCAGGTAACCTTCTTAGGTTACATCATTTCCGCTGAGGGGTTCTCCATGGATCCTGAGAAGGTTTCGGCTGTCTTACAGTGGCCCCAGCCCAGTGGTCTTCGCTCCCTGCAGCGCTTTTTGGGCTTCGCCAATTATTATCGGAAGTTCATCAGGGACTTTTCCATGCTAGCCAAGCCTCTCACGGATCTGACCAGGAAGGGCAGTAATTCCCAGGTCTGGCCGCTCGAGGCCATCCGAGCTTTTGAGGCTCTAAAGTCCGCCTTTGTGTCGGCTCCGATTCTGTCGCATCCCAACCCTGGGTTGCCCTTTGTCCTCGAGGTTGACGCGTCTGAGACGGGAGTAGGCGCCCTTCTGTCTCAGCGTAGAACACCAGAGGGTCCTCTGCTTCCTTGTGGGTTTTACTCCCGGAAACTGTCTTCCGCGGAGTGCAACTATCAGATTGGTGACAGGGAGTTATTGGCCATCGTGCAGGCCCTTAAAGAATGGAGGCACTTGCTCGAGGGTTCGGTGGTTCCGGTCCTCATCCTGACGGACCACAAGAATCTGACCTACCTTTCTGAGGCCAAGAGATTGACACCACGTCAGGCCAGATGGGCTCTGTTCTTGTCACGTTTTAATTACGTGGTCTCCTACCTACCCGGTTCCAAGAACATCAGGGCGGATGCCTTATCACGGCAGTACTCCGACCTGTCCAGGGAGGAGTCGATTCCGACTTCGGTCATACCTCCGAATCAGATCCTGGCCGCCATTCGCACCAGTCTGACCTCTCCCCTGGGTGAGCAGATTTTGGCGGCTCAATCTGGTGCTCCCTCTGGGAGACTCAACGGCAGATGTTTTGTGCCTGAGGAGTTGCGCACTCGGTTGTTGCGAACCTACCATAACTCCAAGACCGCGGGGCATCCTGGAAAGAATCAGCTGTCCTGGGCTGTTTCACGTCTGTTCTGGTGGCCTTCCCTACGTTCCGACATCGCCGCATATGTAGCGGCATGCTCTGTTTGTGCCCAGAGTAAGTCCCCTCGGCACCTTCCGTTGGGCCTTCTGCAACCCATAGCCACCGGGGAGCGCCCATGGTCACACCTGGGGATGGATTTCATTGTGGACCTCCCTGCATCCCGAGGCCATACGGTCATTCTCATGATTGTGGATCGATTTTCCAAAATGTGCCACTGTGTTCCTCTCAAGAAGTTACCCTCTGCACAGGAGTTGGCCACGATTTTTGCCAGGGAGGTCTTCCGGTTGCACGGTTTGCCCAAGGAGATTGTGTCGGATCGGGGGAGTCAGTTTGTGTCCAGGTTCTGGCGTGCCTTTTGCTCCCAGTTGGGGATTCATCTCTCCTTCTCCTCGGCCTACCACCCTCAGTCTAATGGGGCTGCAGAACGATCCAATCAGGCCTTGGAGCAATTCCTTCGTTGCTATGTCTCCGATCACCAAGACAATTGGGTTGACCTCCTGCCTTGGGCTGAGTTTGCCAGGAACACGGCGGTGAACTCTTCCTCTGGGACGTCTCCCTTCATGGCCAATTATGGGTTCCAACCTGCCGTGTTACCGGAGGTATTCTCTCCCCAGGATATTCCGGCTGTGGAGGATCACCTTTCCGTCCTACGTGCTTCTTGGGTACAGATCCAGAAGTCCCTTGCGGTCTCTGCGCAGCGCCAGAGACTCCAGGCTGATCGCAGACGAGTGCCTGCTCCTTCCTACCAGGCCGGAGACCGTGTATGGTTGTCCACCCGCAACCTCAACCTTCGAGTGCCCACTCCCAAGCTGGCGCCTCGCTTTGTTGGTCCCTTCCGAGTGCTTCGCAGGGTAAACCCGGTAGCCTATGCCCTTGCGCTTCCTCCTGGCATGCGGATCTCCAACGTGTTTCATGTCTCCCTGTTGAAGCCACTGGTGTGTAATTGTTTCACTTCCTCGGTTCCTCGGCCTCGTCCGGTCCAAGTGGGCAATCGTGAGGAGTATGAGGTGAGCAATATCCTGGACTCACGCCTGGTCCGCGGTCGGGTGCAGTTTTTGGTTCATTGGCGTGGTTATGGTCCAGAGGAGCGTTCCTGGGTTCCCTCCGCAGATGTCCATGCTCCTGCCTTGCTCCGAGCCTTCCACGCACGCTTCCCTCAGAAACCGTTCTTTACTCCGCGGAGGAGGGGCCCTTGAGGGGGAGGTACTGTCATGGTCTTACCTTCTTGCTGTTCTCCTTCGTTTGACATGTGCTGGCGGCCATCTTGGTTTCTGGGTTTCTTGTAGCCTCCCACCCTGCGGCTCCTCCTTCCCACTGGGAGGAGCTGGATGCCTAGCTCATATATATAGGAGGTCTGTGGCTTCAGTTCCTTGCTTGGTCCTCCTGTGTTCACATGCTTCTAAGACTGCTGCTGCTTCTGGTCCCTGATCCTGGCTTCGTCTGACTACCCTGCTGGTTCCTGATCCTGGCTTCATCTGACTACCCTGCTGGTTCCTGATCCTGGCTTCGTCTGACTACCCTGCTGGTTCCTGATCCTGGCTTCGTCTGACTACCCTGCTGGTTCCTGATCCTGGCTTCGTCTGACTACCCTGCTGGTTCCTGATTCCGGCTTCGTCTGACTACCCTCCTGGTTCCTGACCTCTGGCTTCGCAAGGACTCTGCCTCGGTTTCGCCATCCGTTTGGACTTTTGCTTTACAGCTTGATTTTCAATAAAGCCTTCTTATTTTCACTTATCTGTTGTTGTACGTCTGGTTCATGGTTCCGTGACAATCTCATCCTCATGGCTATAATGGGCATCGATGAGTTCGTTGTGAGAGGCAGCGAATTCCCCCATCTTGTTTTCTACCTTATCCATGCGGCCGCCTAAGGCCTGCACCTCCACCCTGAAGGAGCGGACACATTCCATAAAGTCAGCGTGCATGGAGGCAAGTAGGGACATCATCATGTCCTTTAGTCTCGGTTCTGAGACCGGGCGCTCGCTCGTGGGGAAGGTGTCTATGTTGGGAGACAGCTCCCTAGTGGAGTCCATAGAGGAGTGTCCCCCGTGGCTTACCTCCGCCGCTGGTGAGTCCTCCGACAGCCGAGGTTTGCTCTTCACTGGGCTCCTCGACAGCGGAGTAGATGCCGCCAGAGATCGGGGTTGTCTTGCCTTCTGAGCCGAGGGCGGAGGAGGGCTGGGTGATGGCTGAGAGGACCCGCTGGAGGAGGCCGGAGATCCGCCGCCGCCATTTTGGCTGCGCTGCTTCTCCTGGGCCATGAAGAAATGCTGGAGCTGTCTTGGATGGCCGGTGTCTTTCTTCTTGCGAGCCATCGGGGATGAAGGCGGATCACCTCCCCTGTCTTTCAGCCCGAAAAAGAGAGTTGTAAAGGTCTTTGGGACGCCGATGTGTGCCGATTCCTTCCCTGGTCTGGCGGAGCTGCGAGCTCAGACGTCCATGCAGCTACGCGGCGACCACGCCCCCTAGCTTTACAGTTTTAGTAAACTGTTTAAAATAAAAAAATTACAAATTTGAGCTAATAGTTAATAGTTACAATAATAACTTTGTGTATTTTTTGATAAAGAAGAAATCACCAAGGCAACATTGCCATCAATATTGCAAGAATATTTGAGAACTTGTTGCAAGTCATTTTTGTTGTTTTAAAGTACGCCCTAAAATACCAGATCAATGAGATTTTTAATGGCATGCGTTGACTTCAAATTATAGAAAAATGAATGTCAGCACTTAGGCTCGGTTCACACTGATGCGATGCGGGAAGGCTGCGAATTCGCAGCCTGTTCCCGCATCGCACACGCACCCCCGGCAGTTCACACTGCCATATGCGATCCGCTGGGGGTGTCAATGTTATCTTAACGACACCCCCAGTTTGATCGCATATCGCAGTGCGATCGTGCAGTTCGCACAGGATCGGATCGCACAAGTGTGAACCGCTGTGCGATCCGATCCTGATGCGGCAGCAAAAATGCCTCCTGTGCGTGTTTGCTGCGGGTGCGATGCGAATTTAGCCATACAAACTGTATGGCTAAACTCGCACCGCACAGCTGATCGCATGTCATGTCGGAGCAGTGCGCTCCAACATGACATGCGAACCCCGCACACGCAGTAGTGTGAACCGGGGCTTAATGGCATATATAGGTAGCAATAAATGCAGATATACAAACACTTGTGTAGACAGTGACAAAAAAGAAACACAGAACACATAAAGTGTTATACTTGTGTGTCCATGACATGAGAATTTATACAAATAATCAGCGTAAGGAAACGTTCAAATTAACTCTCATGAAGAATTATCAGGTGATGTATTTCAATTGATCTCTCTCCTTCAATGTGAAAAACACCCAGTGCAACCACCAATGCCAAAAAACAGACTCTGCAGATGATATTGAGAATTAGAACAGCAAAAATCGCATGTGATAAGATTCATGCATTTTTCGCTGTTCTAATTCCAGACAGCAACTTCATCTGGTGAGTGCATGTTTTCTGGAATTGGTGGAAGTCACATAGGTTTTTGTCACATTGAAGTAGAGAGATCACTTGAAATACATCATCTGATATTTCTTAGGCCCCTTTCACACATACGGTCCCTTCAGTTCATCAGTTCAGTCACGTCAAAATGTATCTGTTTTTCATCCATTTTTTCATCTATTTTGTATCCATTTTTCATCCGTTTTTCGTCCGTTTTTCATCCGTTTTTCATCCATTTTTCATCCTTTTTTTTACATCCACTACCAATGCAAAAACGGATGAAAAACAGACCGATTGTCCGTTTACATCCATTTTTTGTCCGATCCGTTTTTTTGACGGATGAAAAATAGGGCATTCATCTGTTCCAAAAAACGGACATTGACAGAAGGGGATGATCATCCATTGTCGTTTTTACACAGAGGTGCATTGATGTCCGTTTTTCATCCATCAACGGATGGATGAAAAACGGACAGTATTTGTGAAAGGACCCAAAATGAAAGTTTATTTGACATTTTCCTTACGCTGATTATTTGTATATACAGTATTCTTACGTTATGGTCACACAAGTATAACACTTTATGCATTCTGTGTTTCTTTTGATATTATTATTTAGCACTGCAATTTATGCAAATTATGTTGAACACACTTACCCTATTGGCATGTATTGACACAGCTCCCATGGTTATATTTAAAGATTATAAAGACATATGTCTGAATAAATATTTCCTGACAGACTCCATGGCAGCATACGTTTGGGTAGGCCCTGCCTCCTCTCCTACCCTATAGGACCCCACTCCCATAAATCTTTGCTCCTTTTCAGCATCCATGTTCCTTTTTTGTCCTCCTCAGGTTGCACATACCTGTGTGTTTCCTATCCTTTGTTTGGACGTTTTTGGATTGTGGATTTGGTTCAACATGGTCCTGCCTCCGATAAGCCCTTCCTTTTAGCCGGGTATGGAGGGGGCAACCGAAGATTTATCTGGTGACCAAAAGCCCATGCTGCTGCGGGTGGTCCTGTGTTGCCCGAAGCCCGATGTACTGCGCCTGACTGTGTCTGAACTGAAACCGCAAGTACTTTTTATTTTCCAATGAATTGTTTCTCCCTGGTGCTAGTGTGTTTTCCTGTACCTTGTGCCTCATATTTGCTGCAGAGGGGGTCGAGTGTCCTTCCTGTCCGGTTTTCGGCGCTTCCTGTGTCACGATCGCCGTTGTTATGGTCTTCTGCGCATGCGCGGCCGGGTCCGAAAGCGAGGCTTGGTTAGCGCATGCGCAGTTCCGTACTCAGCGGCCATTTTGCGCATGCGCAGTTGCCGCGTTTGGCGATGACGTAATTTTGGCACTAGATTTAAACAGGAAATTGCCTCTGCAAACTGGGAATGTCATTTCTGTTGGCAGCAGGCTTTCCCGGCGTCCAGATTTCTATACTAACAGGTTAGTGATTGGATTTTTTGCCTCCCCCCCCCCTCCTTGGCAGCTTAAGCACAAATAATGTCTATCACCGCCCCTAAGTGATCTTTTTTTGTGTTTTTAGTTCTTCCAGATGCGATCCACAGCATATTGCCCGCAAGGAAGATCATCAGTCCAAGTCGCAGCACCGGCATTCCTCGTCCAGATCGAGGCGCAAATCCCCTTCCAGCTCTAGGCACCGTGGTGAAGAGAGGTAATCCCCTTCCAAAGGCCACGGTCGCTCGGGTCAACCCAGTAAAAATAAATGCTGGGGGTGTGGTCAACGGGTCCCAGACGGAAAGTCTCTCTGCGACCATTGCTATGCTCAAGCCGCAGGGGAAAGACAGAACTCAGATCAGCATCTGGAGTCAGTGGTAAAACGGGTTCTGAAGGACTCTTTAAAAGATTTGGGAGTCTCTCACCAAAATATAACTTGTTCACAGCCACGTTCTCCAGATTTGGAGTCGCAAGGCCAGGATTTCCTGGATTCTTCCCAACCAAGTCGTCCTTCCCTCCTTCTATCAGACAGTGGTTCTGATTCGGATAATCCCTGTGCAGGCTTTAACTTTGGGCTAGTTCCCCCTTTGGTGAAGGCTGTAAGGGAAGCCCTTGAGTGGGAGGAGTCAACAGTTCCCCCTCCAAAACAGAAAAAGTTTTTTAAACAATTAAATAAAGAACGTCTCAATTTTCCATTCCTAGGAGAACTAGGGAAAATAATCACTGAGGAGTGGGGCAAGGTGGAGAGGGAAAATTCTATGTTTTCCAAGATGGCAAAATTATATCCTTTCAAACAAGAAGAGGTTAAACATCTTGAATCTCCTCCACTCGTTGATGCTGCAGTGATGAGACTCGTAAAGCACGTGACTCTCCCTCTGGAGGATACAGCCTCCTTTAAAGACCCATTGGAAAGGAGAATTGACTCTGACCTGAAGCGAGTCTATCTCACAGCAGGCATGGCCTGTAAGCCAGCCTTAGCTCTAGCTGCTATATCTAAAGCTATGGAGATCTGGTCTGAAGATATTGAGGACTCTTAAGAATGTCTCTGAAGATGTCGCCAAGAGCTCTCCTATCCAAGAGTTAAAGATGGCATCCGCCTTCCTGGGGGAGGCCTCTATTGACATGATCCGTCTTTTGGCCCGTGTGATGCTATCTTCTGTCACCGCCAAAAGGGCGCTTTGGCTTCGGCCTTGAGTAGCTGATGCCGCTTCAAAACAAATATGGTGTCGGATACCATTTGAGGGATCTTTCCTCTTTGGCAATAAATTGGAGAGTGCCATCTCTAAGGCCACTGGCGGTAGGTCGGGGTTCCTCCCTCAGGACAGGCGCCAAAGTAACTTCAAGAGAGCTCCTCCTAGAAAGCAAAGCACTGGCCATTCCAGAGACGCACGCAGCTATAAGCCAGGCAAAAGCTATAATAGAGGCTGGAAGTCTAGACAGTCCTCCTTTCAGAAGCCATCCAAGAGTGATTCGTTTGGTGATCGGGAGGCCACTAAGTCGTTTTGAGGGTGGGCCCGCTCAGGCATGCCAGGTAGGGGCCCATCTGTTCCACTTTCGGCATGTCTGGGCGGCCTCAGTTCGAGACGCTTGGGTGGTCGACACAGTTTCGGTCGGTCACTCTTGGACTTTCAGTCGCACCCCGAGGCTCAGGTTTGTCCCAACCTCCATCCCTGCCTCAGAAGAAAAGAGATTCTGTTCTCCTACATAGAGTCTCTGCTACTCCAAGGTGCAGCGATTCCCGTTCCAGACATCGAAAGGGGTCAAGGAATCTACTCCCCTCTGTTTATGGTGTGGAAGAAGAACGGCTCTTGGAGACCCGTTATAGACCTAACACATCTAAATCAGTATATTCTCAGAGAAAGTTTCAAGATGGAGTCTCTCCAGACAATCCAACTCTCAGTACAGCCGAAAGACTGGCTGATATCTATAGACCTGAAAGACGCGTACTTTCATGTTCCCATCGCAGAAAACCTTCAGCGATTTCTTCGCTTCACCATAGGAGAAAGTCACTTCCAGTTTGTTTGTCTTCCCTTTGGACTCTCCACGTCGCCTCGCACATTCTCAAAAGTTTTGCTGGCAGTAGTGGCATTGATCAGAGTGGAAGGCATCAGATTATATCATTACCTGGACGATCTGCTCCTCTTATCTCAGGACAAGTCGCAGCTCCTCAGACACAGAGACCGTGTCATCGAGGTCCTTCAAGAGTTCGGTTGGATCCTGAACCTCGAAAAAAGCCATCTGGTTCCCACCCAATCTCTCATCTTTCTGGGAGCTTTGTTCAACACAGAGAAGAATACTATTTCTCTTCCAGTGGAGAAAATTCCAGTGATCAGGGAGAGGATCTCTCTAGCCCTCTCCTCCTCTCATCTCACGGCTCGTCAATGTCTGAAAGTGATTGGGACTCTGGTAGCGACAGTTCCCATGGTAAAGTGGGCTCTCTGGAAACTGAGACCATTCCAGAGAGGCTTTCTCCAGCAATGGCAGTCAGACGATCTGGCCCAACGGATTGCATTGACGGCAGTCATGAAGAGGTGTCTTCCATGGTGGTTGGTAAGAGAAAACCTTCTGAACTGTCACTCCATAGCCCCCATCTCCTGGATCAAGGTGACATCGGATGCCAGCTCCACGGGTTGGGGAGCCCACTGCCTATCTGAGACAGCACAGGGCAAGTGGGGCTTCTCTACCGTCGGGATTGTCTCCAACATCCTGGAACTCAGGGCAGCCTTCAAGGCGCTCCAGGTCTTTCAACATCTGATTCAGGGTGCGTCTGTAATCCCCAGATTAGACAACACTACAGTGGTGGCCTACGTAAAGAGGCAGGGCGGAACACGCAGTTGGTCTCTACTGCAGGAAGTGAAGCCAATAATGCTCTGGGCTCAGAGGTACCTAACCAACCTGTCAGAGGTGTATGTTCCGGGGATACAGAACATGCAGGCAGATTTTCTTTCCCGAGTGACACTCGACAACAACGAGTGGTCCCTCAACATGGAAGTTTTCAAGTGGATTCAGTCCCTAGATTTTCTTCCGGAGGTTGACCTATTTGCAGCTCCAGGCAACAAGAAATTTGCAAAATACTACACAAGGTTCCGAGACCCCCGAGCCATTGGGGTCGACGCTCTCACGGACCGTTGGAAGTTTCGCCTTCCCTCCAACTCCGATTATTCTCCAGTTCCTGCGGAGACTCAGGACGGAGGCGATGGAGGTCTTAGCTGTGATCCCATATTGGCCCAACAGGCCATGGTTTCCCCTATTAACCCTGCTCAGTTACCAGACGCCTGTAACTCTACCTCTCAGGCCGGATCTTCTGTCACAAGGCCCTACCTTTCATCCGTGCCCAGCTCGACTACACCTCAAGGTGTGGTTCTTGAGAGGGGGAGATTGGAGGCATTAGGATGTCCAGCAGAAGCCATCCCTACCCTTTTGAGTGCTAGACGAAGCAGCACCAATAGGGTGTACGAAAGAATCTGGGCAAAGTTCTCCAGTTTTTTTGTCTCCTAGAAGTGGTCCTGATGTGATTCCTACCATACAAGACATTCTGGGGTTCCTACAATCAGGCCTAGACCTATCTTTATCTGTCAGTTCATTACGGGTCCAGGTGTCAGCAATCTCAGCCTTCACAGGAGTTTCCTGGGCAAGACATACATGGATTCGTCAATTTTTCAAAGGTGCAATGAGGTTAAAACCCCAGAGGAAGCCGAGATTCCCAAAATGGGATCTCTCGTTAGTCTTGGATTTCTTCTCCGCACTAGAATCATCTCTAGGTAGACCTCTGTCAGTCAGAGAGCTTACACTTAAAACTGTGTTCCTGGTGGCAATTACGTCAGCAAAACGAGTCTCTGAGCTACAAAGTCTGGGGGTAAAAGAACCATTCCTAACCTTTTTCCCTGACCGAGTAGTTCTTATACCTATGTTGGGTTCAACCCCGAAAGTGACCTCAGTATTCCACGAGAATCAGGAGATTGTTCTTCCCATCTTTAGAACAGATGAAGATTCTCAACATCATCCGCTTGATGTAGGCAATTCCTTACAACAATACCTGACAGCCACAGCTGGCTTCCGTCAGACAGACTTCCTTTTTGTCCTTCTTCACGGAAAAAAGAAAGGAATGCGGGCCTCTTCGAGGGCTATTGCTGCATGGATCGTTCAAGCCATACAATGGGCATAAAAATCCAGGGGCTTGAATCCTCCAGAAGTGGTGACCGCACACTCAACCCGGAGTGTCTCAACATCTTGGGCAGCTTCCAGGCATGTCGCTCCCGAAGTAGTCTGTAGGGCGGCGTCCTGGTCTTCGATCAATACGTTTATGCCTCACTATTGTATTGAACCAGCTGCCTTATCTTCTGTAAAGTTTGGTATTCAAGTACTATCGGTTGATGGTACCAATTAAAGTTTACCTTTGTTCAGCATCTTTCCACCCGGGAGTGTATTGCGAGTTATTTCCCGAACGTATGCTGCCATGGAGTCTGTCAGGAAAACGGAAAATTGATATCAAATACTTACCGTAATTTTCCTTTCCTGATGGACTCCATGGCAGCAGGAGTTCCCTCCCAGTTCCTGAGTAGGCTAGTTACAGAACATGGATGCTGAAAAGGAGCAAAGATTTATGGGAGTGGGGTCCTATAGGGTAGGAGAGGAGGCGGGGCCTACCCGAACGTATGCTGCCATGGAGTCTATCAGGAAAGGAAAATTACGGTAAGTATTTGATATCAATTTTCCGTTTTTTCTCAAAGGCAAATTCCTATTTTGTTACCAATTGTAGTATGTGATCATTATCACACTTAAAAAAAAAAAAAATCTGTTGGATTGATTCTTCCAAACAAAAGATTGCCGCAGTGTTAATGGAATATATAGCAAGAATTCTGACTTCTCTCTCTGTTCTATATCACCACCCTCAACTCATATGGTAGATTTACCCACTTATCCAAAGGATGTCACAAAGTAAGGTATGAACAATCAAGCTTATTTAAAGTGTATGTAAACCCTCACATATACCCAGTGAAGTGAACAGCCTCAGATGATACATAGAGATAAAACAAAGCTCCCTACATATGTTTTACATGCATATCTGCTCTCTTCAGCTTTATATATTCTTTAGAAAATGCACATTGTGTTAGATATTTTCTCTTACTGTTCAGCACTGGGAGTGTAGTGAAGCCTTACACTGTGTGACAGCTGATTGGAGGAAAGGCACACACCCCCACTCCACATAGGCAGGAACAAGAAGCGTTGTGCTGTGACAAGAACAGCTGTCTGCTAATTTGTTTAGAGCAACCTCCCATGACACAAATTTCAGCCTGGTTTTATAACAGTTGACAGAAAACTTGTCAGAAGTTATCATGTGGATAACAGAAGAACAGAGCAGGAGAAAGCCATGGGACTTAGTGCTTTGAAGAGAAAAAAAAAAAAAAAACACTACAGATATATGTGCTTAGGTCAAATTTCATGAATCAGGTTTACATCCACTTTAAGCATCAAAGGAGTGCCAAATCAATGAACAAAATCAATTAACAAAATGTCCAGTCTGTCCCCAGAGATCCAGCTATTCCCTCATTGGGAATCAACATCTTGCCTCTCATACCATCAATACAGAAGATGAATCCAGGGTGGTAATTACAGGCCACACATCAAACTTACATCTGTTCAGGGACATTGCTACAATTGGGGGAAAAAAAACACAGGCTGCCTTGGAGCACACCGAGGAGAATAACTCTGCGGTGTACTTATGAGGTTCGTTAAATAGAACGTAAGCCTATTAGCTCTATACATTGGAACACATATAGTGTGCTCCAGCCTGTGTGCCTGCAAATTTGGTCTTAATTAAAGTGCCATCAGTAAATATATCACAGAAGAACGTAAACCTTTAATACATTTAAAACTATTTAAACATTTCTATTACCAATCAAATTCCCCCTACTTTGGTTTTCAACATGTTTTAATTCTCAATACATAGATATCATTAGCAAGCATATATTTACATAATAATGGAAAAGCATGCAACAGGAGCCCTGCCCTAGTTTAAGATTGTAACTGCATTATTATTCATTTTGCAAAAAAATGAAAAAGAAAATCATTTGCATCAATACAAATTGATTTTAGGGATACTTTTCTAAAAATGTGGGACTGTCAGTAACTGTTGTCTAACAGTCCATAAAAATAAATAAATCATTGTAAGTTTGGCTACCCTAATTAGGGACAGCATTGTGTTATCCAATAAAGGGACAACTATGCAAAATTCCAGTTTGGTGAATACTAAATGTAAGGTGCTAGCGCAGAACTCACTTTTCAAAATATATCCGCACTGAAAGAAAACCATCACTGTCACAATTTTAAATACCTATTAGAGTTGAGCGGACACCTGGATGTCCGTGTTCGGCGGGTTCGGCCGAACTTGAAAAAAAATTCCGGGTCCGTGTCCCGGACTTTTTCCGAACTTTACCCGGACACCGAACCCCATTGAAGTCAATGGGGACCCGAACTTTCAGGCACTAAAATGGCTCTAAAACACCAATGGAAAGGGCTAGAGTGCTGAAAATGGCAGCAACACGTAGTTAAGAGCATGGCAAGTGCTCTGCAAACAAATGTGGATAGGGAAATAAATTAAAACAACAAAAAAAACAGAAAAATTAAAAAATTTCTTCATCTGTGAAGGACGAGGCCCATATGGAGTAGGAGGGAGGTTGAGGTGGTGGTGGATGTGGCGGTGTAGGTGGAAGCGGCGGTGGAGGAGGACGAGGTAGCCAACACTGCTTTTTTTCAGTCATTTTAAATGAGGGTACACCCCAAAAGAGTGAGAAAGATCAAAAGTGGAACAATGGCTGGGTAAGGTCGGTATCCATCTCTATTCTGCACAAGGTATGGAAAAGTCCTGTGGGATCCATGGCTGGTTAATTTTAATGAACGTGAGCTTGTCCACATTGTCTCTGGACAGGCAGCTGCACTTGTCTGTGATAACGCCCCCAGCCGTGCTAAATACACGTTCAGATAATACACTGGCTGCAGGGCACGCCAGCACCTCCAAGGCGTAAAGGGCAAGCTCAGGCCATGTGCCCAATTTGGAGACCCAGAAGTTGAAGGGGGCAGACCCGTCATTCACTACATGTAGGCGTGTGCACACATACTGCTCCACCATGTTGGTGAAATGCTGCCTCCTGCTAAGACGTTCCATATGAGCTGCTGGTGCTGCTGTTTGTTGTGGCGTGCTGACAAAGCTTTTCCACATTTTGGCCATGCTAACCCTGCCTTCTGAGGTGCTGGCGGTGCCCTGGTTGCGTTGGCGACCTCTTCCTCCTCCTCCTCTGCCTTGGCCTTGTGCTTCCACTGTGGCCCCGCTGTCAGGTGGGAATGCCAGCAGCATCGCGTCTACCAGCGTGCACTTGTACTCGCGCATCTTGCGATTGTGCTCCAGTGAGTGAATTAAGGATGGTACGTTGTCCTTGTAATGGGGATCCAGCAGCGTGGCCACCCAGTAATCAGCACAAGTTAGAATGTGGGCAACTCGGCGGTCGTTGTGGAGACACTGCAGCATGTAATCGCTCATGTGTGCCAGGCTGCCCAGAGGCAATGAAAGGCTGTCCTCTGTGGGAGGTGTATCATCTGTGTCCTCTGTATCCCCCCAGCCACGCACCAGTGATGGCCATGAGCTGGCCTGGGTGCCACCCTGCTGTGAACATGGTTCCATCTCCTCCTCCATCTCCTCCTCCTCATCCTCCAGAACTGTGCCCCTGCTGGACAATTGTTTGTGGGTGCAGGAACCCACCCTCGGAGCCACTTGTGAATGACTGCCCTGAAAGCCTTGGAAATGTTACCTCTTCATCCTCCTCCTGCTCATCCTGTGCCACATCCTCTTCCATCATTGGCCGAATAGTTTTTTGAAGGAGGCATAGAAGTGGGATAGTTAAGCTGACAACGGCGTCATCGGCACTGGCCATGTTGGTGGAGTACTCAAAACAGTGCAACAAGGCACACAGGTCTCGCATGGAGGCCCAGTTATTGGTGGTGAAGTGGTGCTGTTCCGCAGAGCGACTCAAGCATGCGTGCTGCAGCTGAAACTCCACTATGGCCTGCTGCTGCTCGCACAGTCTTTCCAGCATGTGCAAGGTCCAGTTCCACCTTGTGGGCACGTCACATATGAGGCGGTGAGCGGGAAGGGCGAAGTTACGCTGCAGAGCTGACAGGCGAGCAGCAGCAGGGTGAGAACGCTGAAAGTGCGCACAGACGGCCCGCACTTTCTGTAGCAGCTCTGACATATCGGGGTAATTTTTAAGGAACCTCTGCACCACCAAATTCAGCACATGCGCCAGGCAAGGGATGTGCGTCAAACCGGCTAGGCCCAAAGCTGCTATGAGATTTCGCCCATTATCGCACACCACCAGGCCGGGCTTGAGGCTCGCTGGCAGCAACCACTCATTTGTCTGCTGTTCCATGCTCCTCCACAACTCCTGCGCGGTGTGTGGTTTTCCCCCCAAACAGGCAAGTTTTAAAACTGCCTGCTGTCGTTTACCCCTGGCTGTGCTGAAGTTGGTGGTGAAGGTGTTACGCTGACCGGATGAGGAGGCGGTAGAGGATGAGGAAACGGAGTAGGAGGAGTTAGGAACAGGAGGCAAACTGAAGCGCCCTGCAATCCTCGGTGGTGGAAGGACATGCGCCAAATTGCTATCCGCCTCAGGCCCATCCGCCACTGCATTTACCCAGTGTGCCGTTAGGGAGATATAACGCCCCTGACCGTGCTTACTGGTCCACGTATTGGTAGTTAGGTGGACCTTGGCACAGATGGCGTTGCGCAGTGCACACCTGATTTTTTCCCCCCACTTGGTTGTGCAGGGAAGGGATGGCTTGCCTGGAAAAGTAGTGGCGGCTGGGCACGACGTACTGTGGGACAGCCACCGACATAAGGCTTTTAAAACTGTGCATCTCCACCAGACGGAATGACAGCATTTCAAAGGCCAAGAATTTTGAAATGCTGGCATTCAGGGCCAGGGATCGCGGGTGGGTCGGGGGGTACTTCCTCTTCCTCTGAAGTGTTTGGTAGATGGAAAGCTGAACGCTTCCACGGGACATTGTGGAGATGGTTGGTGACCCAGGTGGTGGTGTTGCTGACAGATAGTCTGTTTGCGGGGTGGTAGGCGCCGGTATCACTACAGAGGTAGATGGAGAGTCCGAGACTGCAGCAGAAGAGGAAGCAGGAGGAGCCAGAGACCTTTCTTGGTTTTGAAGGTGTCTACTCCACTGCAGCTCGTGCTTTGCACTTAGATGCCTGATCATGCAGGTTGTGCTCAGGTTGAAAAGGTTTATGCCTCGCTTCAGGCTCTGATTGCACAGGGTGCAAACCACTCGTGTCCTGTCATCAGCACATTTTCTGAAGAACTTCCACGCTAGAGAACTCCTTTGAGCTGGCTTTGGTGCGCTCGGTCCCTTGCTCGTTGGGCAGTAGCAGGCGTAATGTCTAGGGCACGGCTGCTCCACTTCTGCACCCTGCTCCCTCTTCTGCTGTGCTGGTGGCTCTGTGCGACCACCGCCTCTTCCTCCAAACTACTCAGGTCACCTGCATGACCTTCATTCCATGTGGGGTCGAGGACCTCATCGTCCTCCACATCATCTTCCACCCAGTCTTCACCCCTGCCCTCCTTGTCGGTCTCCACAATTCTGAATGCCGCAGCAGTTGGCACCTGCGTTTCGTCATCATCGGAGACGTGCTGCGATGGTCCTTCCATGTACTCATCTTGAGAAATAAGTGGTTGGGCATCGTTGCACTCAATCTCTTCCACTTCTGGGGCAGGGCTAGGCCCTGGGAAACCCTGCTGACAGAGTCATCAAAAAGAAGAAGAGACTGCTGCATGACTTGGGGGCTCAGACTGCTTGCCTGATTTGCAAGGGGGTGAGGTGAAAGACGGTTGGACATTGGCTGCAGGTGCCAACTCTGACCTTTCTGCAGCAGACTGGGTGGGAGACAATGTGAAGGAACAGGAGGCACTGTCAGCAACCCAATCTACTATCGCCTGTACTTCTTCTGGCCTCATCACTTCTAGAGGCGCATGATGCCCTACCAAATACTGCTGCAGGTTCTGTCACCTACTCACACTTGAGGAAGGTGTTTCACTTGTGGGTGTAGCTGGCACAGATCGACCATGTCCTCTCCTTGCAACAGGAGCTCTACCAGCAGCACCACGACCCAGGCCACGGCCCCTATTTGACGGTCTCCTCATTTTTCTGTAGATTATGATCTTGCCCTAGAAAGGTGTTTATTGAATAGCGGAACAAAACAACAACAGTATCGCACGGGTGTATCTCACAGTCAAATATGCAAACTATGCCACAATTTAATTTTTTTTACCCCAAAAGGGTGTTTATTAAATAGCGGAATAGAAAAACAGTATACAAATACAACGGGTGTATCTCAGAGTCAAATATGCAAAGTATGATGCAAATTTAATTTTTTTCACCCCAAAAGGGTGTATATTGAATAGCGGAATAGAAAAAAGGATACAAAACGGTGTATCTCACACGTACAAACACAGACTAGGCCCCGATTACAATTTTTTGTACCCTAAAGGGAGGATGAGGAAGAGGAGTAGGAGTAGTTCGGAACAGGAGGCAAACTGAAGCGCCCTGCAATCCTTGGCGGTGGAAGGAGATGCGCCAAACAAATTTAAAAGGTGTATCTCACACGTACCGATACAGACTATGCCGTAATTTAATTTTTTACACTCCAAAAGGGTGTATATTGAATAGCGGAATAGGAAAAATTTTATAAAACGGTGTATCTCACACGTACAAACACAGACTAGGCCCCGATTACAATTTTTTGTACCCTAAAGGCAGGATGAGGATGAGGAGTAGGAGGAGTTCCGAACAGGAGGCCAACTGAAACACCCTGCAATCCTCGGCGGTGGAAGATGCGCCCCAAAAGATTGGAAGGTGTATCTCCCACGTACCGATACAGACTATGCCGCAATTTAATTATTTTTACCCCAAAGGGTGTAGATTGAATAGCGGAATAGAAATTTTTTTATAAAACGGTGTATCTCACACGTACAAACACAGACTAGGCCCTGATTACAATTTTTTGTACCCTAAAGGCAGGATGAGGATGAGGAGTAGGAGGAGTTCAGAACAGGAGGCAAACTGAAGCACCCTGCAATCCTCGGCGGTGGAAGATGCGCCCCAAAAGATTGGAAGGTGTATCTCACACGTACCGATACAGACTATGCCGCAGTTTAATTATTTTTACCCCAAAGGGTGTCGATTGAATAGCGGAATAGAAAAATTTTTATAAAACGGTGTATCTCACACGTACAAACACAGACTAGGCCCCGATTAAAATTTTTTGTACCCTAAAGGCAGGATGAGGATGAGGAGTAGGAGGAGTTTGGAACAGGAGGCAAACTGAAGCACCCTGAAATCCTCGGCGGTGGAAGATGCGCCCCAAAAGATTGGAAGGTGTATCTCACACATACCGATACAGACTATGCCGCAATTTAATTCTTTTTACCCCAAGGGGTGTAGATTGAATAGTGAAATAGAAAATATGATATCAAAAGGTGTATCTATCTCACACGTACAGACCCAGACTAGGCCCCGATTACTATTTTTTGTACCCCAAAGGCAGGATGAGGAGTAGGAGGAGTTCGGAACAGGCAGGAGGCAAACTTAAACACTCTGCAATCCTCGGCGGTGTAAGATGAGCCCCAAAAATTGGAAAGGTGTATCTCACACGTACCGATACTGACTATGCCGCAATTTAATTCTTTTTACCCCAAGGGTGTAGATTGAATAGCGGAATATAAAATATGATATCAAAAGGTGTATCTATCTCACACGTACAGACCCAGACTAGGTCCCGATTACTATTTTTTGTACCCCAAAGGCAGGATGAGGAGTAGGAGGAGTTCAGAACAGGCAGGAGGCAAACTGAAACACCCTGCAATCCTCGGCGGTGTAAGATGAGCCCCAAAAATTGGAAAGGTGTATCTCACACGTACCGATACTGACTATGCCGCAATTTAATTCTTTTTACCCCAAGGGTGTAGATTGAATAGCGGAATATAAAATATGATATCAAAAGGTGTATCTATCTCACACGTACAGACCCAGACTAGGCCCCGATTACTATTTTTTGTACCCCAAAGGCAGGATGAGGAGTAGGAGGAGTTCGGAACAGGCAGGAGGCAAACTGAAACACTCTGCAATCCTCGGCGGTGTAAGATGAGCCCCAAAAATTGGAAAGGTGTATCTCACACGTACCGATACTGACTATGCCGCAATTTAATTCTTTTTACCCCAAGGGTGTAGATTGAATAGCTGAATAGAAAATATGATATCAAAAGGTGTATCTATCTCACACGTACAGACCCAGACTAGGCCCCAATTACTATTTTTTGTACCCCAAAGGCAGGATGAGGAGTAGGAGGAGTTCGGAACAGGCAGGAGGCAAACTGAAACACCCTGCAATCCTCGGTGGTGTAAGATGAGCCCCAAAAATTGGAAAGGTGTATCTCACACGTACCGATACTGACTATGCCGCAATTTAATTATTTTTACCCCAAGGGTGTAGATTGAATAGCGGAATAGAAAATATGATATCAAAAGGTGTATCTATCTCACACGTACAGACCCAGACTAGGCCCTGATTACTATTTTTTGTACCCCAAAGGCAGGATGAGGAGTAGGAGGAGTTCGGAACAGGCAGGAGGCAAACTGAAACACCCTGCAATCCTCGGCGGTGTAAGATGAGCCCCAAAAATTGGAAAGGTGTATCTCACACGTACCGATACTGACTATGCCGCAATTTAATTCTTTTTACCCCAAGGGTGTAGATTGAATAGCGGAATAGAAAATATGAAATAAAATTGGTGATTATTCAATAGCACATGTGAACACAGCAGTGTCTTATGTCAGTCAGCTCTGCTGCAGGCTATGAAGGGAAAAAAAAAAGAAAATTCCCCTTTAAGTTTGTAATTTTTAAATAGATTAGTACAGACTATGCCAAAATCTAATTTTTATAACCCAAAAGGGTGTATATTGAATAGTGGAATAGAAAAAAGTGTATAAAATTGAAAATCACTCAATAGCACATGTGAACACAGCAGTGTCTTATGTCAGTGAGCTCTGCTGCAGGCTATGAAGGAAAAAAAAAAAAGAAAATTCCCCTTTAAGTTTGTAATTTTTAAATAGCTTAGTACAGACTATGCCACAATTAATTTTTTTTTAACCCAAAGGGGTGTATATTGAATAGTGGAATAGAAAAAGTGTATAAAATTGAAAATCACTCAATAGCACATGTGAACACAGCAGTGTCTTATGTCAGTCAGCTCTGCTGCAGGCTATGAAGGGGGAAAAAAAAAGAAAATTCCCCTTTAAGTTTGTAATTTTTAAATAGATTAGTACAGACTATGCCACAATTTAATTTTTTTTAACCCAAAAGGGTGTATATTGAATAGTGGAATAGAAAAAAGTATATAAAATTGAAAATCACTCAATAGCACATGTGAACACAGCAGTGTCTTATGTCAGTCAGCTCTGCTGCAGGCTATGAAGGGAAAAAAAAATTTCCCTTTAAGTATTGTAATTTTTAAATAGATTAGTACAGACTATGCCACAATTTAATTTTTTTTAACCCAAAAGGGTGTATATTGAATAGTGGAATAGAAAAACGTGTATAAAATTGAAAATCACTCAATAGCACATGTGAACACAGCAGTGTCTTATCACAGTCAGCACTGAAGCAAAAACGCTGCACACAACTGACTGATAAAAATATTTTTTTTTCTCCCTCCTCCTCCTCCTCTTCAGCGGGCTTAACTGAGGGCAAAACGATTGTGTTCACTGCACCAACCCCCACACAGCAAAATCGATGTAGAACACTGACCCTGTCTATTCTCCAGCCTCGCCCTAAAATGCCCTAATAACTCACCCTGCCTGCACTCCGACCTGTCCCTGCATTCTTTTCGGAGCGGCCAAAATTGATCAAAGCCAACTCCTCTCTAGGCTGCCTGTTCATACATTTTTTTAGTGTCATATTAAAAGATAGCAAAAACATTAATATTACCATCATGTTATTTTTTTCAGCGTGTTTAGGATCTTTATCATTACTTTTCCAATACATCACTTCCTCCCCCTACCTCCTCCACTCGCCCTCACTCGACCCCCCCCCCCCCTCCCCTCCTGAATCACCAATTTTGATTCATCTAGTTCTCATCTTGTTTTTCTCTCCCCATGTAAACATGATTTATGACAAATTTCATTTATAAATCCCAATTTTCTGTTTATAGAGTATTACTACTTGGTAAAGTGTATAATCTTTTATCATGAATCCTTTCTATGTCACATTGTTTGGTCTCTGTATTTGGCATATCACAAAAAAAAAAGACAACAAAATTGGGGAAAATCATTATTTTATTTGTAAAAAACTTTGCAATTCTTTGTACCAGAATACTAATTTTCTTACTATTTAAAACAGGACAAATTAAAGAATAACATTTGAATGTTTTCTGTACAGTAAGGGCTCTTTCACGCGGCCGCTCCGTGTGAGAGCTCGGATGCGGTCCTTTTTTTTTTTTTTCCACGGAGCGGATGACATTTCTGTCATCCGCTCCGTATGCCCGCATATCATCCCATCCGTTTGCTGATGATATGCGGACATAATGTAAGTTTATGGGGGTTTGCGGATGTCAGCGGATGACACCGCTGACATCCGATTTTACTTCCTTTCTGTTTTTTGAACGGAACAAAAATAGGGTTTTGTTCAGTTCCAAAAAACGGAACAGAACTGGCAGGAAGAAAATCGTATGTCAGCGGACGGTATTCCGCTGACATCCGCAATGCCATAGACTTACATTATGTCCGCAAATCATCCGCAAAAAAATAGGATGATTTGCGGACATACGGAGCGCCCGTGTGAAAGGGCCCTAACACTTTTTTTTAAACAAACACTGATCAAAATAGAAAAAAGTGTGTTTAAAAAAAAAAAAGAAGATTTTTCATTTTTCTGTGTTATCTTATGTATCTTGTTGCTGAATAAAAAGGCTGATAGCAGAAATGTAAAATTGCTCTAGTCCATATGGAGTTTGGGAGCTGAAGTATTTAAAGTGGAAAAAAAGGGAAAGCAAAATGACATATGTTTCAGTCTGCTTACATCATCAACAGCAGTTTTTGTATTCCTGAGTCCCTTGTAACATCGTTTTATGTATTGACAATGCTATTCATTCTGCAGTTTAATTAACACACTGTTGACATCCTGTGAAAAACTGAATTTTTGTAAAATCTTACCTGTAAAATTCCTTTCTCTGAGTCCTCCGACAGTCGCCGCCTCTTCATATTCGTCACATATGGGGTATTAGACTTTGCTCCGAAGGAGTAGCTAGGCAACAGAATATGTTAACAATAAAGCTTTTAACATATCCCACCCTCAAGGGGTGGTCCCCTCAGTCAATACCCTCCTACTTCCTGCAACCATATCTCAGTTTTAGTGGAATAGCAGTAGAGTATACAATCAAACCCCAAAAGAGGGGCGGGGGCGGTGACTGTCGGAGGACTCAGAGAAAGGAATTTTACAGGTAAGATTTTACAAAAATTCCGTTTTCTCTTACGTCCTCCGACAGTCGCCGCCTCTTCATATTCGTCACATATGGGGACGTCCCAAAGCAGTGCAAACATGAGGGGTGGGAAACGCATCCGCGCCGAAAGGCAACGCAGTCTCCGCATCAAAGAAGGAACCTTACCAAAGGAAGGAAACCAGCTGGGCAACAGCAAAAAACAAGTGCTCAACAGGAGCAACAACCCAGGAAAAGACAAAAAAACAGGGGATACAAAACTTATCCCAACAGCCAGGAGTCCCCAACAAGGGACCCTAGGGAACAGCCGCACTAAGAACCTTGCGGCCAAAGGAAGCATCCGCCGATGCCTGAACATCTACTTTGTAGAATTTTGTGAAAGTGTGCACGGTCGACCAAGTCGCCGCCTTACACACCTGGGCTACAGAAGCCCCATGACGACAGGCCCAAGACGTACTCAGAGATCTAGTAGAGTGCGCCTTCACAGGCACAGGGGGAACCTTCCCCTGCAAAGCATAGGCCTGTTCAATGGTCTGCCTGATCCATTTGGCGATGGTAGAGGCCGAAGCCGCCATGCCCTTCCGAGGACCCTCTGGAAGAACAAACAAGGAGTCCGTCTTTCGAAAAGACTCAGTCGATTTAAGGTAAACCCTTATCGCCCGAACAACATCCAGAGAGTGCAATCTCACCTCCTTTGGATGTTTAGGCTTCGTGCACAACGAAGGCAAGACAATATCCTCATTAAGATGGAATTCCGAAACTCGTTTCGGAAGAAAAGAAGGATTAGGTCGCAAGACCACCTTATCCAAATGAATAACCAGGTACGGAGACTTGCAGGACAAAGCCGCCAGCTCCGACACTCTGCGAGCCGAAGTGATCGCCACCAAAAAGGCGACCTTTTTGGACAACATAGACAACGAGATCTCCCTGATCTGTTCAAAAGGAGCACGTTGTAACACAGATAGAACGAGATTCAAGTCCCAAGGGGGCAGAGGATCCCGCCTAGGGGGAACCAGATGCCGCACACCCTGAACAAAGGTGCCAACCAATGGGTTGGAAGCCACGGGACGTTGAAACAGAACGGCCAGAGCAGACACCTGACCCTTTATCGTAGCCAGCGCCAAACGCTGATCAACACCCGTTTGAAGGAAAGACAGCACACGGGACACCGAGTACGTGCGGGGTGAAAACCCCCTGGACTCACACCAGGCAAAATAGGCCTTCCAAGTACGGTAATAAACCTTCCCCGAGGAAGACTTCCTCGCGTTGATTAAAGTATGAACGACCTCCGGAGAGAGACCCCTCTCCTTCAGGACCTCGGTCTCAACAGCCAGGCCGTCAAAGCTAGCGACTGTAAAGCAGGATGGTATATCGGTCCTTGAGACAGTAGATCGTCTCGAAGAGGCAGACGCCACGGGGCGTCGACCGCCAGATTCACGAGGTCTGCGTACCAGGACCGGCGAGGCCAGTCCGGTGCCACAAGAATCACCGTGTTGCGTTCCGAGTGTAACCTGCGAAGGAACCTGGACAGCAACTGAATCGGTGGAAACGCGTACATCAGCCTGTACTGATGCCACGGGGCCACTAACGCGTCCGACGCGTCTGCCCGAGGGTCGCGCGTCCTTGCCACGAACCTCTTCACCTTGTTGTTGAGACGAGACGCGAACAGGTCCACATCTGGAAGACCCCACTTCGCGCACAACATCTGGAAGACAGCCGGGTGGAGAGACCATTCCCCCTGATCCAGGGTCTGGCGACTCAGATAGTCCGCCTGCCAGTTCTCCACTCCCGGAATGTGAACCGCTGTTATCGCCGGGACATGAGTCTCGGCCCAAGACAGAATGTCGGCCACTTCTTGAGCCGCTCGGGCACTCCTGGTGCCCCCTTGGTGGTTGATGTAGGCCACCGCCGTGGCATTGTCCGTCTGCACCCGAACCGGGCAACCCTGCAGCCGGTCCGTCCAGCGATGAAGACAGAGACTTATCGCACGCAATTCCAGAATGTTGATCGGAAGGGAAGGCTCCCCCTCCGACCAAGTCCCCTGAGCGGACAGAACGCCCAGAACTCCACCCCAGCCCGACAGGCTGGCATCCGTGGTGATTACCGTCCACGAGATCGGACGAAACGACTTGCCCCCGGACACCAACGGGGACTGGAGCCACCACAGAAGGTTTTCCTTGGTGCGAAGACTCAACGAGATTTGAAGATCCAGAGATTGAGGTCGCCCGTCCCACCTGGACAGGATCTCCGCTTGGAGACCCCGCGTGTGAAACTGGGCGAAAGGAATCGCCTCGAAGGCCGAGACCATCAACCCCAGACATCTCATACACGTCCGCAGAGACGAGTTCGGAACGTCCCTGAGGGACCTGACTTCCTCCCGGAGAGTCCTGAGTTTGTCTTCCGGCAGGAAGACCTTCGCCTGCACCGAGTCCAGTATCATTCCCAGATAGGGGAGACGAACCGACGAACTCAGTGTCGACTTTGGAAAATTTATCGTCCAACCAAACTCCTGCAGAGTTTGCATCGTGACAAACAGGTCCTCCTCCAGACCCTGGCTGGTCGCAGACCGAACCAGAATGTCGTCCAGATACCCCAGGACAGAAACGCCCTGGGCCCTCAATAATGCTAGAACCGGTGCAAGCACCTTGGTGAAGACCCGCGGAGCCGAGGCGAGACCAAAGGGCAACGCCACGAACTGGTAGTGATCCTCCGCAATGGCAAATCGAAGGTACCTCTGATGACCCTCGAATATGGGGATGTGAAGGTACGCATCCTTCAAATCTATGGAGGCCATGAATTCCCCCGGAACCAGGGCAGCCACCACCGACCGCAGGGATTCCATGCGGAACTTGCGAACCCGCACAGAGCGGTTCAGAGCCTTCAAGTCCAGAATCGGACGAACCTTGCCCTCCTTTCTGGGCACGGTGAACAGATTGGAATAAAACCCCCGAAACCTGTCCCGATGAGGCACCGGAACCACCACTCCCTGAGCCCTCAGGTCCCGCACCGCCAGGTGCAGGTCCCGCAAGCGCTCTGGAGACAGTTGAAGATTTGAGGGAAAAAATCTGCTCTCCGGCCGAGAGAGAAACTCGATCTTGTAACCAGATCGAACGATTTCCTGAACCCATCTGTCCCGCGCACGGGCCAACCAGGGCTGAAGAAAACCGAGCAAGCGTCCCCCCACCCCAAAACTGGGTGAGGGCGCCCCTTCAGGCCGAACTGTTATGGGCTGCAGGTCCGGATTGGCCGGACTTCTGTTTACCAGACCAGGGCTTCTTCTGAGAGCCTTGACCTTTGAACGGTTTGCCCTTGTAGTGCGGCCGAAAGGCACAAAAGGACCCCTGAGGGGGCCGAAAATTAGCATGCTTCTTCCCAGAAGCCCCCTTAGCCTTGGGGAAATGGGGCAAGAGAGTGCTCTTACCCCCGGTGATCCCCTTAATCAACACATCCAGGGACTCCCCAAAAAGGCGAGACCCATCAAAAGGCAGATTGGCTAAGGTCTTACGTGAAGATTGGTCCACCGACCAACATTTTAACCAAACCAGGCGGCGAGACAACACCGCCACGCTGTGCACACGTGCAGCCAACGGAATCAGGTCCAGGTCCGCATCACACAGATACATGACACCCTGGTGGATTTGATCCACCATATCCAGGGTCGCCGGCGAGGCCGAGTCGGCCACTAGGACGCGCCTAAGCATCTGCGTCCAACTTGCGATCGCCTGGGCCGCCATGAGAGAAGCAAACAGAGCCTTAAGCATAGAACCCGTAACAGAATAAGTATGACGGGCAAGAGACTCCAGTCTCCTATCCGTGGCATCACGGAAAACAGGGGAATCCTCTGCAGGAATCGCAGTGGCTTTGTTCAAAACCGCAATTGCATGATCCACTGGTGGAGGCACACACCACCTTTCATCAGTGGAAGGCGAAAAAGGATAACGCAGCTTGAATCTACTTGGTACCGCAAAAGGTTTGCGCAGATTGCGCCATTGATCCTTAACAGCGCGCTGAAAATCATCATTGCAGGGAAAAACCTGCGGCGTCCTGCGTTTCCTCTGCGTCCCATAAGCCGCCAAGGCAGCGGGGAGACACACTTCGTCCTGCAAACGCAGCGTTTGCTTAATGGAAGCAATCAACTCATCCATGATTGCAAGCTCTTCAGGCGAGCCAGGGGGAGAATTATCAACCCCCTCAACTTCAGCCTCCACCTCAGACCCCACTAGATCAAGAGAGGAGCGGGACCCCGATAAGGAGGCCCCTGCCATAACAGCCCCATCACCTTCACCCTCAGAATCAGAGGAAAGAGCAACTCTGGGCCTTTTAGTAGATTGAGCAGCCACCAGCATTTGCACCTGAGCAGCAAGGCCAGCCACAATAGTGGCTAAATCCCCCCCTGGGGGGGAAACAGCGGTCCCCTGGCTTTCCACCAATACTGTAGGAAATTTGCCCTCCTGAGAATCCATTGCCCCTGTAATGCCAGACAACCAAGGGTTAACTGCCCCTTTTAAGCAAGCGCGGCAAGCGCAGCCCACCGCACCACACTCAAGCACAATGAGACCCCCACAGGGAATATGCAAACTGAACACAGGCAATGGATAGCAAGAACAGAAGGATAAAACCTGAGGAGACCCTCGCCGCTGCTGCTGCCTCGATCGGTGTTCCTGGAAAGAGGAAGTGATGCTGCCAGGGCGCTCTATGTAAGCCTATGGAGGCTACAAGAAAATGGCCGCCATGCATGTAAACCATGCGGCCGGAGCGGGTGTAGGCAAAATGGCGTCGTTTGGCGCCGAAACCGCCGCTCCACAGTGCAGTAAAACACACATTACATTCCAATATCAGAATACATGTCAGATCGCCGCAGAGATCGCTGTATATGCCCAAACATGCCAAAAAAACATGCCCCACAGCACACAGCTTCTCACACTGACCAGTCTGACACACACAGTGTCATACAGCTCCCCCCCCCCTTGCAGCCCACAGCATGCAGCCGAGAGATAGGGAGACAAGCAGTGTGAATAGAGGCAGGTTACACAGTCCCAGACTGACACCCTCCCAGACAGACAGGTCCCCACATAAATACACTTACCTCACATGGCGTGGGGGACCCGCACAGGCGAACAAGCCGCTGCACATGAGGCAGGGAGAGTCGCAATTCAAGACGCACAAAATGGGGGTTAAGAAACCGCACAGCGTCCAGTGAGGTAGCCACCTCACCAATCATCCCTGCACCGAACAGGGATGGGTCGTTCACTATGCCAGGAGCGTTACCTGGCTGAACGCTCGATGGCAGACTGGGAAGCCACTGACCCACGACCTGCGACCAGGGGGATCAGCCCGAGACCCAGTCCGCATGATCCTCTTCATCCGAAGAACTAACTAACGCTGACAAAATAACAGCTAAATAAAGGTAGAGAGAAAAACTCAAACAAAATATTAAAAAGAAGAAAGAGTCTGGGACAGAAAGTCCCAGCACAGAGAGAGCCAGCCACTCCTGACAAGCTAGACATTAAAACTGAGATATGGTTGCAGGAAGTAGGAGGGTATTGACTGAGGGGACCACCCCTTGAGGGTGGGATATGTTAAAAGCTTTATTGTTAACATATTCTGTTGCCTAGCTACTCCTTCGGAGCAAAGTCTAATACCCCATATGTGACGAATATGAAGAGGCGGCGACTGTCGGAGGACGTAAGAGAAAGTAGTTTTAGATAGCTGTGTAGTTTTCAATCAATTTTAAGGATGAACTCCAGGCAAAAAAAAAAAAAAACAACAGCAATTAATGCAGTTGTATGTTCAGTAAAAATCAGAACATGTATTAAATGCTTCAAAGACCAATATCTTCAGTGTTGGCAGTAGCCAAGAGGGATAGACAGATATCTTTGCTGTACATCTAAAACACAGAAAAGGAAATAGTGGCTCTTCCCTGTGAAGTATGTATCTATAGGTAAGGGTCCATCTCACTGGTTGGTGGTTCACACCATGCTGACTCAGGACCCTCCCAGTTCATCTTGGATGAGATTGTCACCTACTTGTTGTTTAGAGATGCCATATTGTATCACTCATCACTCCTGGACTGAGGCCCACCACACACATATTCCAGAACTGAGACATGCTACCTGGAAAAAACAAATGTCCAGTTGAAGTGCAATTTACATCATAGGCTTGACATCATCAGGGGCGCCCCTGGCGACGTCAAGCCTATGACGAAACGTGTTGGGTGAAGTCAGGCTTTACACAACCACGCCCCCACAGCCGGCTTCTTGCAAGTGTTCGCAGAGACACCGCAACACCCGGATCTTCTGTGATACTACATAGATATACGCTGTTTCATGTCATTTTACATGTGAGTGCACATCTTTGTTTTTACTAAATTTATTGTTTTATGGAGTTACGCTATGTCCCTATCATCATTTCTTTATATATGCCCATGAATACCGGACCTGAGTACTTGTCACACTTGGAGTGACACCTGGTGGATTTCCACATAATTACAATAAAGCCTGCAGTGGTCTATCCATTAGGTTAGGTGACCAACTCCTTCTGGTAAGCTGCTACTTTGCTTCTTTTTGGTGATCCTTCACAGGTATTCCTCCTCCTTATCCCTTGGTATTACAACGCGGAATAGGACCTGTCTGCTGGGACTTGTAGTTCCTTGAGTTTTTGATATTCTTTTTGACACCATATATATATACATTTTCCTCACCGTTTGGTCACCGTTTGATCTCAAGATTTATCTATTTGGTGCATGGATTATTGATTTGATTAATATATATGTTTTCAGTATTTTTGTCACTTTTATTTTGATGCACTAATAGGATCAAAATCACAGTGTGTTTATATACTATTGTCTGATTGCACACCTTCTATATTATTCAATTGTTTTTGGTCATCAGCATTTTGTTGTATGGTTTATATCCACATATACTTTTTTTTGATAGCGCTACACATATTGTATTTATTATTGCTTTGGGATTTTTTCTATAAGTCCATGTGTGCTGCTTTCACCTTTTTCTTTTTTCACTAATCATTTGAATACCAGTTTAAATTTTTTTAGCGCAGAAATGTTCCCATTTACATACAACTCCTATTGTCAAACAGGAAGTGAGGGGAAATCCTCTCAAATAAAAGGAAATTCCTTGGGGAACCCCAGGTCACCAGAACTAGTGTCCTTGGAGGATTTGGAGGATGGAGGATTTTCCCTCTATTTTTCTGGGGACAACCCAAAACTATGATTTGCTTTTACTTTCACCTTCAATAATAATGGTAAACAAGACAAATAGAGAGGGTGAACCTCCTTAACAGGGGCACAGACAACAATAAAAACTGACCAGCATTGTGATCCCCTTCCACTCTATCCAAAAAAAAAAATGTGTTTTTAGTTATAGTTTAAGATTACAGGCAATTTGCAGTACAATTAATTACAAACCCAAATCCAAAACAGTTGGGACACTGTACAAATTGTGAGTAAAAAAGGAATGGACTAATTTACAAATCTCATAAACTTATATTTTATTCACAATATAATATAGATAACATATCAAATGTTGAAAGTGAGACATTTTGAAATGTCATGCCAAATATTGGCTCATTTTGGATTTCATGAGAGCTACACATTCCAAAAAGGTTGGGACAGGTAGCAATAAGAGGCCGGATAAGTTATATGTACATATAAGGAACAGCTGGAGGACCAATTTGCAACTTATTAGGTCAATTGGCAACATGATTGGGTAAAAAAGAGCCTCTCAAAGTGGCAGTTTCTCTCAGAAGTCAAGATGGGCAGAGGATCACCAATTCCCCCAATGCTGCGGCGAAAAAAAGTGGAGCAATACCAGAAAGGAGTTTCTCAGAGACAAATTTGAAAGAGTTTGGAGTTATCATCATCTACAGTACATAATATCATCCAAAAATTCAGAGAATCTGGAACAAAATCTGTGCGTAAGGGTCAAGGTCGGAAAACCATACTGGATGCCCGTGATCTTCGGGCTCTTAGATGGCACTGCATCACATACAGGACTACTACTGTAATGGTAATCACAACATGGGCTCAGGAATACTTCCAGAAAACATTGTCGGTGAACACAATCCACCGTGCCATTCGCCGTTGCCATCTAAATCTCGACAGGCCAAAAAAGAAGACATATCTAAACATGATCCAGAAGCACAGGCGTTTTCTCTGGGCCAAGGCTCATTTAAAATGGACTGTGGCAAAGTGGAAAACTGTTCTGTGGTCAGACGAATCAAAATTTGAAGTTCTTTTTGGAAAACTGGGACGCAATGTCATCCGGACTAAAAAGGACAAGGACAACCCGAGTTGTTATCAGCGCTCAGTTCAGAAGCCTGCATCTCTGATGGTATGGGGTTGCATAAGTGCGTGTGGCATGGGCAGCTTACACATCTGGAAAGGCACCATCAATGCTGAAAGGTATCTCCAAGTTCTAGAACAACATATGCTCCTATCCAGACGCCGTCTCTTTCAGGGGAGACCTTGCATTTTCCAACATGACAATGCCAGACCACATACTGCATCAATTACAACATCACGGCTGCGTAGAAGAAGGATCCGGGTACTGAAATGGCCAGCCTGCAGTCCAGATATTTCACCCATAGAAAACATTTGGCGCATCATAAAGAGGAAGATGCCACAAAGAAGACCTAAGACAGTTGAGCAACTGGGAGCCTGAATTAGACAAGAATGGGACAAAATTCCTATTCCTAAACTGTTATAAAAAGAAGAGGGGATGCCACACAGTGGTAAACATGGCCTTGTCCCAACTTTTTTGAGATGTGTTGATGCCATGAAATTTAAAATCAACTTATTTTTCCCTTAAAATGATAAATGTTCTCAGTTTAAACATTTGATATGTCATCTATGTTGTATTCTGAATAAAATATTGAAATTTGAAACTTCCACATCATTGCATTCTGTTTTTATTCACAATTTGTACAGTGTCCCAACCTTTTTGGAATCGGGTTTGTAGTTTAAGCCATCTTCCCTAATCTCTTTAGCATAGGTGTAACTGACACAGGGTGTTCCTTCCTCACACAGAAAGGGAGAGTCTCCATAAGCCCAGGGGCCACTCTAAACCAAGCCAAGGGACCCACTAAGCGAGCCTCAAGGGAGTCAAGGTTGCTCTGCCTGGTCCCAAGTGTCCTCACTCACCACCCTGGCAGTTCAGTCTTGCAGAGGGTTCTTTAGGTCACCTCCAGTACAGTACTACATCCTTGTTGATCAGGGATGTCTTACTCCTATACCTCAAGTGCATTGGGCCCCACCCCCAGGTAGCATAAAAAGGGGCACTATCTTCACTCATTACATAGTTACATAGTTACATTACATCACAAAAGAATGGATAACAATTGAAGGACACTAACACGTGCCAAAATATACACATTCTGATAACTTTACCACATACTGTCCAGTGTCAAAGAGTAACAATATAAGCATTCACAATCACTATGCTTGGAGTAGTCCAGATATGAATTGGTGAGCACTATATTCTATTTATCTTGTGATAAATACATTTTTGTTTTTTATTTTAATCATTAAATATACTGTATGCTTCATGATAACCAGGCACTTTGTATTTTTTAGATGCCACTACAGTAAGTTATTGGATTTTCTTGTTATAAAGTTCTTATAGTTGTCTGCACAGTAGAACTAAGGCTAAAAGTAGAAAGGTCAGCATTGGAGACCATTTTTGTCTGCTGCATGCTAATATACTGACAAGGAACATGCATATAGCAGGAGAGAGCAGTCTGCTTCGGTTATCAGTCTGCTGCTGCTCCTTTACTGTTCAAGTACATTCTTTGGGCAGGGAGGTGACCTGACTGTTCTGAAAAACTACAACAAAAGAAAATCAGGTCACCAGACTGACTTTAAATGTTTGCTTGGAGTTCAGCTTTAGGCAAGCGACAAAAAAATTAAAGCCCAGCTCCAGAAAAAAGTATTTTATGCTGAATATTATTATTATAGTTATTCACAACACAGAGGTGTAGAAATACAGTATATTTATTTTTTTTTACTATAGCAGGCCTTTACATAATTAATGCTAGCTGATTCTCCTTATTTATTTTCTTTTTGTTTTTATGGTCACAGGTTCCCAATTGAATGCTAAAATTATATCCAAGTAAACTATATTGAAGTGTAACTAATACCTTTACTCCAGTAGTTATGTGGTAACTTTACTCTAGCATGTTAATTAACATACAAACAATTTGAAAAAATTTTTAAAAATGTGTAAATTTTTCAAATACTTGCATATATTGGCAATAATATACACCTGGATGGTGGTAATCAGTTGAAGGTCAGCTGCAAAAAATTATATATAGGGGTTTCTAACCTCCACAATGCACTGGTGGGTGCTTCAGCAGTCATTCCCCAAACCCTAATGATGTCATATGGGTCACGGAGAAGTGTAGGCTTCAGCCAGGGTGAGTATAGCAGCTAGACAGGCAGAATTTAAAAGATCACATTGTTTTGCGCTGCATGGGCCAACCAAATGTAGCCCCAGTCCATGGTGCTTCCACCCTCCCCGAATGGACTGGATTGTTACTAAAATGTCACATTCACAGCCTGTGCTGCAGCTTCTCTCCCTCTCCTCAGCTGCCAGGAGAAAAGGTAGAAAGAAAGAGAACACAATTTGCTGATAAGGCTGTGTCTACAGCCACTGTGATTGGTTGTGTAGAGCCCAGTTCCTCAGGATATCAGAAGACGCTAATTGGCTGCTGTGAAGTCTGAGAGATCAGTGGATTGCTGGGAACCACTTGGGACTATGTCCAAGAAGAACTCTTTCTATCAAGCTATAGGCTGGATAGAATGAAAGGTCCCAGAAGTCCAGAGAGGTGGAGCAGGAGAAAAAGGGAAAGGAAGCCCGGGATGTGAGCCAGTACCATAGGGAGCTGAGAAGTTAGAGAAGAGAGCTAATGTCTTAAAGAGCCACCTGTGTTTGTGTGTGCCATGGACTCTGGAGAGACTAATGCTGGCCATACACGTATAGATTTTCATCCGGAAATTTTCATTTCAAGAAAATCCGTTTGATTTTCTAATCGTTAGTGGGGTTAAATCGATGTCCCTTTTCGACTGCAGCGACGGGAAAATTCGTAGGGGCAGAAGGGAAAACTTTTCTCGATCAACGAATTTTCGGGCAGTGTATGTGGTTATCGTTCAGAAATTACATTCATTTTAAAATGAAATGTTAAAAGCAAAAGACAATTTTCGAACGACATTCATCTATTCAACGAATGTTCAAAGAATTTTCGTACGAATGTTCTACAAATATTCTCGTCCAAAAATCTATACGTGTATGGCCAGCATTAGGCTCTATTCAGAGGTCACAGCTATGGGAGATTGCCACTATAAGTCCTGAGTCTTAACTTACATCACCAGTTCCAGACACTAGAGAATGAAAGGAGGTAAAATTACAGATCATTTGGTGGGAGAGGCTGCTGGCCACAACTTTCTGTCCACTTCCTAAAGGGACAAGTTTACTTACACTATTATGCAAAAGTTTTAGGTAGGTGTAAAAAAAAAAGCTGTAAATTAAAGAGATTGTAAAACTTTATTCCTGCTTTGTGTTTTCATAAGAAACAGAGAAGGGTTTGACCCTGTCCCTGCTTCCTCGTCACTGGCTCTGATTGACAGCAATGGGAGCCAATAGCTCCTGTTGCTGTCTCTGAGTCGATAATAAGTGAGATAGCCAAGAGAGTCCCAGCTCTCATGCACTTTGCTGGATTAAGTTCGGTCTCAAGTATGTATTTAGAAGGGGCTGTCTGGGGAAGGTATTTTTACCTTACTGCATAAAATGCATTAAGGTAAAAAAAAAAACCTCCTACTTTTAATACCACTTTATGAATGCTTTCAGACATAGGAGTGTTAATAGTTTATTTTTATCTATGAACAAAATGGAAAGTAATTGAACAGAAGAGAAATCCAAAACAAATCAATATTAGGTATTTGCTTTCAAAATAGCATCAATTCTTCAAGGTACACTTGCACACAGTTTTTGAAGGAATTCAGCAGGTAGATTGTTCCAAAGATCTTAAAGAACTAACCACAGACCCTCTGTGGATGTAGGGTGCCTCAATTCTGCCTGTCTCTAATCACAGACAGACTCAATTATGCTGATATCAGGTCTCTTTTGGGGCCAAACCATCAGAACTCCTTGTTCTTCTTTACTTTGAAGATAGTTCTTAATGACGTTGGCTGTATATTTGGGGTTGTTGTTACTCTTCTGCAGAATAAATTGAGGGCCAATCATGATGGTATTGCATGATGGATAAGTATCTGCCTGTATTTCTCAGTATTGAGGACACCATTGATCTGGACCAAATATCCATCTCCATTTGCAGAAATGCAGCCCCAAACTTGCAAGGAACCTCTACAATGCTTCACTGTTGCCTGTAGACACTCATTTTTTTACTGCTCTCCAGCCTTTCGGGAAACAAACTGGCCCCTGCTACAGCCAAATATTTCACATTTTGTCTCATTAGTCCAGAGCACTGGCTGCCATTTTCTACACCCCAGTTCCTTTGTTTTCATGTATAGTTGAGGTATGGCTTTTTGGCCTGAAATTCTTCCATGAAGAACACGCTGGCATTAGATGGTATTCATGGACATCTTTGTATGTCAAAGGGAAGTAAACATGATGGGGCTTCTATTGCATTAGAATGCTTTGGCCAACCTTTGCATCTATGGTCCTCAGCATTGCCCATTTCTTTGTGCTTCTTCAAACGAGCACGAACAGCAAATCTTGAAACCCCAGTCAGATTTGAAATATTGCCTGGGATGCAGGATAACTACCTTATGCCCTGTTGTTGTGCTTGTAACGCTGAGCGCTCCGGTCCCTGCTTCTGGACCGGAGCGCTCGCAGCGTTCGTTCCAGATCCACTCACCTGTGCCCGCTCCGGCTCCCTCCTCCGCTCCCCGCTCACATGGTTCCCGGAGCGCGCGCCCCTGCACCATAGGGCGCGCGCGCGCAGGTCGTTTGAAATTTAAGGGGCCTGTTCACCAGTAATTGGTGCCTGGTCCAAACCTCCCTTCCTGTTTCCTGTGACCTGTTTCCTGTTTCTTGTGACCTGTGACCTGTTTCCTGTGACCCGTTTCCTGTGACCTGTTTCCTGTGACCTGTTTCCTGTTTCCTGTTTCCTATATAAGTGACCTGCCCCTTCCAGCCATTGCCGGATCTTTGTTGCCTTGTTGCCTTAGTGAAAGCGTTATTTGTGTAATCCTTTGCCTGTTGCCGAACCCTTTGCTAACGACTATCGCCTCTGAACCTGTGCTGCCTGCCCTGACCTTTGCTACGTCTGACTACGCCTCTGCCTGTCCCTTTTGTACTACGCCTATATCAGCAGTCGGTGAGGTTGAGCCGCTACCAGAGGACACGACCTGGTAGTTACCGCCGCAGCAAGCCCATCCCGCCTTGCGGCGGGCTCTGGTGAAAACCAGTAACTACTTAGAACCGATCCTCCGGTACGGTCCACGCCAATCCCTCACTGACACAGCGGATCCACTCCCTGCATCGCTCCTGCTACCAGTCCGGACCCTGACAGTAAGATCCGGCCATGGATCCCGCTGATGTGCCTCTGCCTAGTATCGCAGACCTTACTACAGTTGTGGCCCAGCAGTCGCAGCAGATCGCTCAGCAAGGTCAACAGCTGGCACAGTTGACCGCCATGCTGCAGCAGCTTCTTCCAGCACAGCAGCAGCCGCCTCCACTGCCTGCATCTGCTTCACCACCGCAGCCTGTGGCCGCCGCCACTTCTAGAGTCCGTCTGTCCATGCCGGCCAAGTACGACGGTGATCCCAAGTTGTGCCGCGGATTCTTATCCCAATGCTCCCTTCACCTGGAGATGTCGGCTGACCAGTTCCCCTCGGAACGAGCCAAGGTGGCATTTGTCGTTAGCCTGCTTTCGGGGAAGGCCCTGGCCTGGGCTACACCACTTTGGGACCGCAACGATCCTGCCACTGCCAGTGTCCAGAGTTTCTTTGTGGAATTCCGGAGTGTTTTTGAGGAGCCAGCCCGGGCTGCCTCAGCAGAGACTGCGTTATTGAACTTGTCCCAGGGGAGTTCCTCTGTCGGAGACTATGCTATCCGTTTCCGCACCCTGGCTTCGGAACTCTCCTGGAATAACGAGGCGCTCTGTGCTACCTTTAAGAAAGGCTTGTCCAGCGCCATAAAGGACGTCCTGGCCGCACGAGAAGTCCCTACCAACCTGAGTGACCTCATCCATTTGGCCACCAGGATTGACCTGCGTTTTGCTGAGCGACGAGAGGAACTGCTACAGGAAAAGGGAAGTGCTCGTCCCAGACGCTTTCCTCGTCTGGCGCCTATCTTCCAGCCTCCACCGCAACCCTCTTCTGGGCCTCCCGCCGAGGAAGCCATGCAGGTGGATCGGTCTCGCCTGACCACGCAAGAAAGGAACCGCCGTAGAGACGAGAACCTCTGTTTGTACTGTGCCAGTACTGAGCACTTTCTAAAGGACTGTCCTCTCCGTCCACCGCGTCAGGGAAACGCTCGCACCTAGTCAACGTGGGAGAGGCGTTGCTAGGTGTGAATACCTCCTCTCCGCGCATTACGGTACCCGTGCGGATTTCCGTGTCCGCCAAGATCTCCTTTGCTGCCTCTGCCTTTCTGGATTCCGGTTCAGCCGGTAACTTCATCGACGCCTCGCTGGTGAACAAGTTCCACATCCCTGTGGTTCGTTTACTGAAGCCCATCTTCATCTCCACAGTTAATGGAGAGAGACTCGACGGTATGGTGCAGTTCCGTACAGAACCCCTCCAGATGGACATCGGAGTCCTGCATTCTGAGCGATTGGAGTTTTTTGTGTTACCCCATTGCACCTCAGAACTCCTCTTGGGTCTGCCCTGGCTCCAGCGCCATTGTCCCATTCTGGATTGGACCTCCGGAGAGGTTCGAAGCTGGGGTTCGGCTTGTTTCGGCAGATGTCTCAAGTCGGTACGAGTCAAGTCTGCACCTGTTATTTCTCCTCCTCCCGGTCTGCCTGAACCATATGCGGATTTTCCAGACGTTTTTTGCAAGAAACAGGCGGAGGTGTTGCCTCCACATAGGCCATATGACTGCCCCATTGACTTGCAACCTGGCACTACGCCGCCTAGGGGAAGAATCTATCCTCTCTCCCCTCCACAGACTCTAGCCATGTCAGAGTATATCCAGGAGAACCTGCAGAGAGGGTTTATCAGGAAATCCTCTTCTCCTGCCGGAGCAGGATTCTTCTTTGTTGCGAAGAAGGACGGTACCCTTAGGCCTTGCATAGACTTTCGGGGTCTCAACAGCATTACTGTAAAGAACCGTTACCCTCTTCCCCTGATTACGGAACTCTTTGACCGGTTACAAGGCGCCAAGTACTTCACCAAGTTGGATCTCAGAGGGGCCTATAACCTTATTCGCATCCGAGAGGGTGACGAGTGGAAGACGGCTTTTAACACCCGAGACAGGCATTTTGAGTACTTAGTCATGCCTTTCGGGCTCTGTAACGCTCCAGCGGTCTTCCAGGAGTTCGTTAACAACATTTTCCGAGACCTGCTCTATACCTGTGTCGTGGTCTATTTGGATGACATCCTCATCTTCTCTACTAACTTGGATCAACACCGTGCTCATGTCCGCTTAGTACTCTCCCGTCTCAGAAAGAACCGTCTCTACGCTAAATTTGAAAAGTGTTTGTTCGACCGTACCAGCCTTCCCTTCCTGGACTACATCATTTCTGCCAAGGGACTACAAATGGATCCTGCCAAACTGTCTGCCATCCTGGACTGGCCTCGTCCCTCTGGCCTTAAGGCCATCCAGTGATTCCTCGGATTCGCAAACTATTATAGACAGTTCATCCCGCATTACTCCACCCTTGTGGCACCAATTGTAGCCCTAACCAAGAAGGGGGCTAACCCGAAATCTTGGCCGCCCCAGGCCGAGAAGGCCTTCAGCGCTCTTAAGTCTGCCTTTGCCACCGCCCCAGTTCTGTCCAGACCGGATCCTACTAAGCCGTTCTACCTGGAAGTAGACACTTCCTCTGTTGGTGCTGGTGCTTTGCTCATGCAAAAGACTACGAGAGGCAAGTCGGTTACTTGCGGGTTTTTCTCTAAGACTTTCTCTCCCGCTGAAAGAAATTATTCTATTGGGGATAGAGAATTACTCGCCATCAAGCTGGCCTTGGAAGAGTGGCGGCATTTACTGGAAGGATCGGTACATCCCGTGAACATCTACACGGATCATAAAAATTTATCTTACCTCCAGTCTGCTCAGAGACTAAATCCCCGCCAAGCTCGCTGGTCTCTATTTTTTGCCAGATTTAACTTCCGGATCCACTTTCGTCCAGCGAGCAAGAACCTCAGGGCCGATGCCCTCTCTCGTTCGTCTGATGTCACAGGAGAGGAAGTCAAGCCACAGCACATTGTGCCCCCGGAATGTCTGGTCACCGTGGCACCTATAGACTTGCGTAACCTCCCTCCCGGAAAGACCTATGTTTCTCCCCGTCTTCGCCTAAAGGTTCTTAAGTGGGGACATTCTTCTCTTCTCGCAGGACATCCTGGCGTCCGAAAGACTCTACAACTTATCTCCAGGAGATATTGGTGGCCATCCTTGGAGAAGGACATCTCTGAATTTGTACAGTCCTGCTCTGTATGTGCCAGAGACAAAACCCCTCGCCAAAGACCCGCCGGCTTTCTCCAGCCACTTTCCATACCAGAGACCCCTTGGTCCAATATCGCGATGGACTTTGTTACGGACCTACCACCATCTCACGGAAAAACGATAATTTGGGTCGTCGTAGATCGCTTCTCGAAGATGGCGCACTTCATCCCGTTGCCAGCCTTACCTCAGTTGGCCAAGCATTTCCTCCGACACATCTTCCGGTTACACGGCCTGCCTTCACATATTGTCTCCGATAGAGGAGTCCAGTTTGTGTCCAAGTTCTGGAGGGCTCTCTGTGGACGGCTTAAAATCAAGCTGGATTTCTCTTCTTCATACCACCCCCAAACCAATGGACAAGTAGAGCGGGTCAATCAAATCTTGGGCGACTACCTTCGCCACTTCGTTTCCTCCCGTAAAGACGATTGGGTCGACCTCCTCCCGTGGGCGGAGTTCTCCTATAACCACAAAGACTCTTCCGCCACCAACAAGTCTCCCTTCTTCGTGGTTTACGGTCGTCATCCTCTGCCTCCTCTGCCGTTATCCTCCTCCTCCGGTGTACCTGCAGTGGATGACCTGGTGCAAGACTTTTCTGCCATCTGGCGTGAGACGCGCCTGTCCCTCTTACGGGCCTCATCCCGCATGAAAATCCAAGCGGACAAGAAACGTCGGTCTCCTCCTGTCCTGGTTCCTGGGGACAGAGTTTGGCTCTCCTCCAAGTACGTCCGCTTCAGGGTTCCTAGTTACAAGCTTGGTCCTCGTTATTTGGGACCCTACAAAGTCAAGAAGAGGATCAATCCTGTGTGTTACCAACTCCATCTCCCTCCCTCCCTTAAAATTCCCAACTGTTTTCATGTCTCCCTCCTCAAGCCTGCGGTCTTTAATCGCTTTTCCCCCAAGAATCTTCCTCCCACGCCTGTATCCGGTACCTCGGATGTCTTCTCCGTTCAGGAGATATTGGCCTCTAAATTGGTCAGGGGGAGAAGATATTTTTTGGTGGACTGGGAGGGCTGCGGTCCTGAAGAGAGATCCTGGGAGCCAGAGGAGAATATCTTGGACCGTAACCTCATCCTCAGGTTTCTGGGTACCAAAAAGAGGGGGAGACCAAAGGGGGGGGTACTGTAACGCTGAGCGCTCCGGTCCCTGCTTCTGGACCGGAGCGCTCGCAGCGTTCCTTCCAGATCCACTCACCTGTGCCCGCTCCGGCTCCCTCCTCCGCTCCCCGCTCACATGGTTCCCGGAGCGCGCGCCCCTGCACCATAGGGCGCGCGCGCGCAGGTCGTTTGAAATTTAAGGGGCCTGTTCACCAGTAATTGGTGCCTGGTCCAAACCTCCCTTCCTGTTTCCTGTGACCTGTTTCCTGTTTCCTGTGACCTGTGACCTGTTTCCTGTAACCCGTTTCCTGTGACCTGTTTCCTGTGACCTGTTTCCTGTTTCCTATATAAGTGACCTGCCCCTTCCAGCCATTGCCGGATCTTTGTTGCCTTGTTGCCTTAGTGAAAGCGTTATTTGTGTAATCCTTTGCCTGTTGCCGAACCCTTTGCTAACGACTATCGCCTCTGAACCTGTGCTGCCTGCCCTGACCTTTGCTACGTCTGACTACGCCTCTGCCTGTCCCTTTTGTACTACGCCTATATCAGCAGTCGGTGAGGTTGAGCCGCTCAGAGGACACGACCTGGTAGTTACCGCCGCAGCAAGCCCATCCCGCCTTGCGGCGGGCTCTGGTGAAAACCAGTAACTACTTAGAACCGATCCTCCGGTACGGTCCACGCCAATCCCTCACTGACACAGCGGATCCACTCCCTGCATCGCTCCTGCTACCAGTCCGGACCCTGACAGTGCTGACCTGTGACATGGTGTATGACCTGTGACATGAAACTGTCTTCCACAAGCTCAGTTTAGCTGTTCCTCATTCAGTTGTAAGCCGCCTACACAGCTGTTTTTGTTTCAATTAATGACTGTGTTTCAACCTATGTATGAAATGTATGATCACTGGAACCTGCTAGGTATAATTGGTTAATCGTACACCTTACATAGTTACATAGTTTTTGAGGTTGAAAAAATACATCAGTTCAACCTATGATGTGTGTGTGTTTTTGCTGTTAACCGTATATTGTATACCCCTGTATGTTGTGGTCTTTAAGGTGCCCATCTAATAGTTTTTTGAAACTATTGATGCTCCCTGACTCTAATCCTTCAAAATCCCTGACTTTGTGCAAGTGTGCAAATTGATGCTGGCTTGAAGCCACAGTGTAGTCACCCCAAATATTGGTTTGATTAAGATTTTTCCTCTGTTCACTCAATTTTTATTTTGTAAATTAATAAAAAATAAAAATAAAAGATTAAAATACATATTTAATTTTACAGCATGCTTTCACACCTGCCTAAAACAATTAGCCAGTACTGATATATTTCTAGAATATTTTGGAACGTACACCTAGTATTGTGGGATCCACTCAAATCTGAACACTACAATAAAATAACTCTGGGCCCTAAAAATTACCAATACACTAGCTAGGAGGAGGAATTTGGAGAGACTGATAGACCCCCTTTTTGTTTGTTTTGGCTAGAGTATTTTCCCCAAAATAATTCTCTTTATTTAGCCTTGGTGTGTCAGAGGGTGTGGCGTTTTTTCCGGGAAGGCAGTTGACATCTGGAATCAGGTAACCCAAACATTAATGGCTCCTTCAGGGCTAAGCATTGCACAAAGATTGCTTTTAAAACTGCTACCATTTAGCCACACCTATTTTCTTTTCACCGTACAATTGTTCTCTTCTGTTGACATGTATGTAGCACCCTCCTAGTTTGGTAGGTGCTAGGTAAAAGCATCTATTGCTCCTGCTGCTTACTTAACAGGGGAGTCTGATCTATTTGTTTGCCTGTCACATGTTTCCAGGTGTGATTCACTGGGTCTGAGGGAATGTCCCCACTGTATCCAAAGAGGGAGCTTGTTGGACAGTTGAGGAAACCCAGCCAGTGATGCATCAGCTTTTGTGAAAGTCCCAGTGGGAGGGCATTCTTGCAATGCATCCTGGGACTGCTCATAAAAGCAGAGGGGGCATGTGACAGGGCATCTTTGGTGGGAAGCAGAATCCCAGGAGGAAGCAGATGGCTGGTCTCTCCTCCTGCAGGTGTGAGGAAGGTGGTCCAGGCAATCGGTCTAGTGAACCGGGTGTGGAGCTGAGCTGCAGAGGATCCAGGGTGCTGACAGTGGAGCTGGTGGCAGAGTCTCTCAGGAAAAACAGTGTCGTGAGTACGCAGGGATTTGCCACAGAGTCTGCCTAGGAGAGGGGCCCACTCCAGAGAAGTCAGGGGATCAAGGAGATAGCTCACACAGGAAGTTTGACAGTAAAGGGGGTGCCATGTAGTTGACCCTGAAGAATTGGAACAAAGGGGGTGCCAGGAAGGGCCCTGAAGATTGTTCTGCAGTACAGTACAGTTTACCTCAGGAAGTTCACTCAACTCTATTTCACTACTTATGACAAGGTGAAGCAGCAGCCTAGCCGTGACTAGCGTTATACAGTGCTATTCAGCGTTAATCAGCATTAATCAGTTGTCCCAGCTAATTGTGCATAGTTATACAAGTTGGAGTATCCCACTCATTCCCTTCTCCCATCCAAGTTCTCAATAAAAATATAAAAACCAAAGCTACTGGACTGTTTCCTGACTAAGCTAAAAACACTTGGGAAAATGTTGAACTGTCATGTTGTTGCTAATGGTAACCCAGGGGAACCCCTAACCAGCAGCTCCCAAGGGAGTAGTGCTACATGTATAAAAATATGAATTTATACATTACATAAAATATTCTACCATTGTAAAATATAGTTACACTAGTACTTATTTTTCATTTTTCATTTAACTACTCATACTGCTTACTCAGCTGAAGGTCAGCTTCAAAGTCTGTCAGACAGGTTTATTTAATCAATAGTTAATTCTAAAGAGTATTTAGAATTTTAGGTAAACCTTGCTAACTAGGTACAAATATTCAAGTATCACATGAGTCAAACTAAATAATAACTGCAACCCCATGTAGAGAGGAATGTGAAGTATGCAGCAGATATGTGAAGCTTGGAAAATTCCTAGAATCATTTATTTATGTAGGGTCAGTGCTGTGACTTTTGCCTCAAAGTCTTTGAAATGAACATTATTGTATATTCAACAATAAGAAATATAAATAAGCTCTAACGAACATGGCCCTCTGATTCCTACTGTATTAAAGTGTATTGTCTTTGTACTGTCTACCCTCAAGTTGTAAAGCGCTGCGTAAACTATTGGCGCTATATAAATCCTATATAATAATAATAATAATAATGATAATAAATATTTAAGGAAAGAAAGCTACTTAACAGAGTTTTAACTCTTAAGTCTTGCCAGGCATTTCTACTTCTAAAAGCATTTAAAAAATCTAGCAATGAGTAATGTTAGAAATACTGGAAATATCGAATAGTATGTTATCTCCTCTGTGTTATCAGGTTTGACATATGACTGATCAAAACAACAGGTTGTTGGATGGGGTGAATAGTTGAAATTAAACATAAAAAAGGTTGTAATTGTGGTTGATGTTTTTGTGTAGCAACATTTGAACTTCAGCAGTGTCATTTATTTGTGTGGTTTATAGCAAACCCTAATATGTATATTACAGTTATGACCTTCACTAATCCACAATATACCTCTTCAAACGCCACACTCTAGCAGTTTTCCCAAACATCTTCATACACAGTTAGTCAGAAACAAGATTTTGCAAACAGACATACTTTTTTTTTGTATATTCTTACAATAAAATGTTGTTAAATATTTTATCTAACATAAAAATGTAATCTGAAAATATATTTATAAAAGACAACTAAATGATATACAATAATATGACACTATTAAAACATAAAACCAACAAGAAAACAAACAACTTAACAAAAAAAAAAAAAACAAAAAAACAGTTATCCTAATACATACTGTAGTTATGATATAATAGTGAAAGGGCTATAACAGAAAGCTAACCAGGCTAAAGTAGTACAACACTACTGAAACAAATTTACTACACTATATTTCAAGCTGTCCCAAAATACCCTTTAGCTTTTCAATGTAATGTATTGAAAAGTGGTCAATATTTCTCGATCTACAGTCAGCTCCTTAAACATATAATTGGACCAGATATCAAATAATTTCTTCATGGATATTTCCTTGTTTCTCTGGGTGTATCAAATTTATCCATCATACATAAGCAGGAACATTGGGCTGGATCCATCAAGACAATATGATATTTTTTGCTCCAAGCAAACAGATAGTTTCCTATCTACACATTGTACTACCTGTGGCCTTTCATTCATTATTAACCATAGAAGAGAAGAGACGCTTGAGAGGGGATATGATATCAATGTACAAATACTGTACTGGTGATGACCCTAGCGTAAGGAACAAACTATTCAGAGACTGGGAATACAATAAGACACGTGGCCACTCACTAAAACTAGAGGAAAAACAGTTTAACCTTAACATATGTAAGGGGTTCTTTACTGTCAGAACAGTAAGGATGTGGAATCCTCTTCCACAAGCAGTGGTATCAGCAGGGAGCAGGGAGCGTCGATAGTTTAAAAAAACTATTAGATGGGCACCTTAAAGACCACAACATAAAAGGTTATACAATGAACAGTTAACAGCAAACACACGCACACATCATAGGTCGAACTGGATGGACTGATGTCTTTTTTCAACCTCACAAACTATGTAACTCTGTAACTATAAATTACATATATAATTCTTTGACGACTTATCACACTTTTGAAGGCCCTGGTGCACCAGGACAATGGAAATGCCCACAAAATTACCAAAATTGAATTTTGGAAAGCAAACACCCAAACATATATTTTCATAATGATTCTTTTGAACATGTCATTTTTTTCCACAAGTTTTTGGAAAATATGTAAGGAAAATGAAAAAAAAAAATAAAATGAAAACTCATTTTTTTTTTACACAAAGTTGTCCAGTTATACAATATAATACAATTTAAAACACATAGCATGTACATAGCAAAAATTGCACCTTAAAATACATTCTGTTACTTCTCCTGAGTATGGTAATATCACATGTGTGAGACTTTTAGACAGCCTAGCCACATACAGAGGCCCAACATCCAAGTAGGCGTTCTAGGATCATAAATTACCCATATAATTTCCATATAATTTCCTGACAACCTATCTCACTTTTGAAGGCCCTGAAGCACCAGGACAATGAAAATGCCCACAAAATGACCCGCATTTTGGAAAGCAAACACCCCAATGTATACATCTAATTTCCTGACAACCTATCATTTTTGAAGGTCCTTCATATTTCAAACACATGACATGTACATTCCAAGAATTCAACTACAAAATAAATTACTTTGAGGAAAGGGTAAAAGAAAAAGTATTACATGTTTTTTTAGTAGTGAAGTTGTCCACAGAGGAGAACATTGGTCCAGGAAGCAGGCAGGGACATGCTTAGCTACAACAATAGTAATTATCAAAGCAGCAGGCACTGGCAGGGATATTGTCTATAGTCAAGACAGGGATATTGTCAGCATTTGTCCAAAGGAATTGTCCAGGCAGAGACATGGTCAGCACAGCCATAATATTGGTCCTGGTACACTGTTACCTGCAGACACATACTGCCTCTTGCTACAGCAAATGATTCCTATAGCACAGATAGCAGGCAGAGGCAGAGGTCTGTGCATTCTCCATTGCATAGGCCGGGTTGGGAGGGACACTGGGGACCATGGTAGCTGGTATCTCTTTGAAATCCTCTTTTGATGCATACGCTACATCTTTTTTGGCGTCTTTGGCCTGCTACAGATAGTGGAATGTTGTAGAGAAAGTGGTGCTTATGATTGGCTACAAGCTTTAGTGGGAAGGTTTTCAGGGGGGGGGGGTTGATAGATGAGGAATGTGACTATTTCTTCAATTAATTTGAAGAAGGGGTGGGGCTTTCTGTGGATTTAGTGTAGATGATATATGCATTATAAATGGCCAAATTAGCTCGATCAAAATCAATCCCCCCCCTATGTAAAAATTATATTCTTGGACCTGGGCATTATGGCAGAATAAATAGGCATGTGGTGGATGGGGTTTGTGGACCAGTAGGCATGTCCTTTATTTTTTTTTTGTAGGCCCCATGTTTATGGTGAGGCCCATAAACAATTTGAACTCCTCCAAAGTAAGATCTCTCCACTCAAATGGACGGGCAAAGGATGATTGGGGGTTGTTTGCAAAATATTGTTGGGCATATAGATTGGTCTGGTCCACAATAAATTGTAGCAAAGTATCAGACAAAAATAAATAAAACAAATACATTTTGGAGTAATTCTGGTTATTGGCCTGCATACCTGGCTGTGCGGTGAAAGGGGGAATGCTTGCTGATCCCTAATTGGAAGGCAGCCATGTTGGGTTGACAAGAGCATATGGGATGTATGTAGTGGCCCTGACTCTTGGGGGATGTGAAACTCCAGTGCTAGTAGTTGGGAGGATTTGAAATTTGTGTGCTGGTACTTGGGAGTGATACTGCAGAGCTGGTGCTGGGCCTGGGCCTGGGCATTTGATCCTGGAGTCTATAGCTGGTGGCAGCGCTGGTACTGAGCCTGGGCATTTGATCCTGGGGTCTATTGTCGGTGGCTGCCATGTTTACAGAGCATTGTGCCTTTTTAGGAGGGACCCATTCTTTCTCCAATTCGGTCACTGATCCACTGTTATCAGTCGGTTCAAATGTTTTATTGGATTCGGAATCGGAATCTGATGAGAACTCCCTGCTGCTCTCATCAGTAATGGAGAGGATCTGAAATGCCTCCTCACTGCTGTAAACGTTTTTGGAAATGCTGCTGATGGTGGCTGTGTGACAGGTACTTTGGTGATGGGCTGTGCAACAGGTATTTTGGTGATAGGCTGTGCGACGGGTGACAGATGACTGCTGACAATAACTGATGGGTGGCAGGTGACGGTCACTGATGGGTGACAGGAGACAGTCACTGATGGGTGACTGATGACAGTCACTGATAGGTGACAAGTGACAGTCCCTGATGGGCAACAGCTGACAGGAGACGTTTACTGATGGGTGACAGGTGACAGTCACTGATGGGTGACTGATAGGTGTCAGGTGATGGTCACTGATGGGTGACAGGTGCACTGCTGACGGTCACTGATGTCAGTCTCTGATGGTAAACGGTACACTTTATGGCCACTGATGTGACAGGTAATGGTCATTGATGGGTGACCGATGGGTGACAGGCGATGGTCACTGATGGGTGATTGATGACGGTCACTGATGGGTGATTGATGATGTCACTGATGGGTGACTGATGATGGTCACTGATAGGTGACTGATGCTGGTCACTGATGGTGGTCACTGATGGGTTACTGATGACAGTCACTGATGGGTGATAGGCGATTGTCACTGATGGGTGACTGACGGGTGATAGGCGACAGTCACTGATGAATGACAGGTGCACCGCTGATGGCCACCAATGGCAGTCTCTGATGGTGACAGGTGCACTTTATGGGCACTAATGGGTACTGATGTGGTGACTGTTGGGTGACAGGTGCAATCGGGGTGGGGGGGGGACTATAACACTGCTGGACACTGATGAGGACTTGTGTGGTGCTTGTGCAGTTCACTGACAGAACACAGATCAGTAACTCACTGCTCCTGGCTCTTGTCTCCTCACACTGGAAATGGTGTGTGAGGAGAGAAGAGCCAGTAACAGCCAGTTACCGCTCTGTGTTTACATTTGTGATCGGCTATGAATCGATCACGGCCGATCACGTGGTAAACAGCTATGGTCATTAGCTGAAAATAAGAATAAACCTATGCGCTGACCATCAACCAGATGTAATAGGCGGACCAGAGAAATATAACATGGTATATAGAGAAAAGAATATTATAATAAAAATAATATATAAATGGAAATATATTGTACTGTGAAAGATAGGGCCCGGTGATAAGCAGCCAATTCCTAACAGTGTCTCCACATAAATCAGAAAATAAATAGAACCGGCGCTCAATCAACCCCAATAAATAATAGAATCATAAAATCTTAAAATACATAATACATCTAAAATTAAATAACTAAGCAAGATAGCAGCAAAATCAATATAAATAAATGAAAGTGATTTGGGGATGTGCACAGTGACAATAGTGTCAATTAAAACCACAATAGACATCAACAAATAAATGATGAGAGCAAATAAATAAGATTGAATATCATAGATAAATGAATAAGCTGAATAATAACAGAGAACTGTGGTAAAGTGCACAGTGCATATAAGTGCATAAATAATATAACCACGAAAGGTAATAGTGATACAAAATCGCTGAGGAGGAGATAAATGGTGAAAATAGACTATAAGGCCCCTTTCACACATACGGTCCGTTCAGTTTATCAGTTCAGTCACGACAAAATGTATCAGTTTTCCATCCGTTTTTCATCCGTTTTTCGTCAGTTGTTATCCGTTTTTCATCAGTTGTGATCCGTTTTTCGTCAGTCGTTATCTGTTTTTCATCCGATTTTCATCCATTTTCTGTCAGTTGTTATCCGTTTTTCATCCGTTTTTCGTCAGTTATCTGTTTTTCATCCGTTGTCATCCGTTTTTCATCTGTTGTCATCCGTTTTTCGTACGATCCGTTTTTTTGACGGATGAAAAATAGGGCATTCATAACTTCAAAAAAACGGACATTGACGGAAGCGGATGAAAATGGATGTTAACTGATGATCATCCGTTGTCATCCGTTTTTACATAGAGATACATTGATGTCCATTTTTCATCCGTCAACAGATGGATGAAAAACGGACAAAAGGACAGCATGTGTGAAAGGGGCCTAAAGTGCACCGTGCTGAAAATAAAACACAGATGCAAATAAAAAATGGTCTGATCACAGTACCAGTGATAATAGTGCACAGTATAAATATATTCAGTGATAAAGCGTGCCCAAGATGACTAAAAATAAATGCACCCAAATAAAAAGGCACAAAAACATATTTTCGGGTAAAAATGGTAAAAAAGCAGAAAAATAGAGATAAACAATAAATGGAGATAAAAAAAACGTAAAAAATGTTCATAAGTTCATCAAGAATTCATGAGAAAAAAAAGTGCTGGTGACGAGCTATTGCCGGATGTGCGGGAAACTCCTATGGTGCGGGAAACTAGTAGCACTGCGGTGGTGAGCATAAATCCATAAATGAGTGAAATGGCCACTCACCTTCAAAACACTCTTAATGAGCGTTTGTACCAATAAGTAGGTGACAGGGTCTCCAATAGAGGTCCAGTGATCGTCCCTTTAAGGCAAGCTCTTTTAGATCCTTTGGAATACCAGCTTCAAGCATCAAGGGAGAATATCCTAGGTAGGGCTTGAAACTCAAACCACAAATGAATGGGAGCACTTCATAGTGTAGTAACTTTTAAAACATTTATTAGGTAGCATAAAAAGTAATACACTCACATTTATTCAGTGGTAAAACAGCATATCTGTAGCATAGAAGTAGCATGGCAGCGGTCAGGCAATGAGATCCCATGGGGTCAGGCAATGAGATATGGTCATTAGCTGTTTACCACTGTCAGTGACATGCTGTGTTCCTGGGAACACACTGCCACTGATATGGCCGCGCAGCGGGGCTCCCGATCGTGTGCATGCACAGTGCACAGAGGGGGCAGAGCCTTCTGTGTTCAGCTGTGAATGGATCACAGTGGTTCACGTGGTTAACAGTCATACTCACTGGCTGTTTACCCCTGTCGGTGACGAGCTGTGTCTTGGGGACAGTGCGGGCTGCTTGCACCTGATCGCGCACATGCCCTGTTTGAATTGGCCAACGTCATATGATGTCGGCTCAGAGCGATAGCGGCACTGCTCCACCGTCATTTGATGTACTAAGTACATAGATGGGCTACAGAGGAAGCCGTGATTGGATGGCGAAACGCGTCTGGCGACTGGCTGAGCGGACCTGAAGTCACATCCGGCCGGTGAGGCGCACGCTGCGTGAGCAGCAACCACCGAGCCGAGACTCCATGTTGCTATTATTCTATGTTTGTTAGGTAAGTATCAGTCCTTTTGCTTAAATAAACTTAGTGGAACGTACTTCACCATGTTTGGCCTCTATTTTATATCTGAGGACATATGAAGCAAGCAGGACCATAGAAGGATCTGTTCCTACAGCACTGGCAAGGAAAGCTGCCATGGATTATTAAACGCTAGCGTGTTGTGGTGAGTACATTAACACAAGGGGGAGCACACCCTAAGTAATTAACACAGAGGATTCACCAGCACTTGAATGGACATTTATGAATTGCTTTTTTGCACATTATGCACAAGTCACTATCAATTTGATGATCATGTGTGATGATTATTTATTTATGTATTAATTCATTTTATATGATCAGTGGTTTTAGCAACTTGAGAAATTTGCATGTCCCTGGTTTGTATATATTGTTATATTTTGCACATATTTTTTATATTAATTTTAAGCAGCGCTGCAACACTGGTTTCACATTTTAAAGGCACATGCACTTTATTTGCAGCTAGCAGCTCATGACACATTTATATTCATATTTTATTCACTATTTATTCACAGATTGTTAATTCATTTATTTATTAATTAATTATTAATTTATTTAAATACACCTAAAGTGCAGGGTTCTTTTCCGTTATACATAGATGGGCACAGCCACCTAGTGGATCCTGATATAGTGTTTATACATTGTAACCTTCTGACAAAGAAATTCTTTATTATTGGATACTGCCACCATAAATAATCAATTTGGATTAGACAAGATGACATTTTGTACAAATAGATATTCGCTCTGAGGATTGTACTTTATGAGCAAAATGCCTGTTATACTCTATGAAGAATTTTTAATTGAATCACCCTCTGATTTTTACTTATCCACTTGTCGACCGACTAACTGTAAATATACGTCATTAGATTTATGCTAAATACCAGGGTTATGGCTGAGGCTAGATGCCATAACCCCAATATTTTTTTTCCCTCAGGCGGCTGGCTTTCCGATAAAAGTGGACCCACTTTTAGAAGCAGTGAGAGATGTGCCCCCCGCTGCTTCCCGGGGGTTCCCGGGCTAACGCTACTGATCGCTAAACCCGGGAACCATCCATGTCGCATGGTCTTCTCATAGAGAGGGAGGGACCGGAGCAACGTCAATTTTACTTCCAGTTCTCAGGCCATGTAAACATTACTTTTTTTTTTTCCTTACAACAAGATAAAAAAATATTATTTTTTTTTTGTTCTTTTGCTTTTAAGGGTAGAGGAGAGATTTGGGGTCTTTTAGACCCCAGATCTCTCCATAAAGAGGTCTGTCATGCTGTATTGTTATCGCAAGGGATGTCTACATTCCTTGTAAAAGCAATAAAAGTGATCAAAATTTTTTTTTAAATGGACAGTGTAAAAATAAAAAAATATCCAAAGCAAAAAAATCATTAGTAAAAATGATCTTGCCAAGATACAAATAAGGAAACTCCTGAGTTGTGCAAATTTTAAAAACGATAACTCTGATATGCCATTCTCTGACAGAGTAAAGGAAATGGTAACAGGGAACCATTAGTATGTATTATTTTCTGTGGATTCATTATACCTCCCTCTTTCCAAATTTGAAAACGTGAGTTTGCCTCCCCAAATGAATAAATAAATAGTGAGGCAATTAATGGCATAAGTAGCATCAATTGGCCTTGAATCTTCAATCATTTTCTCACCTCTCTCGATGCTTTTAAAGGACCATGCAAAAGTTTGGACGCGCGCTACGCCGGACGTGTTCCTGGAGAGCTACGCCTTCCCATTTCACTAATCCACCTACATCGGCACCAATTCAGCCCTAATCCGCAATCCACATACACATCTTGACACGGTACTCGCCGGATCGCCGCACGCCATTGATCGCGGCCTACCCGTAAAGCCGAAGCCGTGGAGTCGAGTACTACACGGCCGCCGGAAGTCGGAGGAGTCTGTACCGGCCATAGGCCACATGTAAATCCTCAGCACACCTGGGACCAGGGTATCTACGGTTCAGGGGGGCATACACTGAGCGGCCGGACTGTCAATAGATCTCCTCACTTGGAGATGCCTCGCCGCCGCCATAAAGCACCCCTGCCACGGAAGCTGCAATTTTTCTTCCACTCCATGAAACCCAGCACCCCTAACAACAGTACAGGTGCACCCTCTTTTCATCAGCTCCAGGCATCCCCACAATATCACCCGGGGCAACAGCAGGGCATCGCCCTGGCTCCTGGAGCTGACATGCTAGCCTCAGATCCTAACCACACACATCTGAATAGCCCTGCTAAATCGAGGCCAAGAAGGGATACTGGAGAGGAGGCCGCAAATAACTCCTGGGCAGAGGTGGGTGCTACTGACTCTCCTTATGGCATGGACACGGGCACTCCAGACCCCATTGCATCATTCCCCACTACAGGCCAACCCATTTCGGATATCACACTCAAAGAAATGCTTGTCACTGAAAACTTTGCTGCATGCTGATCTTTGGCAAGGTATTAAACATTGCAGAGAGGAAGTCCGTGTATTGGACACCAGAGTGACACAAGTAGAGGAGCAGCTTTTTGCCTGCGCCCAATCATTTTAAGCAATGGTGGACGCTCATGCGGACCATACTGACGAAATTCAAGGCTCAAATCAAAAATTGCTGCCTTGGAAGACCGCTCCCGTCGTAACAACCTCAAAGTGAGGGGCATCCCTGAAAGCGTGAGTCCGGCTCAACGACCTCACTTTGTTAAAGACATCTTCCAAACAGCAATTCCAAATCTGACACAAACGGATTTGACCATTGACCGCATCCAACGTATCCTGAAACCTTCTCATATCCCTAAAGATGCCCCTAGGGACGTACTTATGAAAATCCTTTCTTTTTTTTCAAGTTAAAGAGAAAATCCTGGATGCCTTCAGAAAACCTGACTCTCTACCAGTTAAATCAAGAACTGTTCAAATTTTTCCGGATTATTCCCATCATACTATGCAACGACGCCAAAATCTAGCCACGGTAACTAAAGCCCTCCGCAAACACAATATTCCATACAAATGGAAATATCCAGCCACTTTGATCATCACTCATGATGGGGGTCACCTCTACAGTACGATCCTTAGAGGAAGGAGTTGCCCTTCTCACCTCCTGGAATATTATTCCTTCACCACCGCCTCCGCTGTCCCTCCCCGGCACAACACCCGTCCAACAATGCGACCCAAAGCGCATTCCAGATCTCAGCTGCCTTCATCAGAGGCCCCCTAAATGCTTACAACAACCCGGATCAATTCTGCCTGGAACCCTGGTCCCCACCAAGCTTCAATTATTTTGCTTAGCTTTTTCTTCCTTTCTTGAGCGTTCTGCTCCACCACCCCCTTGCAAAGTCACAGCTTCGGCTGCCCGAAGCCCTATGTTTTTGGGGTTTCATGTTTGGAACCACCCTCCCCCCAGTTCATTTTGGGTTACGCAACACCACCTCATCCTCTTCGTTGGAGTACAAATAAAGTTTGGTCCAGTTGTACTACTACAATACTCTGCCTATTGACCATGACACCACCTTCTTCCACGACTCTCAACATATCTTCAGCAAGGGACGCGCTCTTTCCTTGCGTGGCCTTCTGCACACCTCAGATCTCTACGACATTTGGAGATGTTTGCATGCTAATTAACGAGATTTCACTTATTTTTCTTACAGGCATAGAATGTACTCTAGAATTGATCTGTTCCTGTCAGATAAATGGCTTCTCCAGCGGGTGACATCTGTTGATATCCAAGACATCACCTGGTCAGAACACTCTGCTGTCGTAACTGTTCTGAATCTTGGTCCCACTTACCCCTCCACTCGTATTTGGAGGTGTAACAATAGAGTGGTTCAGGACCCAGAACTTGCCAAATCCTTGAAACAACACTTAGAACATTTCTTTTCAGATAACGACACCCAGGATGTCTCGGATGTCACCCTCTGGAGCACCCACATAGCATATATGAGGGGTATTCTAATACAATTAAGTGCCAGGGAAAAGAGAAAACACCAACAAGCCCTATCCTCCTCAATCCTTAGCGAAATCCACATGCTGGAAGCACACAAAAAAAACTGACCCTACACCACAAAGATCAGACCGACTGACACAACTGAGGGCGAACTTGAGGTCACTGTTAAATCAAGATCACGACAACATGTTACGTTCCCTTAAGCTTAACTATTATCATCTCCACAATAAAGCAGGAAAATTTCTGGCGTCCAAACTGAAACTATGCAACTCTAAGGCCAAAATCCCATTAATTTTCCACCCATTCTCCAAGACCAAGTTATTCAACCCGGAAGACATCGCCAACGCGTTCGCAGGCTATTACGGTGCCCTTTATAACCTAAAAGAGGACAGCAACACTTTCCAACCCTCTGATGATGATTTCAAAAGCTTTCTAGACACTATACGCCACCCCACCCTCACGGAAACCCACCTGGATACTCTAAATGCTCCGTTTACTGAAGAGGAAAAACAGAAAACTATCAAGTCTCTACCTAGCGACAAAGCCCCTGGCCCAGACGGCTTCACTAATGCCTACTACAAATCTATGGCCCCTATCCTCTCCCCCTATCTTCTAAAACTGTTCCAAGCTTTTTCTTCATCTCCCTCGCCCCCTAAAGAATTTATCTCAGCCCACATAGTCACGCTTCCAAAACCGGGGAAGTCCCCAGATACACCCGCGAACTTCCGTCTAATATCGCTACTAAATGTAGATGTCAAAATATATGCGAAATTGTTGGCAAATAGACTGTCGACCCTAATGCTGCTGTTAATTAGATCCAACCAACTAGGATTCATGAGAGGTAGACAGGCCCCAGACGCCACTAGACAAATCCTGAACCTAATAAATCACGCTAAATCTACAAAAACGCCTTCTCTGCTTCTTTCCATAGACGCAGAGAAGGCGTTTGATAGAGTCCACTGGAAATATATGCAATTCACGTTGCGCAAGTTTGGTTTTAGAGGTATGATCTTGAATGCAATCCTGGCCCTTTATTCCTCGCTCTCTGCCCAAGTTTATATGTCTGGAATCCTCCCCCGCCCATTTTCCATTACCAATGGGACTAGACAAGGATGCCCTTTGTCACCCACAATATTCCATCTCATGATAGAACCATTAGCAGAAGCTGTTCGCTCCAACCCCCACATATTCGGTTTTAAATTGCGCTGCTCCTCCCACGTCATTAGTAGGGATGATCGAACGGTTCGGGTCGACCATCGGTTCGACCCGAACATTGACTGTTCGAGGTTCGGCTGAATTCTGAACTTTTTGCTGAAAAAGTTCGGAATTCGGCAACCAGAACCGACCAAAATGCAATGGGACAGGAACTGGGCTTTAAAAGCCCGTGATTGGACCAGAACCATCAGTAAAAGCCAATTGAGGGGCAGGAGAATGCTAGGAATGTGATTGGAGTGACTAGGGGGTCCAGAGGCCAATCATTAGTGAATACGCCCCCAGTATATAAGATAGCCCCCGCCAAATCTCTACCATTTTAATACAGGGATGTGGAAGAGAGTGGAAGCAGTTCTGTTACTTTTGCTTCAAAGTGTCATTTAGCAATTATTAGTGTGAGGAAAGGGATATCTAGTGTAGTTAGGGTACTATTTCCACTATAGTTAGATTTAATAATCTAGTTTCTGTAGGGAAAGTGTTAAGTGTAAGGGGACCGTAGTGTAGTGTAGGGTTAACTGACTCTGACTGCTATGGCAGGGTGACAAAACCCTTCCATGTCAGGGTGACCGCTATAGAGAAAAGATTGTTTCTCTTAGAACACTTATAGAACAGGATAGTGGCTTCGCCCCTATCACCCTGCTTTTTGCTGCAGGCGTTTATAGGGCTTTTTTGAGGACATGTTTGGAGTCAGGCATGACTTCTGAACTTCTGTGTAGGGGTATATATATATACACATATGTATATATATATACATATGTATATATATATATATATATATATATATGTATATGTATGTATGTATATATACACATATATAGGTGTGAAAGTAGCAGAAACCTATGCTTGCGCTAATGAAATAATTAACACCCATATGGCTTCTCTGCTATCACACCTATATATGTGTATGTGTATAAATACATAAGTGTGTGTGTATATACCCCTATACAGAAGTTCAGATGTTTTGCCTGCCTCCAAAGACCCCAAAAAAATGCCCAATAAAAAAGCCTGCTGCAAAAACACACCTGGGCGTTTTTGTAGCTGGCGTTTTTTTAGACATTTTTTGGGCGTCTTTGGAGGCAGGAATAACATCAGAACTTCTGTGTAGGGGTATATATACACACACACATGTATGTATATATACACATACACATATATAGGTGTGAAAGTAGCAGAAACCTATGCTTGCGCTAACGAAATAATTAACACCCATATGGCTTCTCTGCTATAACTAGGGATGATCGAACTTTTGAAAAGTTTGGTTCGACCAGAACACCCGAACCTCCCAAAAGTTCGGCCCGGATTTCAGAACCCCATTGAAATCAATGGGACCCGAACTTCGGTAATCAAAAAACACCATTTTGAAGCCCTAAAACCCAATAAATGCCCCTAAAAAGTGCCTAGGGTTCTGGGTCATACCCCAGGGACTATTAATCACACAAGAAAAGTTCTTAAAAATTTTCATTTTTGATAGAGAGCCAATTATTGAAAAAAAAAAAAAATTTAAAAAATATTTGGATTTAGTATCTGGGGGGGTATAAAAAGTGTACCTGTGAAGTTTCAAAGTGTCAGCTCTGTAGCATGTCCAGAACCATAAAAAAAAAAGATTGTTTGTATTTTGTCATTTATAGAACAGGTTAGTGGCTTCTCTCTTTTCACACCTTGCTGGTTTAGTAGCAAGCGTTTTTTTGGGCATTTTTTTGGGTCTTTTCAGGCAGGCAAAACATCTGAACTTGTGTATACGGGTATATATACACACATACTTATATGTATATATACACCTAGACATATATAGGTGTGATAGTAGCAGAAATATATGCTTGCGCTAAAGAAATTATTTACACTAATATGGCTCCGCTCCTATAACACCTATATATGTCTAAGTGTAAAATACATATAAGTATGTGTGTATATATACCACTATACACAAGTTCAGATGTTTTGCCTGCCTCCAAAGAACCCAAAAAAATGCCCAAAAAAACGCTATCGCCAAAAAAAAAAGGTGTGTTGTTGCAGGGATTTCTTTGGGGTTTGGGGTGAGAATCCACACTCTCCCGACCCTCAGAGACCCCTCTGAGAGTTTTAAGAAAGAATGGGAGGGAATCCTAAATACATGCAGTAAAGACCTTATGAAGTCACTCGTGGTCCAGTATAAGTTGGACATGACAGCACTAGACAAAGATATAGAATTAATGAACACCCAATTTGAACATATCTTTGAGATACCTTCATTCACCACCAATTGGTTGAAGGTCAAAAGTAAATTGGAAACCATTAATAAAGATATTATTTCAAAAAAACAAATTAAATTTCAAAAAGGCAAGCAAGCCTTCACTGAAGGTTATGCCTATAAATGGAACATTAAAATACGCACTTCATGCAATCCCAGAACACGTGCACAATATCTTCAAAATCACACCGATGAAACTTTAGAATCTGATTCCTCACTCTCCAGTTCTATTTCACAAATCTCACAACTCTCAAGACAGGGGCTTTCAGCCCCGAACAAACGCACAAAATCACAAAAACGAGGCCGTGGGAGCACGGGTCCCTCACCCACACAAACTCACAGTAACAGTAAGAAAAAGCCTGACACAAATGCACAATTAAAGACACCCACCCATATGACCAATCTAGCACCAACACTACAAAAAATCCTCACCAAAGGACTGACACCAAATACACACTCTGAAGACTCTGTTTCTACTTCTGCAGATGACGGTTTTTTAGGGTTACCCAACCCTCAAACACCGAGAAATGCAAAACAAAGAAATCTAGATACCTACATGAAGTCAAAAACTCATTGAACAATCCTATCACGTACCTGGAGATGAGCCTGACACTGTGAGGAAGGCCTCCCTTGCGCCTCCGACTCGGGACCCCTGATAGTGCAAACAGGGGACCCCGGAGTGTAGAGTAGCACGAGCGCCTGGAGTTTTGCTTGAAGCGGACGATGGCTACTGGTGAAGGTTGCCAGAGAAGTCCGATGAGCAGGTGTTCTGCAGGCAGCAGGTGCTGGAAGCAGGGTTTCCTGGATAACAGGAGGAGCTTCCCAGGCAGGATGGACGGATCTGGGAATGACAGAAGCGTAGTAAGATAAGCCGGGTCAGGAGCCAATCGGTAACGTATAAGCCAGTAGGAGCAGACAGGAAGAGTGGTCACGGGACAAGCCAAGGTCTGTGCAGGTGGAGATCAGAGAATCGTCAGGACAAGCCAGGTCTGGAACTAGGAACAAAGTGCAGGTAAACAGGTAACAGGTATCCAAGGCTGAAGAAAAAGCAGCACTGAACCTGTGTGCTGATCCAGCTTAAATAGTGCTCTTCCTTGATGAGAAGGGTGGAGCCAGGATTAGCCTGTGGGTTTAACTCATCCTCTGCCAGAGTCTTCCTGACATGGCCCCCCCCCCCAATGGGCAGCCTCCGGATGCCCAACTGGGCCATTCTTGCTGGGTGGGCCCGGTTGAAAGCCTGTATGAGTCTTTTGGCATGGATGTTTCCTTCAAGTTCCCAGGAATTGTCTTCGGGACCATACCCCTTCCATTTAATCAGGTACTGTACCTGATTCCTTCTTTTCCTGCAACCCACAATTGCTTCGACTTCAAATTCCTCTTCACTGTCCACAATTACTGGCTCGGGGGACCTATATTTCGCTCAGGAAATGGATCAGGGCTGGCAGGTTTTAGCAGGGTGACATGAAAAACTGGGTGGATTTTAAAGGAAGCTGGTAGTTCCAATTCATAAGAGACGTCATTGATTCTTCTTTTAATAGGAAATGGACCCAAAAATGTAGGTCCAAGTTTTCTTGAGGGACAGGTAAGCTTCAAATTGGTTGTGGCCAACCATACCTGATCACCAGGTTCCAATATCAGCTCTCCCCTTCTTTTCCTGTCAAAGAATCTTTTATTATTTTCCTGAGCCTTAGCCATGGTTTCCTGAAGTAACACAGTGTTGGATGCAAAAAAGTTTACTGTGTCCTGGACAGCAGGGACAGGACATTCAGGTACTGTGGTGATCAGAAAAGAAGGATGGTAACCATAATTGGCAAAGAATTGAGTCTGCTTGGTAGCCGAATGTTCAGAGTTGTTGTATGCGAACTCCGCTAGTGGCAATAGCGTCACCCAATCATCCTGGGAAAAGGACGAAAAACAGCGTAGATACTGTTCCAGTGTCTGATTGGTCCTTTCCGTTTGACCGTTGGTCTGTGGGTGATATGCTGAAGAAAAGGACAGTTCAATATCCAATTTCTCACAAAGGGATTTCCAAAATCTGGAGGTGAACTGGACTCCGCGGTCGGATACTATGTTGGCAGGAACTCCATGCAGTCTCACAATCTCTTTGATGAACAACTTGGCTGTATCCATGGCCGAGGGAGTGCCCTTCATGGGTAAGAAATGCGCCATCTTGGATAGCCGGTCTACCACCACGAAGATGGTAGTGTAGCCTTCATATGGCGGGAGTTCAACGATAAAGTCCATTGAAATAATTTTCCATGCTCTGTCAGGGACTGGTAAGGGTTTGAGCAAGCCTGGAGAAAAAGAGAGCCCACCTGGCCTGGCGGGGTTTTATGCGTCTAGCTGCTTGCAAGTATTCTAGATTCTTGTGGTCTGTGTACACTAGAATTGGATGGGCTGCCCCTTCTAAGAGATATCTCCACTCTTCCAAGGCAGCCTTAATTGCCAAGAGCTCTCGATCACCGACGTCATAATTTCTCTCTGCCGGAGATAACTTGCGTGAGAAGAAGGCAACGGGGTGTAACAGAGCTTTGGCTCCTGCCCGCTGCGACAATACTGCTCCTACAGCCGACTCAGATGCGTCTACTTCTAGGACGTAACGCAGGCCAGGATCTGGGTGTCGAAGGACTGGTGCAGAAGTGAAGAAATCCTTTAGGGTTTCAAATGCGGTCTGCGCCTCAGGAGTCCACAGGAAACGGATACCTTGTCTGGTTAACTGAGTGATGGGGGAGATGATTGTGGAGAAATTCTTGATAAACTTCTGATAAAAGTTTGAGAACCCTACGAACCGTTGCACCCCTTTTTTATCAGAGGGAACCGGCCAGTGTAAAATAGCAGAAACCTTTTGAGGATCCATTTTAATACCTTCTGTGGAAAGAATCAGACCCAGGAATTGGATACTCTGTCGACTGAACTCACACTTCTCAGGTTTTGCTTATAAGCCATGCTGTCTGAGACGGGCAAGGACATTTCTTACGTGTTCATGATGGTCTTCTATGGTGGAGGAAAATATCAAAATATCATCAAGATAAACAATAACAAACAAGTCCAGAAAATCTCGGAAAATGTCATTAACAAAGTGCTGGAAGGTGGCTGGGGCGTTGCAAAGCCCAAAGGGCATCACTAGGTACTCATAGTGCCCGAATCGGGTGCAAAATGCTTTTTTTTACTTGTCACCTTTCCTGATTCGCACTAGATTATATGCCCCCCGTAAGTCCAATTTAGTAAAAATGGTGGCACAGCGGAGTCTCTGGAATAGTTCCGGCACTAATGGTAACGGGTAACGATTCTTAATCGTAATTTTATTTAGATCACGATAGTCCACACAGGGGCGTAGCGAGTGGTCTTTTTTTTCTACAAAGAAAATCCCAGCTCCTGCCGGGGATGTGGAAGGGCGGATAAACCCCTTTCTCAGGCTATCATCGAGGTATTCCTTTAGTGCGGAAAGTTCAAGTTCAGTGAGTGGGAAAATCCATCCGAAGGGTATTTCGGCTCCGGGAAGAAGCTCGATAGGGCAATAGTATGGTCTGTGAGGGGGAAGAGTCTCTGCTCCCTTCTTGCTGAAGATGTCTAAGAAATCGTGGTAGATTGCAGGCACAGAAGAGCACAATTCGGTATCAGAGTTCATACACAGTAATGGAGACAGGGGGTCTTGTGGTTGGAAGAGGCAGAGTTGTTGACAGTAAGAGGACTGGAATTTAATCTCTCCCGTTTTCCAATTAATGCAGGGATTGAGTGCCTGCAGCCAAGGCATGCCCAGAATGATGGGAAACAGTGGTGAGGTGATAACATCTAGGCGTAGTAACTCTTTGTGGTTACCCAATATGGTAGCATGCAAGGGAAGAGTCTCTTGTGTGACAGGTCCAGATCTGATACGAGATCCGTCAGCCAAATGGATAGGCAGTCCCTGTGATCTGGGCCTTAGCGGAACCTTTAGCTGAGTAGCAAATTTCAGGTCAATAAAACAGCTACAGGCTCCTGAATCAATAATGGCGGGTGCCTGGATAGCCCCTTCTGGAAGCTGTAATGAAATAAGCACAGTCAGGTGAGATGAATTGTGGAGGCTCAACCCTTGGTTGGTAGAAGAAAGGGTTAGACACTTACGGCTCTTAGCTGGACAAGACCTCACATAGTGTCCATCTTCTCCACAGTACAGGCACAAGTTATTCAGTCGCCGGCGTTGACGTTCTTCTGGGGTGAGGGAAGGACGGATTATGCCAAGCTGCATTGGTTCAGAAGAGTCAGTGGTGGGAGGAGCGGATGCTGGGAATGTCAGACCAGAAGGTCTGAAGACTCGAGGCATCATTCATACGGGTCGGGATTGACCAGATGATCTTTCTGCACGACGCTCTCTTAGGCGTCTATCGATCTGGATCGCCAGGTGTATCAGGGCTTCCAGAGTATCTGGCACCCCTACACGGGCCAATTCGTCTTTCAGAGAGTCAGATAGTCCCATACGAAATTGGTGGCAGAGGGCAGCATCATTCCAGTTAGTATCAGCACTCCACCTTCTAAAGTCAGTTACATAGTCCTCTGCTGCTCTGCGGCCTTGCTGAAGGGTGTAGAGGGCCGCCTCAGCAGTAGTGGTTTTCTGGGGGTCCTCATATAACTGGGCCATAGCTCCAAAGAACAAGTTTAAACTGGATAAGCAGGGATCCTTTTGTTCAAGTAAACGGTGGGCCCAGGACTGGGGTTCGCCTTGTAGAAGGGAAATGACGAAGCCTACTTTAGTGGCCTCGAGTGAAAAAGTCCGGGGTTGTAATGCAAAATAAAGTTCGCAGGCATTATGGAAGGACCTGAACTTGCTGCGATCTCCAGAGAACTTTTCCGGAGTAGGTACACGAGGTTCTGGAGGCAAAACCATGACTGTAGGTGTAGCAGGAGATCCCCCCTGGGCGTTTGGAGAGGAGGCTGGCGGGGTAAGTAACTGGACCCGTTCTTCAAGTCGGTTATAGCCTTCTTGTAAGTCTTTGACTGATCGGGTCAGTGCCGCCAGGTGATGACATAACTCGTCCATAGGGGAGGTTCCTCGGTCAGGCTCAGACATCTGGCTGCTTTGTACTATCACGTACCTGGAGTTGAGCCTGACACTGTGAGGAAGGCCTCCCTTGCGCCTCCGACTCGGGACCCCTGATAGTGCAAACAGGGGACGCCGGAGTGTAGAGTAGCACGAGCGCCTGGAGTTTTGCTTGAAGCGGACGATGGCTACTGGTGAAGGTTGCCAGAGAAGTCCGATGAGCAGGGTGTTGTGCAAGCAGCAGGTGCTGGAAGCAGGGTTTCCTGGATAACAGGAGGAGCTTCCCAGGCAGGATGGACGGATCTGGGAATGACAGAAGCGTAGTAAGATAAGCCGGGTCAGGAGCCAATCTGTAACGTATAAGCAAGTAGGAGCAGACAGGAAGAGTGGTCACGGGACAAGCCAAGGTCGGTGCGGGTGGAGATCAGAGAATCGTCAGGACAAGCCAGTTCTGGAACTAGGAACAAAGTGCAGGTAAACAGGTAACAGGTATCCAAGGCTGAAGACAAAGCAGCACTGAACCTGTGTGCTGATCCAGCTTAAATAGTGCTCTTCCTTGATAAGAAGGGTGGAGCCAGGATTAGCCTGTGGGTTTAACTCATCCTCTGCCAGAGTCTTCCTGACAAATCCTTCGACCCAACCCAATAATTTAAATAATATTAATCTGACTAATTTTGAATTAACATCTGCACAAAGAGAGGTGCTTGGTCTTGGCCTCGGCTTCTGTCCTACCAGGGCTCTTGATACATCTGAAACTATTAAAGACCTACATTTATTCGCAAGAAATTTAACTTTTAAATATATCTATGATGATGACAGAAAACAAAAACTTTTAGAGAAGCAGTTGGCAGAGCAGACCAAGCACCTATCTATGGCAGAAAGTCGAGCGTTAAGAGACTTAGTCCTCCTCTATGAGGAGGGCAATACGGTTGTTACCTCAATGATTGATACCGTGGAGGCCCCTGATGACACCAGGGTGCTACCAAAAAATCTAACCAATACTACAATATTTAAGCCCAAGTCCGAAAAATTTCCTGACCTGGCTACCAACCCCAACATTTGGGCTTTTGTCCAGAGAGTGTCACAGGAATTAAAGAACACCACTTGGCCCTCCACGTCCAAGAATTTAACACATGAACAGACATCAGCTCTGAAACATAGAAACATAGAAACATAGAATGTGTCGGCAGATAAGAACCATTTGGCCCATCTAGTCTGCCCAATATATCTGAATCCTATGAATAGTCCCTGGCCTTATCTTATATGAAGGATAGCCTTATGCCTATCCCATGCATGCTTAAACTCCTTCACTGTATTTGCAGCTACCACTTCTGCAGGAAGGTTATTCCATGCATCCACTACTCTCTCAGTAAAGTAATACTTCCTCATATTACTTTTAAACCTTTGCCCCTCTAATTTAAAACTGTGTCCTCTTGGGGTAGTTTTTCTTCTTTCAAATATGCTCTCCTCCTTTACCGAGTTGATTCCCTTTATGTATTTAAAAGTTTCTATCATATCCCCTCTGTCTCTTCTTTCTTCCAAGCTATACATGTTAAGGTCCTTTAACCTTTCCTGGTAAGTTTTTTCCTGCAATCCATGTACTAGTTTAGTAGCTCTTCTCTGAACTCTCTCTAGAGTATTTATATCCTTCTGGAGATATGGCCTCCAGTACTGCGCACAATACTCCAAGTGAGGTCTCACCAGTGTTCTGTACAGCGGCATAAGCACTTCTCTCTTTCTACTGCTTATACCTCTCCCTATACATCCAAGCATTCTGCTGGCATTTGGTGCTGCTCTATTACATTGTCTTCCCACCTTTAAGTCTTCTGAAATAAATACTACTAAAACCCTTTCCTCAGATACTGAGGTCAGGACTGTGTCAAATATCCTATATTCTGCCCTTGGGTTTTTACGCCCCAGGTGCATTATCTTGCACTTATCCACATTAAATTTCAGTTGCCAGAGTTCTGACCATTCTTCTAGTTTTCCTAAATCCTTTTCCATTTGGCGTTTCCCTCCAGGAACATCAACCCTGTTACATATCTTTGTGTCATCAGCAAAAAGACAAACCTTACCATCGAGGCCTTTTGCAATATCACTTATGAAGATATAAAACAAAATTGGTCCCAGTACAGATTCCTTAAGGTACCCCACTGGTAACATGACCTTGTTCTGAATGTTCTCCATTGACTACAATGGAGAACATTCAGAACAAGGTCAACTCCAGACCAACAATGTTCTACAATGGAGAACATTCAGAACAAGGTCAACTCCAGATCAACAAAGACATTTGATTAAACCCTCAGATAAGGGTGGAAACATTGTTGTCATGTCTCCCCCTCAATACGAAACCATGTGTCTTGAAGTCCTAGGCAATCAGGATTGGTATTTCTCTATCTCTCCCGATAGCATCAAGGACTTCATCCAGGAATTTAAGTCCCTGTGTATGAGTGCCTTCATGGAGGGCCTCATTGACAGGGACACATATAATTTCCTAAATGTGAAATACCCCAAGATCCTGACCTTCTACACCTTGCCCAAGGTGCACAAAAGCCTTGAGCACCCCCCCCCCGGCAGACCTATTGTTTCTGGAAACCAATCCCTCACTGAAAATGCTAGCAAGTATGTGGATTCCTTTTTATTACCACATGTGCTTAGACTTCCCTCCTACATCTGTGATACAACAGACCTGTTGAAGCACTTGGAGGAGATTCAAGTCCCTCCGGATGCCCTGCTTGTTGCCATAGATATTGAGGCGTTGTACTCCAGTATCCCGCACGACCAGGGCATCCGGATGGCTGAATCCTTTCTAAAGGAACAAGACCATAACACTTGGCCTCTAATGGAGTTTGTTCTCAAACTACTGAGGTTTATATTAACCAGAAACTACTTTACCTTTCTGGATCAAACATATCTACAAATTCAGGGGGTTGCGATGGGCACTTGCTGCGCACCCTCCTATGCAAATCTATACCTGGGCCCCTGGGAAAGGCAGACTTTTTCAGATGAAGAAATGGACAGATGGTTATCATATATATTGATCTGGCATAGATTTATTGACGACCTGCTCGTTATTTGGACGGGAACTCAGGAGGATCTTATGCTATTTCTATCAGCTCTGAATTCAAATAATTTGAATTTAAAATTTACACACACCATCCATAAATACGAAATACCATTTCTGGATTTCAAAATCAGCCTCCTAGCAGACGGATCAATCGACACTGACTTGTATCGTAAGCCCAGTGAGGGCAATACGATCCTTTGCGCAGCAAGTGCCCATCCCACCCCCCTGATCAACAGCATCCCGTATGCTCAGTATTTGAGGCTTCACAGGAACTGTTCCACGGATGATAACTTTAAAATACAAGCTAAACAGCTACAGGAGCGCTTACTTGTGAGAGGTTATTCCAGAAAATTACTGAGGAAAGCATACAATCGAGCCATAGCACGACCTAGAGCGGAATTGCTCTATAAAGCTAAAACGGAAAATATTAATCAAAATGTCAGGTTTATCACCACATACTCCTCACACGATAACACTCTACGCAAGATCCTAAATAGACACTGGCCCATTCTTACACAGGATTACACCTTGGGCAAGTATTTAAGTGTTAAACCAAATTTGGTATTTAGACGTGCTACTTCTCTTAAAGATTGTCTCACAAAGAGTCATTACACACTTGAGAGTACCCCGCAATACTCCAAAAAGGGCACCTATCAATGTGGACCGTGCGACAAATGGCCCTGGGTCCTAGTTGGACCTATTGTCCACTTACCAAATGGTAGGTAGTTTAAACCCAAACATTATGCCGATTGTAATACGCAAGGTATTGTATACATTATGACCTGCCAATGCGGGGCTTTTTACGTCGGTAAAACGATTCGTAAATTATGCCAATGCATTGGGGATCATATTTACCACTCTGATGGCGGGACAATTCAGACTAGTGTCACAAGGCATATAGGCCTACATCATGGCTATGACAACAAAGTCGTGAGATTTACTGTTTTGGATGTCATTGTCCCAGATCCCGAGGGGGAAACTGGGACAAACGAATCCTACAAAAAGAAACATACTGGATCGAGTCCCTGGAGGTGACCAAACCTCCCGGGATAAATGAGGTACTAACCTACAAGCCATTTTTGGGATAAGGCCCGGCGTGGACCGAACCCCATAGCTCAGTGTCCATCTTATATGCTTCCTGACTGAACCCTTGATATGCAATAGAAGAGATCCTGGTCCTTTGCACTCGAATCCGTGGTTCACCAGGCACCCTAGTGCAGGGATGACTTTGGGAGAAATATTGTAAATTTTTATCTCACAACCGCATAACATGCGCTTGTGACTATTTGAAGATTGTTTCCTCATGGATACTCCTAATATTTTTTGTTTTCCATTTATACCAGTATATAGGTTAGACTTTTTCGGATGATTCATGGTAATTCAGCTACCCATTGGATCCTATATGGAATATCAGAATATGTAATAGGTGATGATCGTGGGTCCCTTCCTCTTCCCAGGAGACATCACTACTGTGTATTGTATGAACAAAACTGTATATTTTCTCTATTGTTAAAATAGGTGTATTTGTTCACTGTTGATTGTAAGCTCTGTACTTTCTGCAAAGTTGTTACGATGTTTACGGTCAGGCATGCTTGTGGCTCCATTCCCTGTCCATCACGCACCATGTGACTATCCACATCTTCCTCGTTTTTCCCCCCTCGGGGGGGAGCCATGCCCCCTGTATTCTCCCACGGATGTGTGATCCTCTGACAGATCGGTGTGTGGAGAGGGTTCCTCCCCCTCCACCTCTGTTTCTGTGGCTGCACACAGCTGCGTAGTGTGGCTGGTTTACTTGTAGCACTGCGCGCGCACCCTGTTGCGCGCGCAGTTGAGGATCTGACCCGCGCCTAAGGCGCACGTCTGTGACGTGCACTAGACGTCGGGTTGAGGTAGTATTTAGGCGGGCTCCAGAGCGGCGTTTGTGAGAGATGGCCTTTACCCTGACTATGGATACCTGTTGGTAAGCACCTCACGGGACTATTCCTCTATGATATCATTCATCGTTTTTTATTTTTTTCCCTCCTCGATACTTTAACTCTTTTTTTTGTTTTCTAATTAGATGCACTTTTACCACTGCATTTCCTTTTGGATACTGTGCTTACCCCTTACGGGCTTATCTGGGGATTGGCTTGCTGCTGGCCAACCCGGTGACAATCTGCATAGCTGAAAATGCTCTAACAACTGGCCTCTCAGGATTGCCCATTTCCCATCATATGAGGTAGCTTTCTCCCTTCCCCTTTTTTTTTTTTTTGTTTTTGTTTTTCCATTGGCTATATTCCATCTGTAGCTCCACAGCCATTATATACATTCTCATTTCTTTTTTACTTTTTGTATATAGGAACTCCTGGTTCCACCTCTAGTAGTCCCAACAGGGCCAACCCCCCCTGCTGTTTTTACTTCATCACACTTGATGAATAGCATTTGCCTAGGTAATTGACTGAAAGTGGAGAGTCTTTCTTCCATTTTCTATTTGGTGCTCTGGCCTTTCTCTCACTCATTGACCATGGCAGTTGGCACATTTGCATGATGTCCCTTGGGTCATGAACTCTTTGCTCTCTGGTGTCCCTTCCCAGTTCTCCCTCCACATCTGTGGGTGAGGCGTATGTGGGGGTGCATGTCTGTCCCCCCTTGGTGTGTTTCCGGGTGACGTAATTGGGTATGACACGTGGTGTATGCACAGGGGTGCTACATTTGCATGCTTGACTGTTCCCTATAGCCATGTATAACCATGCTTTTATTTTTGCCATCTATATCATGCAGGTCAATAAAGGCTTAAATTGCATACCATAATATAAACCCCTGAGGAAGCGGCTTTTCCAAGAAACATGTCGGGTTAATCTCCGATGAAATTCTACATCGGATGAGTTGTATATTATACATTGCCATCTTTTGAACCTTTGCATTGTACTACTGTCTGTTTCATTAATTTATGTGTCTCATTATTACTTGTTTTTAACGTGTATAAATAAATATTTATATTTTATACATTGCTGTTACTTTATGATTTACGGTACCTTTAAAATCCCACCAGCCCTCCATTGTTCCTTGTCTAGCTCCCCCTTTTCTTTGCCCATTATCTTATCTGTTTCTCTTTTCTCTCTGTTTCTTGATTTCTGATCCTTTTTTCCCCTTTGTCTTTTCTCCCTTTTCTTTTTCTTTCCCCCCCCCCCTTTTTTTTTCTTTTTCTTTTTCCTGTTCTTTTCTTTGCCCCTTCTTCCTTTTTCTTCTCTTTACCCACCCCATTCTTCTTTTTTCCCCTTCTTCCCTTTCCTCTTTTCCTTCGGTCTCTTCCCTTTTTGTCCTTTTTTCCCTCCCCTCCCCTTTTTCCTCCTGCTTCCTTTTTTCTTTTGTTTTTTCTTTTATTTAGTTTTCTTATCTTCCTCCCCTCCTTTTCCATACTTTCCTTGTTCTTCCTCTCCCCTTCCTTTTCCGTTCTTTTCTCCTTCTGGTTCTTTGGCTCTGACACCTGGAGCCATCTTCCAGTTTTCTTTGTAGGGTCTCTTTCCCTACTTACATCGTTTACATTCAACATCGGGACATCAGGATGTTGGTACCCTATCAATTTTCCTTAGATTAAACACTACTCATTCCCCTTTAAATTTGTAATTTTTAAATAGCAGATTAGAACAGCACTGTGTAGTAAAATATAGCTGAATGCTGCACACAACAGACTGATAAAAATATTTTTTTTTCTCCCTCCTCCTCCTCAGTGGGCTCAAGTGAGGGCAAAAAGATCGTTCACTGCACCACCCCCCACACAGCAAAATCGATGTAGATCGCTAACGGACGATTGTTCTGTCCTGTGTCTCCTAATCTCTCCCTGCCTACTCTCTCCAGCCTGTCCCTAAAATGCTTTTCTATCTTTCCCTGCCTACACTCCGACCTGTCCCTACATTCTTTTCAGCCACAATGTTTTTTTTCCCCTGTCTCTGTCCCTAATCAGCAGCAGCCAGCACCGTTGTGTGTGCTCTCTCCCTACACTAGAACAGACTGACGCACACCGCGCTGTGTCTCTAGCTTATAAAGACCTGGGTCACATGCTTCAGCTGGCCAATCACAGCCATGCCATTAGTAGGCATGGCTGTGATGGCTTCTATGGCACACCAGTTAAATGCTTGTTGATTGGCTGTTGAAACCGCAACATTAAAACCGCGCCTGTTAGGGATACAAGTGGTAGCCTGATGGCAGAGGAAGGCCCCACTGGTGCTGGAGGGCGGAGCTTAGACGAAACCCCCCAAGGTAAGTGACACAGGCTAACCTGAGGTGCGGAATCTAAGTATCCACCGGTTTTCGCCAGGGCCTCTAGTGGTGAGGATGGACTTTGCTGCGTGTGGATACCAGGTCGCAGTCCTCAGGGTCGCCCCACCAAGGGAGAAACCGGTCAAGATCCGAAGGCAGATAAGCAGACAAGGGAGATCCGAGAGAATGGTCAAACAAGCCGGGGGTCAGGACGGGCAGCAGGTCAACAAGGTCAGGAACAAGCCAAAAGGTCAAACGGATATCAAACAGGTAACAGGAAGCAGGAAGCAGGCTTCAGGAACACAGGAAGAGCTGCAGACAAGACAGCGAAGACACAGTGCTTCTGAGCTGTTTAAATAAGGCAGCCTGTTTGCCAATTACTGCAATCAGTCTGCTCTAGGTTAACCCTTTGGATTGCAGAATCATGACAGCACATCAGTGTGCTCAGGAAGCATTCCTAACATTGCCCCCCCCTTAAAGGCAACCTCCAGGTGCCCAACAAACTGCTTTTCTGAGGATGGGCAAGAAAAAACGCCTGGATCAGGTCTCCGGCATGAATGTTACTCTCAGGTTCCCATGAATTCTCTTCCGGCCCATAACCCTTCCATTTAATAAGGAACTGAAGCTGGTTACCTCTTTTCCGGCAATCAAGTACAGCCTCAACTTCGTACTCCATGTCGCCATCCACCATCACTGGTTCCGGAGGTCCAGGGCTTCTGCCGGGGAAGGCGTCGGGAACTACGGGTTTTAAAAGAGTGACATGGAACACAGGATGGATCCGTAGGGTATCAGGTAAGGATAACTCATGGGACACGGCATTGAGTCTTCTTTTAACGGGGAATGGGCCGATAAACCTGGGAGCCAACTTCTTGGATGGGCATGCCAAGCGGAGGTTAGCTGTGGATAAAAAGACCTGGTCACCTGGTTGGAGAATCAGTTCTCCCCTCTTTTCCCATCAAAGATTCTTTTGGATGCTATCTGAGCCTTGGCCAAGGTGTCCTGCAGAAGTTTGTTGTTACTCGTGAAGAAGCCAATGGTGACCTGAACTGCGGGCACTCCGGAATCAGATGGGAAGTCGGGCAGAAAGGAAGGATGAAACCCATAATTGGCAAAGAAGGGAGATTGGCCCATGACAGAATGTCGTGAATTATTAAAGGCAAATTCCGCAAATGGTAGTAATGCTACCCAGTCGTCCTAGACGAAGGTGGTAAAGCACCGGAGATATTGTTCCAGGGTCTGGTTCGTTCTCTCTGTTTGCCGGTTCGTCTGCGGGTGGTAAGCTGAAGACATAGATAATTCAATTTTTAGTAGCTTACACAAGGCCCTCCAAAAGCGTGACGTGAACTGTACCCCTCTGTCCGAGATAATGTTCTTGGGTACCCCGTGGAGTCGCACGATCTCCCTAATAAAGACTTCTGCAGTTTCTTTCGCAGAGGGGGTACCTTTGAGGGGTAGAAAGTGGGCCATCTTAGTAAGCCGGTCTACAACCACAAAAATGGCGGAGCACCCGGCCGAAGGTGGAAGTTCCACGATAAAGTCCATGGCGATAGTTTGCCAGGGCCGGTCAGGGATGGGGAGTGGTCTGAGGAGACCCCACGCCTTACTTCTGGTGGTTTTACTCCTGGAGCAAGAAACACAGGAAGACACATAACTTCTGCAGTCTTTTTCCATTTCAGGCCACCAGAAGGTGCGTTGCATGAGGTCAAGGGTCCTATGAACGCCAAAATGGCCAGCCAGAGGGTGGTCATGGCAGGCAGCTAGAACTGAAACTCTGACTCCCTCTGGGACAAAGATTTTGTCCTTAGCCCACAACAAACCATCCTTGCGTGACAGGGGTATCCCAGGAGGACCGGAAATGTTGGCAGAGGCTTGTTCAAGATGGGATTTCAGGCTAGTGAGCAGGAGCAGGAAGTTTTTCTCTGACAGGATAGTGTCAGGTACCAAATCTTCTTTAGGATTATCAAACATCTGGGACAGGGCATCCGGTTTGACATTTTTCGACCCGGGCCGATAGGTAATATGGAACGAGAATCTGGAGAAGAAGAGTGCCCATCGGGCCTGGCGGGGTCTAAGTCGTTTTGCAGATCTTAAGTATTCAAGGTTCTTATGATCGGTAAATATAAGAATCGGGTGTGATGCTCCTTCCAGTAGATATCTCCACTCTTCGAGAGCGGCTTTGATAGCCAGGAGTTCCCGGTCCCCGACATCATAATTTTTCTCCGCAGGAGAGAGTTTCCGGGAAAAGAAGGCTATTGGGTGAGTTAAGTCTTTAGTTCCCTGTCTTTGGGAGATGACTGCCCCGACCGCAACTTCCGATGCGTCTACCTCCAGGAGATAGGGTAAGGCAGGATCCGGGTGACTCAGGATAGGGGCAGAGGTAAAATGTTTTTTAAGAACCGAGAAGGCGGACTGAGCCTCTGGGGTCCACTGGAAGCGGACATTCTTCTTAGTAAGGTGAGTAATAGGGGCTATGATGTTGGAGAACCCCTTAATGAACCTCCTATAAAAATTGGCGAAGCCAACGAAGCGCTGTACTCCCTTTTTGTCTAATGGAGGTGGCCAGTCCAGAATGGCAGAGACCTTCTGAGGATCCATCTCTATTCCATCTGTGGAAATTATTAACCCCAGAAACGGGATACTGTTCTGCTCAAAAACGCACTTCTCGGCCTTGGCGTAGAGACCATGCTGGCGAAGGCGACCGAGGACATTTCGAACGTGCTCGCGATGCTGCTCTAGGGATGTTGAGAAGATTAGGATGTCATCCAAGTATACGATGACGAAGATATCCAACCAATCCCTGAAGATGTCGTTCACAAAGTGTTGGAACGTGGCAGGAGCATTACAAAGGCCAAATGGCATTACCAGGTATTCGAAATGTCCGAATCTATTGCGGAAAGCAGTCTTCCATTCGTCGCCCTCCCGGATGCGCACCAAGTTGTACGCCCCACGAAGATCCAGCTTAGTGAACAAGACGGCAGATCTGAGTCTCTGAAAGAGTTCGGGGACTAGAGGATAGGGATAACGGTTTTTAATAGTAACTTTATTTAAATCCCTATAATCAATGCATGGTCGGAGAGTGTGATCCTTCTTCTCTACGAAGAAGATACCTGCCCCTGCTGGAGAGGTAGAGGGACGGATGAACCCCTTCTTCAGACTTTCGTCTACATAGTTTTTTAAGACGTACAGCTCACGTTCAGAAAGTGGGTAGATCCGGCCGAACGGGATTTCGGCTCCTGGGAGCAAGTTGATGGGGCAGTCATATGGACGGTGGGGGGGCAAGGTCTCTGCTCCCCGTTTGCTGAATACATCCAGGAAATCATGGTATGCTTTGGGCACCACAGAACATACATCAGGTTCAGATTCAAGACAGAACAGAGTCTTGGGGAATTCAGGAGGAGTGGGTAGACAGGAATTCTTGCAGTACAGAGATGGGAACTGGATGGTGCCTGTGATCCAATTGACTTGTGGGTTATGTGCTTGCAACCACGGTAATCCCAGGATAATGGGAAATAAGGGGGATTTGATAACATCCAAGATAATCAGTTCCTTATGGCCGGAGGAGGAGACCATAGGAAGGGGAAAAGTTTCTTGGGTCACGGGCCCGGATTTGATGTGGGAGCCATCAGCCAGGAAGATGGTGAGGTCCTGGGTCTTGAGCCGGAGAGGTACGCCATGTTGCAGGGCGAACGAGCGATCAATGAAACAACGGCAGGCTCCCGAGTCAATGATTGCTGTAACTGGGACGGGTCCTTCCTGAAGCTGTAATGACACAGGAAAGGCTAGGTGGGAGGAACTGGTAACAGTTGCCACAGAACTGGATGGTAAGGCCTGCAGGAACTTATTATATTTTGCCGGGCAGGAGCGCACATAGTGGCCAGCGTCGATTTGAATGGACTGGGAAATCAAATCTTCCAAGGCGTCGGGGATACCTACCCGCGCCAGCTCGTCCTTCAGTCCTTCCGACAAACCGAGACGGAACTGATACCGGAGTGCTGCTTCGTTCCAGGACGTATCGGAACTGAGGCGGCGGAAGTCAGTGACGTAGTCTTCTACGGGCCTGCGACCCTGCTGAAGAACATGAAGCGCAGTTTCTGCGGTGGAGGATCGCTGCGGGTCATCATAGAGCTGTGCCATGGCCTCAAAAAATGACCGTAAGGAGTTTAAATGGGGGCTGCCCTCTTCAAGGAGCCGATGAGCCCAGGACTGGGGTTCGCCTAGGAGCAGGGAGATAACAAACCCCACCTTGGTGGTCTCCAAAGAAAAGGTTTGAGGTTGCAGGGAGAAATACAGCTGGCAGGCGTTGCGAAATGCGCGGAATTTACCGCGATCCCCGGAATATTTTTCTGGAGCAGGAACTCGAGGTTCTGGTGGCAGCATCACTACGGTAGGGCCAGAAGCAGGTCCAGAGGGTGCTGCAGCAGGAGAGGAAGCAGATAATACAGGAGGACCCCCCTGAAGGGTAGTAGAGCGCAACCGTTCCTCTAGCTGTGTGTAGCCGTTTTGAAGCGACTTTACGGCTTGAGACAGGGTTGCGAGGTGTTGGCAGATCTCTTCCAACGGTGAGGCTTCTCTTGCAGGCTCCGTCATGGCTGTCTTGTACTGTTAGGGATACAAGTGGTAGCCTGATGGCAGAGGAAGGCCCCACTGGTGCTGGAGGGCGGAGCTTAGACGGGACCCCCCAAGGTAAGTGACACAGGCTAACCTGAGGTGCGGAATCTAAGTATCCACCGGTTTTCGCCAGGGCCTCTAGTGGTGAGGATGGACTTTGCTGCGTGTGGATACCAGGTCGCAGTCCTCAGGGTCGCCCCACCAAGGGAGAAACCGGTCAAGATCCGAAGGCAGATAAGCAGACAAGGGAGATCCGAGAGAATGGTCAAACAAGCCGGGGGTCAGGACGGGCAGCAGGTCAACAAGGTCAGGAACAAGCCAAAAGGTCAAACGGATATCAAACAGGTAACAGGAAGCAGGAAGCAGGCTTCAGGAACACAGGAAGAGCTGCAGACAAGACAGCGAAGATACAGTGCTTCTGAGCTGTTTAAATAAGGCAGCCTGTTTGCCAATTACTGCAATCAGTCTGCTCTAGGTTAACCCTTTGGATTGCAGAATCATGACAGCACATCAGTGTGCTCAGGAAGCATTCCTAACAGCGCCATTACATACAAAACAGGAAATAAAATTACCGAACACGGATTTTAAACCCGAATATACAGTAAAGTTTTCGGGTCCGTGTCCGGGTAACAAAAATCCAATTATCCGGTACGGACCCGAATAATACAGTCCGTGTTCGCTCAACACTACTCAAAACCACATGGCCATGCAACAAGAGGAACAGTCAGATGAAGACAGGACAAAGGTACAACAATAGAGTCCCCCCAGGGGAGCCAGAAGACACCATTGGAGGGGGAGAAGGAGGGCAATTGTCCCAAACTGCCATATAGTCTATAAACCAAACAAGCTGAGGTATATAGATAAATACTATAAATATTGATTATAAAAAGTTTATTCATACCAAGGCAATGGGTGGGGAACATATCTCCCATACATAAAAAAAAAAAACAACTTTAAATTAACAGACACTGTTAAAAGAAAACTACACATGGAACCTAAGATCTTCAGACATTAACATATGACTGAACATGCATGGCAAAATACCATGTATATAGTTGCCTAGATCAATGCAAAAAATCAGGCCGCAGTTGGTGAACAAACGAACATGGAGCAGTATAAACAGGTGTCTTGTGCACCTTTTCTAAATGGATAGCTGAGCTTCTAATGGAAAACAGTAATGCTGATTAAAGCAGCCAGACAATCCTAGATTGGACAGCCAAGCATGTAAGGGTATAAGCATTAAGCTGTTCAGTGCACAATTAGTAAGCCATAGATGTAAAATACTAGATTGATGACCCCAAACATACCTCAATGTCCAGTTCAGAACAGCATTTCCTTATCACATGAAAGCAATACACTGAACCTGGTTCGCTCAGGATTGTAAATAGGCAACATTAGCAGCACACATTTGTGCCACTGTGCATGCCCCATCACACAGCACACATAAGCAATGGTATCAGCGTGAACAGAAAAGCCCACCTCCCCCACACAGCCACCCATGCTGTCAAAAGACTACCCAGCCCACCAGACACACAAAAACTAGATAATGATAAATTACATGTCATTAACCTGTCCTCCTATGTGCTCTCAGAGGAAGAAAAATCAGTTTTAGACTTAGGCCTAAGTTTTTGTCCTACACAACAAGTCAATCGGTTTGAGTTAGCAAAATATGTGATCCTGTTTGCTAGAAAACTTACTTTAAATTGTTATCCTACTATTACACCTTAGCAGTAATTAACTAGGGACTTAGAACTATAAAAAGATTTTTCCAGGAATGTTTTCCAGGTCCTCATGTATCTCATGCTCCTCTGGGAGGGCAACCTGGAGGAGGAGGAGACTCCTATAAGTGATTTTTCTGACATGATTCTTGTAGCTGTTACACCTAAAAGTATAATATAAAAATAAATCACAATCTTTCCCTTCACTACAAAAAAATATACATATTTGGACCTTTGTTCAAAAAGTTTTGCATGATATCAGGCACATGGAGGATGTACCTCTGGCCGCTGCCAATATCACCCCCATACAAAAACAGGCATTATGGAAGTTAAGAAAGAATTATGAAATTATTAAAAAGTGTCAGAAACCATGAATCGGACTGAGGCAGAAAATGCAGTAAAATCACACTTTTTTTTTCTATTTTTTATAAATCTGTTTATTTATTTATTGTATGCATACATCAAATCATACCATACACATACCCCAAAATAATACATTGACAATAACAAAAAAAAAAAAAAACAAACCCCCCCCAAAAAAGAAAATTATATATAATAATGCATAATTCCTTCCTTCCCCCATGCATGATCCTCACCAGGATACTTTTAATATTATCTACAGACTTTTCCAACTCCTACTCAATGCCTAACTACTTCCAAAATTAAAGAAGATAAGACCTTACCCCTATGCAGCTGTACCAGAATCGGACAGCCACCCTGACCATATCCTGTCAAATTTCCTCAGACACCCCCTATGGGCATAGGTTTTTCTATACAATGGTAAATTACTATTAACCAAACCTTTCCAAAAGGAAACTGTAGGTGGAACCCTTTTCTTCCAGTGTAAGGTAATGACCTTCCGTGCATAAAACAAAAGAAGACTAACTAATACTTTTTCAGCTCTGGTATGTAGCAAAGCAGTCACCAAACCCAGTAAACAGATTTCAATGGTCCTAGGAATAGAGATTGTTGTATGTACATTAGGTACCGCCAAAACTTTCTCCCAATAACTCATGATCTTGGGACATGACCAGAAAATATGTGTAAAGTTCCCCACACGGTCTCCACATCTCCAACATTCAGGGGAACGTGATGGATACATCCGCTGTAATCTAGCAGGTGTGAGATAAGCCCTGTGCACTATTTTATACTGAATTTGTTGGTCCCGCAAGGAGACTAAACTTTTAAATGGTAAATCCCAGATTTTATCCCAGTCCTCTGGGCCTAAACCTGGCACGTCCCTCTCCCATTTAGTGCATAATTTATCTAACGGAGATAATGCATCTGCTACTAAGTGAGTGTAAATCCGTGACATGCACTTTTTATTACAATCCAAGCGAAGCAAACATTCCAACTTTGATTCCTCTACCTGCAAAGGTAAATTCAAAAATTGACTCCTGAAAGCATTAGCAAATTGTCTGTAGTAGAAATAATAAGTAAGTGGAATTATAAACTGCTCAGAGAGTTGAGCAAAGGATTTCAAAAAGCCTCCCTCCCCCACCTGAGAAAGAAATTTGATTGTGTATTTAGTCCAAAATATCGGGTCAGGTAGCTTAAAAAAATGAGGTAGAGCGGGATTCCTCCAGATCGGCACATTCGGAGATACCAATGCGGAGAAGCCACGCCCCCTAAATAGTCCAGCCCTCCATGCCTTAACCCGTGGTGGACATCGAAGGTGCCAATGAATACGGGGCCCCCAATCCCCAAAACACCAGTACATGTAAAGCCTCCAATGATCCAACTATGGCTGCTTCAGCATTGTGGATGGATTGGTCTGGTCCAGGGAAAACCACCAGGCCACCGTGATCAGCTGGGAGGCCAAATAATACTTCTGCATATACGGAAATGCCATCCCACCCTAGGAGGCAGGCCTCATAAGTATGGCTAACCTATATCTCAAAGGGCTAGGGGACCATATAAAAGAAGAGAAAACGGTATTTAGCTGAGCAAATAAAGACTTTGGAACCCACGACGGACAGTGACGTAGAAGGTAAATAAACGTGGGCATTATTTTCATTTTAATTAAATTCACCCGACCTAGTACAGAAAGAGGCAGGTGTTCCCAAGATTTCAATTGTCGCTTTGTTTCTTGTACCCCCGGGGTCAAGTTTAAGGGAACATATTCCGAGGACTTTAAAAACAAAGGATTCCTGCGAGCTACCTGTCCCTGTTAGATTCTTAAAATGCCGCAAACACTTCACTTCTCATAAAAAGTGTAAAAATCTAAAATCTATAAAATTGTGTTGCGCAGAATAAAAATCTATATACAGTAATAAATGCTCTTAATAAATAATTGCATAAGCTAGTACATCCAATGATGTCCTTCCTCAAATAAAAGTCTGGTGTGCAAATAACAATCATTATCAAATGTAAAAAATATTGGTGAATAAAATTAATATATTAAATAGGATGCTCTCAATAAATCCTCTAAAAACTTTCATATAAGTGTAAAGTGCATATGCTGTGCAATATCCATCAATACATAAAACCACAGTGATAAAACAATTGTAATAAAAACCTTTGCAAATTAATCCTATTATGACGTGCAAATATCCATAAATACAACCAAACTTATATATAGTGTCCAATAAACAATAAATAATTAAATATGGTAATATAGTGTCCAAAAGATAGAAATAAAAAAATCAAGTCCAAAGTGAATCTGTGCAAATAACAGAAACTATGCTGTGCTCAAAACCACCAGTCGGTGGCAGGTGCTCCCCAGACTTGTGAGTGACTGGGATGTCACTGATCCTACAAACGCTGTGCACCCCCCTCGTGAGTGGGCGCTTACCTCAGAAAAGATTAAACCAGGCACATCAATTGGGGCTCCTAATCAGGGATAGCCCTTCCCAGTGATACTATGGTCCGTGACTCTGAAGTCAGCCCTTATAATGAAGCTCAGGTGAGCTGCTTCATCCACATCCTCTTACTCCAGCACAGGGTGTCACCACATGATATGCAAGAAATAAAATCTCAAATAGTGCTTATACCTTTAAGATACTTTATTTCAAACAAAAAGAACCGATGTAAACTCACATTTAATGGTGCAAACATGCACCTTTTGCAGGCAGTGTGCAATCAAACAATCCAAGCCGTGATGGCAAAGCAGGAGACGCTGCGGCTGTGTATCCTCTCCTATCCTATACAGTCTGGCTGCATCGGTATGAGAGGATACACAGCCGCAGCGTCTCCTGCTTTGCCATCACGGCTTGGATTGTTTGATTGCACACTGCCTGCAAAAGGTGCATGTTTGCACCGTTAAATGTGAGTTTACATCGTTTTTTTTTTTGTTTGAAATAAATTATCTTAAAGGTATAAGCACTATTGGAGATTTTATTTCTTGCATATCATGTGGTGACACCCTGTGCTGGAGTAAGAGGATGTGGATGAAGCAGCTCACCTGAGCTTCGTTATAAGGGCTGACTTCAGAGCCACGGACCATAGTATCACTGGGAAGGGCTATCTCTGATTAGGAGCCCCAATTGATGTGCCTGGTTTAATCTTTTCTGAGGTGAGCGCCCACTTACGAGGGGGGGTGCACAGCATTTGTAGGATCAGTGACATCCCAGTCACTCACAAGTCTGGGGAGCACCTGCCACCTACTGGTGGTTTTGAGCACAGCATAGTTTCTGTTGTTTGCACAGATTCACTTTGGACTTGATTTTTTTATTTCTATCTTTTGGACACTATATTACCATATTTAATTATTTATTGTTTATTGGACACTATATATAAGATTGGTTGTATTTATGGATATTTGCACGTCATAATAGGATTAATTTGCAAAGCTTTTTATTACAATTGGTTTATCACTGTGGTTTTATATTCCAAGGACCCTCTAGAGACCCAAACTCCTAAATATTTAAATCTATCCACCCATTGGAGCGGAAGATACAGGGCAGCAGATTCCCTCGCCCCCCGATCAACAGGTAGTAAAAGGGATTTGGACCACTTAACCCTCAGTCCAGTGAATATAGAATATGTATCAAGAATCCGACAACAACAACATATCATCGGCATATGATGCCACTCTCTCCTCCAACCAACCTACGCGATGTCCACATATATGTGAAGACGTGTGGAGTGCCTCCATCATTGGCTCGATTGCTAAGGCAAAAAGAGTCGGGGAAAGAGGACATCCCTGACGCGTACCCCAATACAAAGAAAAAGGGAGAGAGAGAGAGGGCAACACCCAGACTGATAGAAGCAGTTGGATTCTTGTAAATTATCTTTAACCATTCAATGAACTGCAAGGGAAAACCCATCCTCATAAGAGTCTCTCAAAGAAAGGACCATTCCAACGTATCAAAGGCCTTCTCTATATCTAGAGAGGCCACCACCCTAGAGCCTTGATTGGTATGTGGAGCATGCAAATTCGTGAACAATCTACGGAGATTAATATCCGTGGACTTATTTGGCATAAACCCCGTTTGATCCGAGTCTATCACGGAAAAAAGCATACACTGAAGCCTTCTAGCAAGGAGTTTTGTTAGAATTTTAACATCATTGTTTAAAAGTGCTATTCGTCTATAAGAAGCACATAAATCTGGGTTCTCAGGAGGCTTGTGTATTAACACTATATGGGCATGGCTCGTAGAGCCTGGAAGTTGACCCACTTGTAGAGAGTTAGAATAAAGGGAAGCTAGAATAGGTGACAAAAAACTTGAATAAGCTCTATAGAAATCAATAGGAAGGCCATCTGGCCCTGGTGCCTTACCCAGCGGGAAGGAGCCGATGACCCCTGCCACCCCCTCGGCTGCGAAGGGTGCCACCAGCCTCGACCTCTCTAAATCTGATAACCACCCTAACGCCACCTGATCTAATATGGGAGAGATAGTAGATGGAGAAATATCTGTGTCTAATCGTGAAGAGTATTGACCACTATAGTACTCCCTAAAAGCATTGAAAATTCCCTCCCGTGTTTAAACAATATCTCCAGATGGTAACCTAATTTTAGAGATAATAGTTGAAGGGTGCTCATGTTGCGCCAGTAATGCTAAAAAATGTCCATTTTTATCCCTGTGTTCAAAGAAAGTTTGCTTCACTTGAAATTGAGCCACTCGAGCATGCTCTGCTAAATGTAAATTTTAATACCGTTGGGATGCCTGTAGCTTAATAAAATTAGTCTCATTCGGGGCAGCACTATGCGCTTCATAGCACTGCGACACCAAATCCCTAAGAGAACGAGTCGCAGACTCCATATCCAACCTAAGGGAGGAAATATTAGCAATATATTGACCCCTTGTAAAGGCCTTAAACATGTCCCAACTATTTCTAGAGTAGCGGAGTCTCTATTAACCTCCCAGAACTCTGACAGAAGCGGGAGAAGCTAATCCATCAGAACCGGGTGAGTCACCCAATGAGGAGCTAACCGCCACAAAGATGCATTCTGAGAAGCCGGGTATTGAAAGGACACCTGAAGCGGACAATGATCAGACAAGCCACCCGGCAAATAGGATACATTCCCCACCTCTGACAGAAAACCCGGGTTCACAAAAGCCAAATCTATCCTGGAAGAGGTTTTATAGAAATCCGAGAAGCAAGAATACCCTCTAGTTTCTGGATGTCTCCATCTCCAAACCTATGCATTGACTGCAAAGGCAGCAGATGGCAACACTATTGTCAGCAGCAGACACATTAAAAAAAGCTCACACTGCGGAGCCATGTGCTGGCATCCTGGGAGCGCCAGATGTGACTGTACATGGTTGATGGCTGGCTCCTGATACATTTGCAGTCTGCTTTGTCCCTCCTGTACAATGTAAGTTCCACCTGCTTCTCCTCCCTATCTTGTTGGCATTCACGTGACATCCATAGACACGTCATCATCGACATCACCATCCCTATCACTAACATTCTAGATCTCGGAGTAGGCAGCAATAGCGGGGACCAACCTCCTTGGGCTGATCTGGGTACTGTCGTCAGACTGCTGAGTGGCGGCTGTTGCTACCTCCTCTTCCTGATCCGATGCCAACAATGGCTGCGCATCGCAAATGTCTTGTGATGGATCGGAAAATAATTCCAGTGATTTAAGCGGAGGGTATATGGTGGTGGTGGTGGTGTTGGTGTCTTTGGGTGTGCACACAGCAGAGAGTGAAGAGGGTGCAGATAGAGAGGATGAGGAGGGTGCAGAAGAGGAAGGCTGAGTGAGCCACTCAACCAAGTCTGGTGCGTCCTTTGACGTAATCGAACGCACCTTCTGAAACTTCACACTTTGGCTCCGGCCTACTGCTCCTGCCCTACCCCTACCACCCCTGCGTAAGGGCCTGCCTCTTCCTCTGCCTGTCATTTTTTTAAATTACCCTGTGACATAAGTCCCTAGAGAAGGGCAGTTTATGTGGAAGAAGGTATATAACACCCCGCTTCAATCTGTGGTATTGGGGGGCCACTGGTCTATCACACCAGTTCTACAAAAAATTGGCCAGTAACTGTTGTCACTGTGTGTAGCACAGTTAATGCAGCAAAAGAGGCCACATTTTTGCAGGACTAAAATACACTGTTATAAAAGTATACTGTTAGATAACACCCCACTTCAATCTGTGGTATTGGGGGGCCACTGGTTTATCACACCAGTTATACAAAAAAGTGGCCAGTAAGTTTGGCACTGTGTGTAGCAGAGTTAACACAGCAAAAGAGGCAATATTTTTGCAGGGCACAAATACACTTATAAAAGTATACTCTTAGATAACACCCCGCTTTAATCTGTGGTATTGGGGGGCCACTGGTCTATCACACCAGTTATACACAAAATTAGCCAGTAAGTTTGGCACTGTGTGTAGCAGAGTTAACGCAGAAAAAGAGGCAATATTTTTGCAGGACACAAATACACTTATAAAGTATACTCTTAGATAACACCCCACTTCAATCTGTGGTATTGGGGGGCCACTGGTCTATCACACCAGTTCTACAAAAAATTGGCCAGTAACTGTTGTCACTGTGTGTAGCACAGTTAACCCAGCAAAAGAGGCAAAATGTTTGCAGGACAAAAATACACTCTGATAACAGTATACTGTTAGATAACACCCCGTTTCAATCTGTGGTATAGGGGGATCACTGGTCTATCACACCAGTTATACAAAAAATTGGCCAGTAACTGTTGTCACTGTGTGTAGCAGAGTTAATGCAGCAAAAAGGCAAAATTTTTGCAGGACAAAAATACACTCTTATAAAAGTATACTGTTAGATAACACCCCGCTTCAATCTGTCATTTAGGGGGGCCACTGGTCTATCACACCAGTTATAATACTTTTTTAAAAATGCTTTTGTCACTCTTTGTAGTATCGCTGCAAAAAAGCTCACCACACCAGTCACAATGCTGCACAGTGCACAATACAAATCCACTATACTGTAATATGCTTTCTATATTAGAAAGTATATTATAAGTGTATTACACCCCTATATAGTGCACTGCACACCAAAGAATAGTACACCTATACCAAATGCCAGTCCTTAAAAGGACTTTTGTGGTCCTATAACGATCTGTGTCACTGACAATCTGTCCCTGCTCCCCACAGCAAACCTCTCCCTACGCTGACAAAAGAGACAGTACACCTATACCAAATACCAGTCCTTAAAAGGACTTTAGTGGACCTTTAACAGAGCAATTTGTGGCAATGACAATCTGTCCCTGCTGCACCCAGCAAACCTCTCCCTACACAGACAAAATAGACAGTACACCTATACCAAATACCAGTCCTTAAAAAGACTTTTGTGGACATAACAGAGCGATCTGTGTCATTGACAATCTCTCACTTATGCACACAGCAAACCTCTCCCTACACTGACAAAAAGCAGAATGTAAAATGGCCACCAGGTCAGGTCTATTTATAAGGTAGGGTGTATGTCCATGTGTTGAAATGTCTTAATTGGCTGTCCTGTTCCACCTGATGGATGTGTCATGGGTCAAAGTTCTCCCCAATGTAAACTAATATGGCCGCCACGAACATTGCCATATGTTCGCAATATCGACGGACTGCAAACGAGCAACGTTCGCCGCGAAAGGACCGCCGGGTGAACCGCAAGGCCATCCCTATTTCTAGACGTTTTTGTCAGATGTTACTATGGTATACTGAAGTATAATTATAAGCATGTCATTAGTGTCAAAGGCTTTTATTGACATTTACATTAGGTTTTTGCAAAGAGTCAAAATTTCCAGTGTTGACCCTTCTTTTTCAAGACCTCTGCAATTTGCCTTGGCATGCTGTCAATGAACTTCTCGGCCACATCCTGACTGATGGCAGCCCATTCTTGCATAATCAATAGTTGGAGTTTGTCAGAATTTGTGGGGTTTTTTTTTGTTCACCCACCTCTTGAGGATTGACCACAAGTTCCCAATGGGATTAAAGTCTGGGGAGTTTCCTGGCCATGGACCCATAATTTCAGTGTTGTGTTTCCCAAGCCACTTAGTTATCACTTTTGTCTTATGGCCAGGTGCTCCATCATGCTGGAAAAGCCATTGTTCGTCACCAAAATGTTTATGGATGGTTGGGAGAATTTGCTCTGAGAAGAAGTTTTTGTACCATTCTTTGTTCATGGCTGTGTTCTTATGCAAAATTGTGAGTGAGCCACTTCCTTGGCTGAGAAGCAACCCCACACATGAATGGTCTCAGGATGCAAGTCTAAAGCAGATATGTTGTTCCTTTTGTGTTCCAAAAACAACTATCCTTTGCCTGAACACATGCTTGTTTCAAAAGTCCTAAACACCTTCCCCACATACTTCTTGTTACATGCTTAGCTCCTTAACAAATCTGACTGGTTTATTTGCATATCAATGGGGGGAACCTAGCTTCCTTACACAGAATCTAACTAACAAATACATTTGCTATAAAATCATCAAATATCTATAGCAACATTGCCACCTCTTGATTTTTATAGAATCCTCATAGCTCTTAAAGCCTTTCTCCAGGAAAGGGTGAAAAAAAAACAACTTGTATTGTAAAAGGGAGGGAAAAAAATCCCTTTTTATTCCCGTATGTTCTGGGCAATCAGACAAAGTCCCTGGAAGCTGGAACATTACTTTGAGCAATGCTAGCAATGTCCTTAGCAGTCTGTGGAAAGAAAATCCCAAATTATGAAAGGCCCTTGTCCTCCTCCTGGTCATAAGGAAATGCTGAGGTGAAATTCCACTCTAATTCAGCCACCATCAGGAAATAATCCCCATCTTCCTCAGGCTCTCATCCAATCTTCTGATGGGCCTCATCCCATCTGGCTTGGTCATCTGCTCTGCCTGCTCCACCTCTCAATGCTCAGTATCTTAAAAGAGTAAGAGACAAAGCACCTACCACCTGTGCCAAAAAACATAGCTCACTGCTCACATTTCTCAATCTGCCCATTTTTAACTGCAAAACTGTTGTAGGGTGCCCACTGTTGCCTTGAAACACTATCATGGAAAGGCATTGATTTCCAATGAAACAAATAAACTTGCATGTCTCTCCGTGCTGTCCTGGGAAAACAACACTGCTGTTGTTCAGTCTTCACAGCTTGGCACTCTCTAGCATTGTGCCCCATTCTATGACAACAAAAACACTTAATGTTACTGAATCTACCATTCCCAACCTATTGCTTCCACTTCTTAAGCAATGCTGGTGTAGTAATCCCATCTACTTTATTTCCTCTCTATGGACCCCCATCTCAAGTAAATCAGTCCACATGTGTCTCCAGGAGACCATAGGCCTTGCCTTCCTTGTATCTGACTCAATTTGGCCATAGCTGATCAGATCCTCAGCTTCCCGCTTATGGGTCCTACTTTTGCTTACAGGCTTAGGGCCTTTGTCCTTTGTTTTTTTTTTTCCAAACAGAGAGTTTATTGAAAACCAAGTACAGTACAAATGAAAATAGTATGGTAAAAAAAAAACTGAGCAAGTACAACAATATAGGCAGTTTACATCGAATAAGTATCAGAAAAAGCAGCAGCCAAAAGCAGATATGGAAAGTACAACCGGTTAGCGCTAGGCAGTACAATTCGGTAGTGGTGCGGAAAAATAGGTGGAAGCAAAAGCATTGAAACAAGGACATTAACCTGAGCAAGCTTATACATTCGTGTCTGAACAGCTCACCCACCTGTCCCAAATCTTATCGAACTTGGCGGGGCACCCTCTGTGTTTGTAAAGTAATTTATGAAAGGGGATATTAGTATTTACCTCCTGTATCCACATACCAAAGGTTGTCAGTCAGTCCATTTGCACAACAGCAAACTCCCCATTTGCACAAGGTTGGATACCAAGCTAGCCATGTCCTGTTCCTTGTCCTCACTGACGTCATTGAAGGTCTCTTCCTCCACCCAGCCACGTATAACACCAAGGGTCCCCGAAAGGTGACAACAAGCCCCCTGGGACGCCTGCTGTGGTTTGTCTTCCACCTCCTCAAAGCCACCTTCCTCCTCTGACTTCTCTTCTTCAGACTCCTCTCTCTGCGTTGCCACAGGTCCAGCAATCGACAACGACAAGGCTGCTTCTGGTGGTGATGGGGACCACAACTCTTCCTCTTCATGCTCATCTACGGCCTGATCCAGCACTCTTCGCAGGGCACACTCCAGAAAAAACGTATATTGGATGAGGTCGATGATGTTGCCTTGGGTTTGACTGACCAGGTTTGTCACCTCCGCAAAAGGACGCATGAGCCTACAGGCATTGCGCATGAGCGTCCAGTAACGCGGCCAAAAAATACCCAGCTTCGCAGAGGCTGTCCTCCATTATTCTAGGGCCAAAGGAAATCACAGCACCACGACCACGACGGCCCCTGCGGGGTGGCCTGCCTCTGCCTGTCATTTTTTTTTTTAGATTTGTGGTACTATGCGTTCAAGGTGCTGTGCCACCCTATATGAGTGTTGGGCAGTGGGTACAGTACAATCTGTGGACCTGACACTCACTGGCAGGCAACTATAAAAAAAAAAATGTTTTTAATTTGCAAGATGCTGTGCCAACGTATATATGAGTGGTGGGCACTGCAGTGGGCACAGTACACTCTGTGGACCTGACACTCACTGGCAGGCCAGGCAACTACAATTATAAAAAAATATATATTTTTTTAATTTGCAAGGTTCTGTGCCACCGTATATATATGAGTGGTGGGCACTGCAGTGGGCACAGTACACTCTGTGGACCTGACACTCACTGGCAGCCGGCAGGCAACTGCAATTGTGACAGAGGAAAAAAAAAAGATTTTTTAAACTGCAAGGTACTGTGCCACCCGATATGAGTGTGGTGTGCACACAGTACAGTCTCGGTGGGCAGGCAACTGCACAAAATATATATATATATCAAAAAAAATTTACTGAAATACCAGCCCTAAAAAGGGCTTTTTGGGGTGCTGTCAGGATGCTGTCCTTACAGCAGGAGTGGACCGAGAACACATTAACAGCAGCAGCAGCACTCTCCCTGCTCTCATTAACACACTGCTTCAGAATGAATCTAAGATGGATGCTGCCCTTGCTTTTTTATAGGAGGTGGGAGGGTGTGGGAGGGAGGGTATGCTGATTGGCTCGAATGTGTCTGCTGACTGTGAGGTACAGGGTCAAAGTTTTCCTCAATGATGAAGTATAGGGGGCGGAGCGAACATTGCATATGTTCGCCCGCAGCGGTGGACGCGAACAAGCGATGTTCGCCGGGAACTGTTCGCCGGCGAATAGTTCAGGACATCTCTAATCCCCAGACAAAGGTCTTAAGAAGTGACTCCAATTGTTTGAAGTGTTTCAGGGCTAAATATACTGGGGAATGCCACACAACATATAGCATTTTAGGGAGAAGGACCATTTTAATCAGGTTTACTCTACCCATTACCCCTAGAGGCAATTTGGACCACACCTGAATTTTGGATTTTATCAGAGGGAACAGGGATTGGATGTTGTCCGCAACATAGTCCCGTGGGCACCTCGTCACCTGAACCCCCAAGTATTTAAAGCGGGGAACACATTTAAGGACAGGGTTTGCAGCGGTTACCGCGGAAGGGGCGTCATCTAGAGGGAGAATTTGTGATTTATCCCAGTTGATCTGGAGTCCTGAAAATCTCCCAAAGCGCTCTATAAGAGAGAGGGCTGTCAACAGGGAATTATCCGGGTCTTCCAGGTAGAGCAGGGTATCATCAGCGTACATACTGATCTTTTCCGTAAGGGAGCCCCTGCGGAATCCGCGGATATCAGGGTGGTCTCTAATGGCAATAGCCAAAAGTTCTGCTGCCAGGGCATAGAGCAGTGGGGACAAGGGACACCCCTGACGGGTGTCCCTAGAGGAAACTCTGACGAGGTCCAACCATTAGCCAGGACTCTCTCAACCGGCGCACTGTAGAGCAGTTGCACCCATTGTATAAATTTGGGTCCAAAGCCATATCTCCCGAGGAATGCCCACAAGAAGGACCACTCAACCGAGTCAAAAGCTTTGGCCGTGTCCAGGGTTACCACCACCCTCCTGCCCGGGTTGTCATGTTCAGCTTGAAGGTTCATGAATAGTCTATGTAGGTTAAAGGAGGTGGGTCTACCCGGCATAAAACCTGCCTGATCAGGGTGGATAAGGGTCAGTATAACCTGATTAAGGCGGATAGACAGAATTTTAGCGAGGATTTTAACATCTACCAGGAGGAGGGAGATGGGACGATAAGACTCCGGGAGATGGGGATCCTTGCCCGGCTTAGGAATCAGGACTATCAGCTCCTGATCCTCAAAGAGTTGATTAAAGAGGGCAAGGAGTTTAGGTAGTAAGAGCGCAGAGTATTGGGCGTAAAATTCCACTGGGAGTCCATCAAGACCCAGGGACTTTGATCTGGTGAACCTGGACACAGCCTCCGCAATCTCACCCTCGGTGAGCGGTGCCTCTAACAGCGCAACATGCTCAGGAGACAACGTCGGGAATTCAACTGTCTGTAAAAAGGAATGCATGTCCGAGTGGTCAGCCGGGGCCCGTGAGGTATAGAGATCACTAAAGAATGTAAGGAACTTGTCCGCAACCAACGGGGGGTCAGTCAAGGGAAGACCTGAGTCCATCGTCAGGGAGATCACCACTGGGGGTCGGTCCTCACAGTGAACCAGGTAAGCAAGAAGCTTTCCTGCGCGTTCGCCATGAGCGAACAGCCTTTGCCTCTGAAAAAACTGTTTCGTCTTCGCTCTTTCATAGTCCAGTTGGGTCATTAGCTTGGAGGTCAGTTTGTACTGTGATTCATTGGCCTGAGAGGGATCCACCAAAAAGGCACTCTCGGCCGTGGCAAGGTTAGCCGTTGCCCGGGAGTAGGCCGCAGCAGAGTCCGCTTTAATAGCCTTAACACGAGCTTGCAGGGTGGCTTTGGCGTGCAACTTGAATGCCTCCCACACCGCCCCCCAAAGAGGCAGTGTGATCATTGTCAGCAAAAAACTGACTCCGGGAGTCATCCAGATCGCCGCCCTCCACCATCAGGGCCAACCACGCCGGGTTGAGCCTCCAGGCCGGCAGCGTGATAGATAATTGTTAGGCAGAGAGACTCTTAGGTTACTCAGCCACCTTGGTGGTGTAGCTGTTAGAATAACAGACTAGCAAGTGAGAGGCTAAGAGCTCAAATCCTTTGACCAGCGGGTGATTAATAGTCACTTAGATTTAAGTGTTAAAATGAGGACTTGTGATTTTTCGTGTTCGTATTCTCACTAGAATATTTCCCCTGTTCAAGATATTCTGGTGCGAATCGAACAGGGGGGTGTTCGGCTCATCACTAAATTATTGGACGTGCCTGACACTCATCCAAATCATCACTATCATGAGTATAGGACACATACTCATCATCTGAAGACTGGAAAACTGGAGCGTGTCTTTAGGATTCAGCAGTCAGTGTAGGGGAGACCATATCCAATACAAGCCTATAAAAGTCGGAGGAGTATCCATCAGGGCCTGAGCTTTACCTTGTGAAAGGGATTGAATAGTCGATGTCACTTCAGCGATGGAGACTGGAATGTTTAACTGTGTTAGCGCAACAGGATCTATCTGGGGGAGAGATACTCCTTCCAGGAATTTGTTAGCTGTCTGGAGATCAATGTCCTCTGGGCCATAAAGGGAGGAAAAGAAATTAAACATTACCTGGGAAATATCTTCCTGAAGAGAACAAGGCACACCCTTAGAGTTTTTGATTTTAGCAATGAATGTTGGCTTAAATTGGGATTTACAAAGATGGGCCAATAATTTTCCTGATTTATTGCCATATTTGTGGAGTTTAAGATCTTGTAAAGAATGGTGAAAGCGCTCTTTCGTCTCTGCCCAATGGTCAAAATTGGATTAGCCTCTTTCCATGCTAGTCTATGGGTTGGGGAGTTTAAACGGGAGAGGTCGGCTTGGGCCTGGTGCAAGGTGTCACTAGCTAAATAGAACTGGGCATTTGTCTTTCTTTTGTATGCGGTCCCGAATTCGATTATGTGATTTCCCCGTCTCCCAGAGGAGGGCAGGGTTGTGTGAATGTTGTGCATTGTCGCATAGAAAATTGGTCCATACTTTGTTCAATAGAGACTGTAATTCCAAATTGTTAGCAAGGAAGAAGCCAAAATGGCGCCGCCGCGATGCCAGGCTGCAACGCTCCGGAAGGCTTTTGTCAGGATCCGGACTGGTAGCAGGAGCGGTGCAGGGAGTGGATCCTCTGTGTCAGTGAGGGAATGGCGTGGTCCGTACCGGAGGATCGCTTCTAAGTAGTTACTGGTTTTCACCAGAGCCCGCCGCAAGGCGGGATGGTCTTGCTGCGGCGGTAACTACCAGGTCGTGTCCTCCAGTAGCGGCTCAACCTCACTGACTGCTGAGACACACATGCTGGAACGAAAAAAAATGTATTCTCCCCGCCACCCACATGCCCAGCGTCTAAACAGTAGTTTGGCAAAACTACTGGCTCTGCAACTGTTACCATTTAATCTGGTAGAGTCTGCTCCCTTCCGTGACTTTGCAAAATGTGCAGTTCCACAGTGGCAGGTGCCAAGTCGGCATTACTTTGCCCGTAAGGCCCTGCCATCCCTATACCAACATGTGGAAGGCAATGTAGTGTCATCCCTGGCCAAGTCAGTCAGCCATCAGATACACCTGATGGCTGACACTTGGTCAAGCAAACATGGGCAGGGACGGTACATTTCTGTCACTGCTCATTGGGTGACACTGCTTGCCAGCGGAAGGGATTGTAGCCAGAGCTCGGTGCTGCAGCCAGTGTTGCCCCCACGTCTGCAAACAGCTGGTGGTGTCGCTGATCCGGGTAGATCGATCACTTCTACCCCCTCCTGCTCCTCCTCCTCCATGCCCTCCTCTGTAGCATGGTCCTTTGAATATGATGAGGTACCACGTAAGCGTTCAAAGGGCTATTCTACTGTATGTCTCAGGCCAAAAGGTGTCACGCAGTGCTGCAGCTTGTGTGTCTAGGGGACAGGCAGCACACTGCCCCTGAGATTCTTGGGGCTCTGCAGGCACAGGCCAAGAGGTGGTTGACACTACGCCAGCTGCAGCCAGGAATGGTGGTTACCGACAATAGGTCAAACCTCCTGGCCACCCTTCGGTAGGGAAAGTTGACCCATGTGCCATGCCTGGCGCATGTCCTGAATCTCATGGTACAGCGGTTTTTGAACTCATACCCGGGAATGCAGGATGTGCTAAGGATGGAAAGAAGGGTGTGCAGTCACTTCAGGCGGTCGTACAGTGCCACTGGACGTTTGGCCGAAGTGCAGCGCAAGTTTCACCTGCTGGTACACCGCCTCGTCTGTGACATGCCCACCCGCTGGAACTCCTTGGCTATGCTGCAGCACCTGTACACGCAGCAGAGGGCCCTCAATGAATATCTCTGCGAGTACGGCACCAGCACTGGCTCAGCTCGCCTGGGCTTCTTTTCGCCATGGCAGTGGCTTTTGATTAAGGATGCATCAGTGACACCCTAACGGTACTGTTTTTGTTGGAGCACACTCTGCGTGGCATTATGGACAGGGCATTGGAGGCAGAGCAGCAGGAGGAAGAGGAGGACTTCCTTGCCTCTCAAGGCCCCCTTTATCCTGAGAATCCTGACCCCATTATGCCTAGCTCCCAGAGGCCCGAGCAGGATCCAGGGGTGGAAGAGGAGGAGGAGGAGGACGATTCTTCTGGAACTTTTGCAGGCTTTGAGGAGGAGGAGGAAGACATGCGGCAATCTGCAAGGCCTAGTTTGACTCCCTCGGGACACTTTGGAGTAGTACGTGGCTGGGAGGAGGAGGAGCACGTTCAAGATAATGTCGTTTTGAGTGACCCCGAGGAGTCAGCTTTTGAGGCCTTTGCTAATTTGTGACGCATGGCAAACATCATGCTTCAGAGCCTGCGAAAGGACCCCAGAATCAAGGCCATTAAAGAGACTGACCACTATTGGTTGGCCACCCTACTTGACCACCGGTACAAGTCAAAAGTCTCTGAGCTTTTCCCATCCACCCAGAGAGTCCACAGGATCAAATCCCTTGAGGACAGTCTCAAGAGGATTCTGGTGAACACGTTCCCGACTCCCGTAGGGTGCTGGGGCGGGGACAACCTACCATGGACTCTACTGCTGGTCACGAGAGGAGCGTTGGAGAAGGCGTGCGGTTGACGGATGCCTTTCGGTCTTTTTTTAGTCCTCACCGCCCAGGCCTCTCACATGCATCACATGGTGGACGATTACGTCAGGGCACAAAGTGACACAGAGGGCTTTTCATGTGACGAAGCCGATCCACTGGCATACTGGGTCTTAAGATTAGACCACTGGCCAGAACTGGCCCAGTATTCCATGGAGTTGTTGGCCTGCCCTGCTTCCAGTGTCCTATCGGAACAGGCATTCAGCGCAGCAGGAGGATTCGTCATAGACCATCGAATGAGACTCTCCACCGACTCAGTCGACCGTTTGACATTCATTAAAATGAATCAGTCGTGGATATCAAGCTTTGATGCACCTGATGCAGACCTTGTAGACTAGTCTATCGTTGCGATGTGGCTGCTGAGCCTCAGTTTAAGCCTGGACCATGGTGTCACCCTCAAACCCTCCTCTCATTCTGTTTAGGTTCACAGAACCTCATTTTAGTTCTACCAAAAATACCATGTTTGCGCACCTGTTCAGCAGGAGCACACCTTTATAATTTTTTTGGCCTCCTTCAACACCAGCTCTTTGGGGTTACGGTGGGGAGGCTAAGCTAAACAAAAAATACCATGTCTGCACACCTGTTCCACAGGTGCACACCTTTATAATTTTTGGGCCTCCTTCAACACCAGCTCTTTGGGCTTACGGTGGGGAGGCTACGCTAAACAAAAAATACCATGTTTGCGCACCTGTTCCACAAGTGCACACCTTTATAATTTTTTGGCCTCCTTCAACACCAGCTCTTTGGGGTTACGGTGGGGAGGCTACGCTAAACAAAAAATACCATGTTTGCGCACCTGTTCCACAGGTGCACACCTTTGTAATTTTTTGGCCTCCTTCAACACCAGCTGACATAATTGACATAAATTTTATTCCTTTATGCGTCAATCTTGGTGTAGTGATGACTGTGCTCGTGCGCACGTTTGGGGGATTGCAGGCGATGGCAGTTTTTCAAAGCCTATGGTCCTGCTGAGGTAGTTCAGTGACAGTTAAGTGACCCAGAAAACAATGATTCTGCAGTGTAGGCACATTGTTGGCCTAGTAGGCTTTTATGATCACCTTAGATGATCACAAAGAAAATTTATGTTTTTTCTATGAAATATTATCCAGCCGATTGCTTTTGGTCTGTTCACAATGAAGCAATGACCTTATCATCTGGGGTGTGCCAACATTTCCAACACACTCATAGAGGTGATCGCTTCATTGTGATACGCAAGCCCCTTCACTACAACAAGGTAACAATCATGAAGGGGAATTAACACATGTATGTGCCTTTTTTTTTTTGTTTTTGCAGCCACAGTGCAGCACCAGAGGCCAGAAAAATTAGGCATGTACACATGCCTGAAAAATTAGGCATTGTTGCAGCCGCTGCTGTAGCAGCGGCCGGACAAATTGATGTTTTCCAGGCAGAAAGTGCACTAAAACATTGCAGCTTGAACCCTAGTTGGTGGCGGAGAAGTCACGTAAGTCATCCGGCATGCAGAGATTAAATACAGCAGCCTGTGGACAATTTTTAGTCCAGGGCATCTCATTAGGCCTTTTTTAGTCAAATGCATCCCCCACTGTCAGCCCCTTCGGGATCCATGCCTCATTCATCTTAATAAAGGGGAGGTAATCTAAACTTTTTTGACCTAGGCGACTTCTCTTCTCAGTGACAATACCTCCTGCTGCGCTGAAGGTCCTTTCTTTTTTTTTTTTAATGAAACTTTATTCAAAACCAATGAGCGATACATAAAGAACGCAAGAAAAGAGAGAGCAACACATTTTTACAGTTAGTAAATGATCATGGGACTAACATGCAGCGCTACTAATTGGCACATTAGGCGAAAGAAACCGACAGTAATCCAATTCAAAAGAAACTAGAACCCTAGTTGGATGGATCATATCTAAGTGTCTACAACAACATCCTATGTGTCAAGGATTAAGATGTGGGGGATAACAGGGAACAACAGAAGGGAGGAGGGGGGGGTGGATGATCCAGCACACTCATGTCCACAACATTAAGGGGGGGTAGAGACTCGACCCGGGGGGGAATAGGTAAAAGAGCAGGCAGTCAGAGTCGGTCTCTCGTCCCGGGGTAGTGACTCCAGGTAATCCTGCCACTTGTCATAGAATCGATCAGAGGAGGACTTGGATTTAAAGTCCGCGTTGATATGGTCCATGGTCACAAGGTGTTGAATCTCACGGTGCACCTGCGAGATGGATGGACCCGGCTGAGAAATCCAATGTCCCATGATGACCCTGCGTGCTACCAGCAAGCACGTGAGTATCCATACTCGGGGATACGGAGCAGGGCGACTAGTCCAAACCTGGAGTTGTTTGTCCCAATAACCAAAACTGAGGAGAAGAGGGTCTTTTGGTAGATGAATAAGAGTCACCCGTGCGATAAGGGAGAGCACTTGGTCCCAGAAGGTGGATATGAAGGAACAAGCCCAAAATCTATGTTGCAAAGTGGGTCGGTATTCCGCACAGAACGGGCATTTGCTGGCATTGGGATCATCCTTACAGGGAAGGAACGGGATGTATGCCCTGTGCAAGATCTTTAATTGCGTTTCTCGCCATGTCTCATTGGGGGTTAAACGTAGAACGCTGCGGTATCCCTGATAAAGTTTGTTCACCAAGTCCTCTGTTGGAAAGGCTCTAGCCCAATGGGCCGCCGTGTCGCCAGCATGATGTAACGAGACAAGCCGTTGAAAAGGTTTATAGAGTGCTGAGATGCTGTAGGACCCATCAGCCAGTACCGGATCAAGTAAGGGATCATGGAATCTCTTGAGCGCGCGTTGGCGCGAGTCCCGAAGGAAACTTTGACATTGCAGCAGGTGAAAGACATGTGTATTCGGGAGTTCGTATCCTTCCAAAACTTCTCGTATTGGGCGAGGCTGGCCCGTGGTGGGGTCACATAAGTCCGAAAAGTATTTCAGCCCCTTCCGTTGCCAGAGATCAGGGAACTGAGATTGTAATCCTGGGAGAAAAGCAGGATTTCCTTTGATAGGTGTGAATTTGGAGATATAGAAGGGGAGCCCCAGGCATTTCCTGGTCTCTCTCCATGCAAGTACCGTGTCTCTCAACAATATATTATGTTGAAGCCTGGGCGGCATAGCTTTCCATCTAGTGTGTAAGAGCGCCGCCAAGGAGTATGGGGCAGACATTTGTGTTTCCAGGTCGTTGTTGGAGTAGTGGGATGAGTCAGTAACCCAGTCTAGTGCTATCCTAAGAAGGCATGACAAATTATACATCCTAATATTAGGAAGATTTGCGCCCCCTTCGCTCCTGGGAAGACTTAACTTAATGCGGGAGATACGTGGTCGCCTGCCCTTCCATATAAATTTGGAGATAGCGCGGTTAATTTGCTTCGTATCAGAGTGTTTAAGTAGAAGCGGAACAGTTTGCAATGGGTACAGTAACCGGGCGAAGCTGACCATTTTCACCAAGTGGCATCTTCCCAAGAGCGAAAGAGGCAGATCCATCCAACTATCTAATTGCTGGTATACCTTTTGGAAGAGAGGGGGGTAGTTTAGGGTATAGATAGAGGAAGGTAGTTTACCTATCTTGATCCCTAGGTATGTGATGTGAGACGTAGCCAGTGTGAAAGGGGAGGGGGGGGCCCAAGGTGGTTTAGGAGCTGAACCCAAGGGGAGGATTTCGCTTTTTGCATAATTTATTCTAAGGCCCGAACACAGTTTGAATTGATCAAACGTGTAAATTATGGTTTGCATGTCTTTGGCTGGATTGCTGGTGAAAATCAGCACATCATCCGCAAAAAGAGAAATACGGAGTTCCCGTGTCCCAACCCGAATCCCGTGTAAAGGAGCAACCTCTAAGAGATATCTGGAAAGGGGTTCTAACGCCAGGTTAAAAAGCAACGGGGACAAGGGACAACCCTGCCTCGTGCCTTTGAACAGCCTAAATTCCTCGGTGAGGGACCCCGCTAACCACAATCTGGCCGCAGGAGAGGTATACATGGCCCCGACAATGTGAGTAAAGGCCCCTGAAAAACCAAAGGTCTGGAGTACCATGGAAAGCCATTCGAAGCTCACATTGTCGAAGGCCTTCTCCGCGTCCAGAGTAATGATCGCAAGGTCCGATAACGAGCAGTTCTTGGCCTGGTCTAAAGCTAGAAGGACCTTCCGGATGTTGGAAGTGGCCGACCGTCCCTTGGTAAATCCGGATTGAGCCGGATGTATCAGGGAGGGCATTATCAGTGCCAACCTGGATGCAATGATTTTTGAGAGGATCTTTAAATCTAGATTTAGAAGGGAGATCGGATGGTACGAGCCGGGTTCAAGGGGGTCTTTTCCTTTTTTGGCAAGGAGTTTGATGGTAGCCTGATTGCCCGTGGGGGGATACGAGCCTCCCTGCCATATTGCCAAATAGACTTCCAGGAGAGTGGGACCTACAGCTTCCAGGGCGGATTTATAAAATTCCCCAGTGAGTCCGTCCGGACCTGGGGCCTTGTTGGGGGCTAGCCGTTTAATAGTAGATTGTATTTCTGGGAGAGTCACAGGGGCGTTTAGCACTTCCAGCTGATCAGCCGAAATCTTCGGAAGGGTTATGCTGTCAAGGAAGAAATGGGCCTGGGTGGGATCGAAAGGGTCTAGGGAGTATAAAGATGCATAGAATTTTTGCATGATTGACTTCACCCCCGACGGTGTGGAGTCAATTCTTCCCGAAGGGTGTCTAAGAGATGCAATATGTGTGGGTTTGTAGGGGGCCTTACACAATCTCGCCAGCAGTTTACCCGCTTTGTTTCCATACCTATGTAACGTGGCCTGAAAGTGAGCACGCTTAATGGATTCTAGTTTATCCGCCCAGGCGTCAAAGGCTTGTTTGGCCTGAGCCCACTCCTGTCTAGATACAGGGGAGTCCGCTAACAGCAGAGCACGTTGAGCTGATTGCAGACGGGCACTGGCCTGTAGGTAACATTTGGACGTCGATTTCTTATAGGCAGAGGCGTAAGATATTATTCTGCCCCGTAGGTACGCTTTACCCGCCTCCCAGAATAAATTTGGGTCAGTTTTGTGGGATGCGTTGTCCAAAGCATATTCAGACCAGGCCTTAGCCACATAGGCGTGGAAAGCAGGGTCGTTTTGTAGATAACCTGGAAATCTCCACAAGTGGGATTCGGCTTGCCTATCAGGGGGATCGAACGTCAGGGATATGGGGGCGTGGTCGGAAATAACAATGTCATGAATTTCGGTATCCTCAATTCTGTGAATGGCAGCGTCTGAGCAAAAAAAGAAATCTATCCTCGTAAACACGTTATGAGGGTGAGAATAAAAGGAGTATTCCCTATCCGTAGGGTGGTGGAGACGCCAGATGTCTGTGAGGTGAAGAGAGTCAACCAGATTTACAAGGGGAGACATGGCAGAGGTCGCGGGGAGAGCACCCCTTCGGCTCTGAGAGGACCTATCTAGTAGGGGATCGATGGTAGAGTTAAAGTCCCCGCCAATCAGGTGCGGAGAGTCAGGGAATGTCAGAAGGTGCTTAGAGAGTTTCCGAACGAAGCCTTGGTCAGGGGTATTGGGGGCATACACGTTGGTCAGGACCAGATCCTTATCATTTAGTTTGAGATGAGCAGTCACAAAGCGACCCTCATCATCTGAGACAAGTGATAGTATTTCGCAGGAGAGGCTTTTATTGATTAGGATTAACACGCCCGCTTTACGCCCAGATGCCGGTGAGCCCAGGACCGTACCCACCCATAGCTTTTTCATTCTGGGAAAATCCTCTAAGGGTAAGTGTGACTCTTGGAGCAGTGCAATGTCTGTTTTCATCCTTTTTAGGTGACGGAGAACTTTCATCCTCTTATTAGGGGACCTAAGGCCCCTGACATTCCATGACACAATCTTCATGGAGGGTCAGGAGGCATCGGTGATATTGCTGGAGTAAGAGACATGTTATACCCGAGAAAGGTAGGGGGGGCAAGTGTAGGACGTGTGGACATGATAGTGGTGAGGTCAGCAGAGGTAAAGCTGTGGAGCCGTGTTTGGTCTGGTGCCAGACACAGATCCAGCGGGGGGGGGGGGGGGGGGATGGGGGAGGTGAGCTCAAACAAGGAAAGAGTGAACCAACAGACAGGAACAAATATCAACAGCGACTTCTCTTTTTTCCGCATGCTGCAACTGAGAGAGACGGCACAGCCCTTGGCAATGGCTCAGCAGGTCAGATCAGTGGCCAACCGATCACGTCCCCGGAAAAGCAGGTGATAGCGACCGGTAGGCCCACGATAGGAGCCTCCCCGTATTCCCCAGCGGCAGCATGGCACACATACAATAAAAAAAACATGGTCTATAAGGACAACAGAGTGCACAACCATGTATAACATTAAAGCAGAACATGATTTCGCTGTGGAGCAGTGGTATTACCCGGCAGGACAAGAGTCCGATAGGGAGATCAAACGGCTGCAGAAAAGTACAAGGTCGGAGAGGGATCAGCGGTGAGGAGCAAAACGGGATCCAGTGACCACGTCGGAGTACTTCTGTCGTTTAGGCGATTCCTTGCGTGGACTCATTTGAAGTAGAGGGCGCGGTGCTGCGGAAGGCTTTGCGGCCATTGAACTGTGACCATCCACATGGAGAGAGCGTAGGAAAGGTTCCGCTTCCGATGGATCATGAAAGGACAGCTGTTCGCCGGACGGTGAACGTAGCCGGAGGATAGAGGGGTATGCTAATGTGAACTTGATTTGGGCTTGGTGTAACTGGGAGCATACTGTCTGGAACGCTTTTCTTTTCTTCGCCACTTCCACCGAATAATCAGCAAAGATTAAAATTTTTACTCCATCGACCTGAAACGCCTTTGTTTGTCTGAATTTTTGTAGGATGGCCGATTTATCGGCGTAATTGAGATATTTGGCAATGATCGGTCGCGGGGTGGATCTTTCAGAGTTGTGCATCCCCATGCGGTGAGCTCTTTCTACCACACAGACGCCTTGAAGACCCAGAGCCTCAGGTACTTTTTTGGCGCACAGCTCAGGAATCGCGGACGGAGGCATAGATTCAGGCACCCCGATAAATCTGAGGTTACTCCTACGGGCCCTATTCTCGAGGTCTTCCAGCTTTTGAAGAATAAGGTGGTTCGTTTTGTCTTGAGTTTGCTCAAAACTCTGAGACTGGTAGATTTCTTCTTCCACACTAGCCACCCGGGATTCCACCTCTTGCAGCCTATGAGAATGGTCTCGCAGTTGCTTCTTAATCTCCTGCATGCCTTCAGCCACAGCGCTTTGTACAGCTGCCGTTATGGTTGGTTTAAGCAGCTCTACCACAGCCTGCGCTATGTGAGCAGTGTGCGGGTCTCCCATCAGGGGCAGTGAGGAGACTGGGGGGGCCGCAGTGTCCATGTTTGCAGTATCCGCCTCTCCAGGCGGGAGGGCCGAGACCGCGGCCTCGATTTGTGCCTGGCCCGGCGGTCCGCGCGGCACGTTTTTTTCTAGAAATTTGTCCATTGCAGCGGAGCTAGGGGGGCCGATCCGTTGTCCGCAGGTGTGGGAGCTTGCCGCTGGGGAGGCGATCGGCTGGTTTTAAATGCAGTTTTTATGAGCCTGCCGCGGGAGCCGAGGGGATCTGCGCCTACAGCATACGGCGCCGGAACCGGAAGTCCTGAAGGTCCTTTCTGACAGGACACTTGAAGTGTGGCAGGCCAGAAGTTCTATCGAAAATTGGGATAGCTCAGGCCACAGGTCAAGCCTGCACACCCAGTAGTCAAGGGGTTCATCGCTCCTCACAGTGTCGATATCTGCAGTTAAGGCAGAGGTAGTCTGCTACCTGTTGGTCAAATCGTTCACTGAGGGTGGACCCCGAAGGGCTGTGGCGATGCGAAGGACTTAAAAATCTCTGCATGTCCTCAACAACATGTCCTGTCCCTGCCGGCGTGGTCGTGGTAGGAGGAGGATTACTTTCACCTCTTCCCCTGTTAGATTCCTGTTGTGCTGTGACATCACCCTTATACACTGTGTAAGGGCGGGCGAGTGTTAACTTGAGAGGTTCCCAAAGCTGAGCTGGAGGAGGATGGTGCGTCAAGGTTCAGAGTGGATGCTGTAGAAGATTGGGTGTCCTGTGTAAGCCAGTCAACTATGTCCTCAGAATTTTTCGAGTTCAGGGTACATGGCCTCTGAACACTGGGCATTATTCTAGGGCCAAAGGAAATCACATCACCACAACCACGACGGCCCCTGCGGGATGGCCTGCCTCTGCCTGTCCTTTTTTTTAGATTAGTGGTACTATGCATGCAAGGTACTGTGCCACCCTATATGAGTGGTGGCCAGTGGGCACAGTACAGTCTGTGGACTTGACACTCACTGGCAGGCAACTGCAATTATATTACAGAGGAAAAATTTAATGAATTTTTTATCTGCAAGGTGCTGTGCCACCCTATATGAGTGGTGTGCACACAGTACAGTCTGTGAGCCTGTGGCCTCTCACACACGGGCAGGTAACTGCAATATATATATATATATATATATATATATATATATATATATATATTTAAAAAACAAAGCAGACTGATGTACCAGCCCTAAAAGGGCTTTTTGGGGTGCTGTCAGGATGTTGTCCTTACAGCAGGAGTGGACACAGAACACTGGCCTAGCTAACGATTTCCATATTAATTCAGCAGCAGCAGCACTCTCCCTGCTCTAACTAACACTGCAGCTAATCTAAGATGGATGCTGTCCTTGCTTTCATATATTGGAGGTGGGAGGGTCTGGGAGGGAGGGTATGCTGATTGGCTGGAATGTGTCTGCTGACTGTGAGGTACAGGGTCAAAGTTTGCTCAATGATGTATAGGGAGCGGACAGAACATTGCATATGTTCGCCCGCCGCGGCGAACGTAAACAAGCGTTGTTCGCCGGGAACTGTTCGCTGGCGAATAGTTCGGGACATCTCTATTTGAAACCACATCAGATCTCAATAGGGAAAAATATGCAGGATACCTATACTGTAGGTACTGTACTGTAATGGGGTAATGTGTTAGAAACAAAGGAATGCCATATAATTTAATGGAAATTAAAATTATCAGTGCTGAATTCAAAGACACCCTAAAAATCAAAGTGAAAAAATAATGCAGCAGGCTAGTCCAAATTAAAATGGTACTCACTAGTTTGTATGGCCCCCACATGCTTGTATGCATGCCTGACAACATCGGAGCATGCTCCTAATAAGACCAAGGATGGCGTCTTGGGGAATTTTTTCCCAGATCTGGATCAGGGCATCACTGAGCTCCTGAACAGACTGAGGTGGAACCTGGCAGCATCGAATGAACCAAAACATAATGCCCCAGAGGTGTTCTATGGGATTTAGATCAGGTGAGTGTGGGGGTCATTCAATGGTGTCAATTCCTTCATCCTCCAGGAACTGGCTGCATACTCTCGCCACATGAGGCTGGTCACTGTTGTGAACCAGGAGGAACTCAGGACCCATTGCACCAGCGCAGGATCTGACAATGGGTCCAGGTATTTCATCCTGATACCAAATGGCAGTCAGGGTGCCATTGTCTAGCCTTTAGAGGTCTGTGCATCCCTCCATGGATATGCCTCTCCAGACTATTTCTAACCCACCATGAAACTAATCATGCTGAATGATGTTACAGGCAGAATAACATTCTCCAAGACTTTTCCAGACCCTTTCACATCTGTCACATGTGCTCAGGGTGAACCTGCTCCCATCTGTAAAAAGCACAGGGCGCCAGTGGCTGACCTGCCAATTCTGGTATTCAATAGCAAATGCAAATCAAGCTCCATGGTGCCAGGCAGTGAGCATAGGGCCCACTAGAGGACGTCAGGCCCTCGGGCCACCCTTATGAAGTCGGTTTACGATTGTTTGGTCTAAGACATTCACACCAGTGGCCTGCTGGAGGTCATTTTGTAGGGCTCTGGCAGTGTTTATCCTGTTCCTCCTTCCACATAGGAGCAGATACCAGTCCTGGTGAAGGGTTAAGGACCTTCTTTGGACCTGTCCAGCTCTCCTAGAGTAACTGCCTGTCTCCTGGAATCTCCTCCATGCTCTTGAGACTGTACTGGGATACACAGTAAACCTTTTCGGCAATGGCACGAATTGATGTGCCATCCTGGAGGAGATGGACTGCCTGTGCAACCTCTATAGGATCCAAGTATTGCCTTATGCTACCAGTAGTGACACTGACCCTAGCCAATTGCAAAACAAGTAAAAAACAGTCAGAAAAGATGAGTATGTAAAAAAATTTAATTTGCCTACACCTGTAAAATCATTCCTGTTTTGGGGGTTTTCTCATTGTTGTCCATCGAGTGCACCTGTTTTTAATTTCACTAACACCAAAGCAGCTGAAATTGATTAACAAACCTCTCTGCTACTTAACTGACCAGATCAATATCCCAGAAGTTTAATTGATTTGATGCTATACTCTGATTAAAAAGTGTTCCTTTTTTGAGCAGTGTATATTCTATGCATTCAGATAAAAAAAGCCATAACCGGACACTGCCGAACGTGGCGGACGCAGGAGAGAAGAGCTCCGCCGAGTGTAACCTAAATCCCTTGCAATCCTCTCTCATCCTCCAGGTTACACGTCCATCCTTACCAGGACCGGCTTCCCGCAGCGGTAGGGGATCTTTTCCACCGCTTATTTTGTCTTTTTAAACGCCGGGAGCGCATTCTAATCCGAGGCCTAGGTAGGCCCAAAAGCCGCGGTCTCGCCTGAGTGCGGCAACCGACCGCGATCCGTGATCCGGACGCCGCAATTCTCCTCCTTCCGGCCTGGCACCAACTCAGACACACCAGGTGGGGCTCCCAGCAGCTGTGGGGGACCCTCTCAACGGTTTTTCTGACTGTTTTAAAGCGCCGGGAGATCGTTCCGGATCAAGGCTGGGGAAGGCCTAATAGCCACGGACTCGCCTAAAAAGCGGCACCCGGACACTGGTAAGACCACAACTGAAGTTGTTTCTCCCATGCTACCTTACCCTGCTGCACACATGAGGATGTAACATCCCTTCAATGCCAACCGACCCCCTTCTTATGTGATCAATCTGTGCCAAATACTGCCTTTATAATAGATACAAATCAGCACTACACTCAGCAAAAACTATGAGCAAATCTGACCGGTCCAACTCCTCATCCCGCTCTCGATCCCCAAGGGACCCGGGGGCTCATTCTTCACCCCATATACCTGAGATGTTCAAGATGGGGTTGAATGACACAATCACACAAGCTCAAGTGTTACCACAGGCTGCGTCATCTATAAAAGAAACCAGTGATCAAGCAAATCTAGCTGCACCCAGCCTATTAAATTCGAACACCCCTCTCCAGCTTCCTTCTACTCCTTCGGTGTCTTTGAGGGAATTAAAGGAAGTTGCGGACGACATAAAAAAAACCCTGTCAGCGGCAATGTCAGCGGCAATAGAGGATCTTAAAAAAGAAATGCACAACGTGTCATCCAGGTTGGAGGAGGTTGAAGAGCTAACTGATAGGCATGACACTGAAATATTGGACGCTCAGAGAGAACTATCGTCTCACAATACTCAATTGAGAGACTTACAGAGACACGTAGAGGATCTTGAGAACAGAGGCCGCAGGCATAATATACGCATAAGAGGCCTGCCAGAATCCATTGAGCCGCCACAACTTACCCGATCCGCACTAGCAATTTTTAATGATCTCTTGGGGAGACCCCTGGATACCCCAATTGAAATAGAGAGGCTACACAGAGCATTACGGCCGAAAGGCAGAGAGAATGAGCCCCCCAGAGATATAATTGGATGCCTTGTAAACTTTAAACTGAAAGAAGAAATCCTACACAATGCAAGGATCAGGGGAAGAATCTTGTTTCAAGGCGTGGAGGTAAAGCTCTTCCAGGATCTCTCTCAAATAACTTTGCAGAAACGGAAAGAACTCCGCCCATTATTATCAGTGTTAAGGGAGAGAGAGATCCCGTATAAATGGAAGTTTCCATTCTGTCTCTTTGCCGGCTCTAGGGGCCGTTTCGCTTCGCTGAGATACCCGGAAGATACAGCTGCGTTTTGTGATACCCTGGGCTTGCCACCATTGGAGATCCCAGGTTGGTCTCACATTGATAGATCATCTCATCCGCATCAAGTTGAAGAAATGGATGTGCACCAATCAAGCAACTTTACGAGTCCGAAACGACGTAACTTATCTCCTTATCGCCCCTCTACTTCACGTGAGGGATTTCCACCGAGACAAGGTAGTGTACCTACCTCCCCTGCTCACAGGAAACCCCGTATACTTTGAGATATAACGTCTAACATCTCCTAAGACTGCCCTTTTCTAATGTTGTACCCTCCAAATGTCATTGACCTATCAGAAGATCCACACGATACTTCTTACCACTATTCTCCTCCAGTAAAGATAATTTACAGTACTCACTACATTGCATCCTATTACTCTGTATTTTTTCCCATATTTCTCACAATTCCCATCTCAGGCGGATGTGGTTTGATAGCATTCTAAGAGACATCTAGATGATTCATCAAGAGATGATATATTCATCAATGCTCTCTTGAATAGTGGTAAACATGGGATGGAAGCCACTCCACCACATCAAAATGAGGAAGACAGCTGCCTGCATTAAACCACTCTTACTATGGAACTTTGGTTAGATTAATTCTTATGGAAATAGGTTAACTTTCCTATGTTTGACCACTAGATGGCGCTAGATTCCTGTAAGGAAAGGGGATGAAGAAAGGTAACAATTGAGAGAGTAATATGTGATATAAGGTTTTGTTACAGATTTTCTTGTTATATAACAATTCCACATAAGTTTTTGATTGCTTTCTTATTTGACATGTGGTTTCTCTGGTTCTCCGGCTTAGAGTCAAGTTGATATTTTTCTTGAATGGTTTTCTCTCATAAAGTTAGACATAAGACAGGCCTTATTTTTAATATTCACTGACCTGGCTGTTCCGATTTAATATAAATTACAACTTGCAATTTTTCTGAATATCTCCGCACAGAGTTATTACATGAGGTTTCTAATTATCGTTAGTGCATGGTAAGGGAGTGTCGGTTGGCATTTTTCAATGACTATAGTCATACCTTACGGTTTTTGTTCTGCCACTCAGAACTAGTTTTTTCTCTTTTTTGTATTTTTGTCCGCAGATACTTGCCACGAACCCACACAGTACAATTTTTTGTACTGACACTCACCAACGACTTCCCCCTAGAACAGTGTCGGCAGGTCCTTCACTGTAGTTGGTTACACCTACCCTACCTATCCTCCCCCTCTTTTTCTCCCCCTCCCTCCTCCTCCGCTTAATACCCTAATCGGAAAATAGATACATCTAAGAACACACATACGGTTTTCTTTTCTTTGCTTCAGTATACCTAAAAAATAATATTGATCTCCTCAATATATCTACTGTGTGACGTTCTCTCAACATGCTACAAAACGCACAAACTTATGATTCCAAAAGGTTAAAGATTGTCTCATTGAATGCCAAAGGTTTGAACCTACCCGAAAAGAGATCCAAACTAATATTGTATTTACATTCTCTTAAAGCAGATATTGCCTTTATACAGGAAACTCACTTCAAGACGGACCACGTTCCAACATGGAAAGCTAAAGAATATCCAGTGATGTTCCACTCTTCCAACAGTCTTGCAAAAACAAAAGGTACCTCAATCCTTATCTCAAAACGCATTTCCCTTGACATATCAGATTCTCTAATTGATGAAGATGGAAGGTTTGTGGCCCTCAAAGGGAAACTATGGAACACACCTTTCACATTCATCAACATTTATAGTCCAAACTCTGCCCAAGTCACTTTTTTCAGACACATTGCCTCAACGCTAGCAGCATTTCAAGAGGGTTGCACCATCTGCGGTGGCGACTTCAATGTTGCACTTAATCCCTTGGAGGACACCTCAACTGGTCATTCTTCCATGCCCTTTAAGGCATTAAAACAAATAAAAATCCAACTACAAGATTTATCATTACATGACACTTGGCGTATCCTGCATCCAGACACGAGAGATTACACCTTTTTCTCACCACCACACAACCGCTACTCCAGAATAGATTATCTATTTATATCTCAAAAAGATATCCCACTTCTGGAATATGCCACGATTGAGCCAATGTGCCTATCTGATCATAATGCAATCTCTTTATCTTTAAATATCCCCCACGAGGGTACATGTGAAAAAATCTGGCGGTTAGATTCGTCATTGATTATGAACACCCAGAACGCGAAACAACTAGACCAAGAACTTAAAGATTATTTTTTACTAAATAATACCCCAGACATAGGACCTACCTCTACATGGGAAGCGCATAAATGCGTGATCAGGGGTTCGTTACTCAAGATGGCTGCTACCAGAAAACGTCTAACCCAAAAAACCTTGGCCGACCTCTACTCACGAGCCAAAAAATTGGAGCTCACCCACAAATCATCCCTGGCCCAAACACATCTAGCAGAGTTGGAGGAAATAAGGCGTGAAATTCGGGACATAATTGGTAAAAAAATTAAGAAACGATATGTACTCTCCAAAAAACTATTTTATGAGTTCAGTAATAAGAGCGGGAAGTTTCTGGCCAGAGCTCTTGCTACTCAAAAAAGTCAAAATACTATTCATAACATTACTGACCCGACTGGGAAAAAAAAACATTCATATTCGGACATTGCTCATGAATTCACTACATATTATGAAAAATTATACAATCTTCCCCCTGAACAGAACCCGTTTCCCAAATCTAGCTCTAGATCCAAAATTGTTGAAGATTATATCAGAGATAATGGATTCAAACCCTTATCAAAACAACAATCAGACAAAATAGACGGTCCGCTTACAAAAGAAGAATTCCTAACTGTATTACAACAAATGAAACCCGGGAAAAGTCCAGGACCCGATGGTTTCTCACTAGCATACTACAGAATGTTCTCTACCATTCTGGTGGAACCATTCTTACGAACATTTAACAATTTAAATAATAGCAATTCGAATCATGCAAGTCTTTTGGAGGCTCACATTTCAGTGATCCCGAAACCAGGGAAAGATCCATCACTAGTACAAAACTATCGCCCAATATCCTTACTTAATGTTGACCTGAAAATTTTTGCTAAAATGTTGGCTAATAGAATAATTGACTTTATACCTTCCTTAATCAACAAGGACCAGGTGGGCTTTGTTCCGGGGCGGGAGGCCAGGGACAACACAATCAAGGCCTTGAACATACACCACCTTATCACATCGACAAAACAGAAAGGCTTTATGCTCTCTCTCGATGCTGAAAAGGCATTTGACAGGCTAGCCTGGGATTATTTAGGAGCAATCCTCGAGTCCATAGGCTTGGGACCCAGGCTGGTTGGTCTTGTGTTGTCCCTGTACTCTCGCCCTTCTGCTAGGGTCCGGATTAATGGTTCACTCTCTAAATCTTTTACAATTGGCAATGGGACTCGCCAGGGTTGCCCCCTCTCTCCCCTATTATTTATCCTCACACTAGAACCACTTCTAAATTCAATAAGGAAAAACCCTGACATTACGGGCATCAAAACCCCCTCGCGACACTACAAATTAGCGGCATACGCCGATGATATTCTGGTATTTCTCTCTAATCCGGCTATCTCCCTCCCAAATTTACAAAAAGAACTTCAAATTTTCCAATATATTGCTAACTTCAAGATTAATAAATCGAAATGTGAAGCTTTGAATATTTCTCTTACTGACTCACAAGTTACCCAGTGCAAACAATCATTTCCCTTCACATGGAAACCAAACGCCATCACCTATTTAGGGATTGAAATCCCACACAAACTAAAAGATCTATATAAACTGAATCACTTAACCAAATCACAATCAATTCTTCAAGATCTCAATAAGTGGCATCAAGCACATTTTTCTTGGTTTGGCAGAGCTGCCATAGTTAAAATGAATATTCTACCTCGCATACTTTATCTGTTTCAAACCATTCCCATCCAACTCCCCGCTAGTTTTTTCTTATCCATCAAAAAAGCAACTAGAGCATTTATTTGGCAACATAAATCCCCACGCATAAAATATACCACGCTAACGAGACCCAAATCAAAAGGGGGTATGGGAATCCCTGACTTCCTTCTTTACTATAGAGCGTCGCACCTCCTCCGTGTGGTTGACTGGCACACACAAATACAAAATAAAGATTGGGTAGCGTTAGAGAACTCTTTTTCTGACCTTCCAATACAGTGTCTACCGTGGATCCCATATCCTGATCTGACAAACTCACTAAAACGACACCCTCTTATCGGCCCTACCCTACGCTGCTTCCATTCCTCTAATGCTGATCAATCTCTAACTAGACAACTTGGTCCCTTGACCCCGATTATACATAACCCTCTATTTCCCCCAGGACAGACACGTCATTCGCTTTGCAAGACTCCCTGTACAATGGGTTTAAGGATATTTCACCTATTACAAAATGGGAAATTGTTACCATACCCCGAACTAAAAGAATATCTTCACAATAATTCCTTATCATTCTGGGAATACACACAACTACATCACTTCATCACCCCCCTTCTCAACAAATCTAAATCTCTCCCATCAATCTTCACGAAGTTTGAAAAGTTGTGCTCTACAGCTTCCCCACAACAGCACCTACTTTCCAAAATTCACGCCCTTTTGTGGGACTCATGTCCTGTGCACCTTGACAGGCTGAGTGATGATTGGAGGGAAACATTAAACATAGAAATCCAGGATCACCACTGGGAAAAAATATACAGAAACGTCCTCAGAGGCTCAATTAATGTGTCCATTCAGGAAAATAATTACAAAATTCTCACAAAGTGGTACCGCACCCCCCATCTTTTGAATAAGTTCGATAATAAAGTGCCTGACTCTTGTTGGCGCTGTGGTGCGCATCATGCAGATTTGATCCACATTTGGTGGGAATGTCCGTCTATCAAACCATTCTGGAACGTGGTTCGTCAACACATTGAAAAAATTACGAAGCAAACAATAGATCTGCTACCAGCTCATTTCCTCCTGCATCATTTTGCTACTCCACCACCTAAATATTTTAGATCATTATCCATGATAATGATTAATGCAGCTAAGATGTGTATCCCAAGACTTTGGGGTACCTCTAAACTCCCCTCTTTGCAAAATTGGTTGCTCCAAATCGAACGAATTTCCGAAATGGAGGAATTGATTGCCACCGCTCAGGATAATCCTTCCCGCTATTCGAATATCTGGAAAGATTGGATCTCTTTTCGTAACTCTTCTGATTTTCAAAAATTGACTGATGTATCTCTGCATTGATTGCTCTTCTATTATTTGGTTACTGTAATACCATAAACTGACTGCTTACCCTTTTCAGTGTTACATCATTTGAAATATCCAGCTTTTGTAATGTCAGATTTTGATCCTCTCCTTCCCCCCCCTCCCCCCCCCCCCATATGCTGGTCATAAGGGTAATATGTTTTTCCCCTCTACCCCTCCCCCACCTTCACTCTATCTTATTTTGGAAGCTGTAATCTGCAATTTTATTATTCCCTCTTGATATGTCTCAAGTGTTACTACATGTATGTACATGAACATTACCTACTGTACTTATTTCAATGCTCACACTGCAACGTTTTGTTATTGTTGTACCATGTTTCTTCAATAAACTTTTTGGAAAAAAAAAAAAAAAAAAAAAAAGCCTTCTGTGTGCAGCAGCCCCCTAATACTTACCCAAGCCCCATCTTGATCCAGCGCTATTGCAGGAGTGTCTCAGCTGCCTCTCCTTCCTCATTGACTGAGATGGGAACACTGGGCCATTAGCTCCTGATGCTGTCAATCAAATGCAGTGAGCCAATGAGCAGAGAGAGGTGCCAGGGCCGGGCCACAGCCCTGTGTCTGAATGGACATAGGGAGCTGCAGCTCAGCTCGGGTGCCCCCATAGAAAGCCACTTGCTGTGGGGGCACTCAACAGGAGGGAGGGGCCAGGAGCACCGGTGAGGGCCCCAAAAAGAGGAGGATCTGGGCTGCTCTGTGCAAAACCGCTGCATAGAGCAGGCAAGTATAACATGTTTGTTATTTTTAACAAAAAAGAACAAGACTTTACAATCACTTCAAGTAGCAGCACAATCCGCATTTTCACTATTTATTGTATTTGATCATGTTTTGTATATATATATATATATATATATATATATATATATATATATATATCTTAGTATATACAGTATCTCACAGAAGTGAGTACACACCTAACATTTTTGTAAATATTTGAATATATCTCTTCATGTGACAACACTGAGCCCCCGTTCACACTGGGGCGACCTGTCAGGCGACCTGGTCGCCTGACAGGTCGCCGTAGGTCGCCTTGCATTGAGAAGCTATGGACCCGTTCTAATAGGAGCGACACAAGTTGCTCCGACTTAGAAAAAGGGTCCGGAGCTTCTTTGGGGCGACACGGAGCGACCTGCATAGACTTCAATGTTATGAAGTCCGTGCCGGCCGCTCCAAGGTCGCGGTGCCAGCGCGCGCACCGCGACCTCGGAGGTCGCCCCGGGAAGTAGCGTCGCCCCAGTGTGAACGGGGCCTGAAGAAATTACACTTTGCTACAATGTAAACTAGTGAGTGTACAGCTTTTATAACAGTGTAAATTTGCTGTCCCCTCAAAATAAGGTAACACACAGCCATTAATGTCTAAACAGCTGGCAACAAAAGTGAGTACACCTCTAAGTCAAAATGTCCAAATTTGGCCCAAAGTGTCTATATTTTGTATGGTCACCAATAATAATAAGTGGCGCATTTGTGCGATGTTTTGTAGCCTGCTGCAGCAATACTAACATTTCTAAAGGAAAAAATGTCATTTACAGTTGCTCGCGGCTGTAATCTATTGTCAGCTCCCGGAAATACATATAAAATAATGAAAAAACCAATGTGGGGTCCTCCCCACAGTCCATACCAGGCCCCTTGGGTCTGGTATGGATTTTAGGGGGAACCCCATGCCAAAATAAAAAAAACGGCGTGGGGTTTTCCCTATAATCTATACCAGACCCTTATCCGAGGACGCTCGGCCAGGATGGGGGTGGGGGCGAGCGAGCGCCCCCCTAAACCATGCCAGGCCACATGCCCTCAACATGGGGGGTGGGTGCTTTGGGGCATGGAGGGCTCTGCTTCCCCCACCCTTTGGGGCAGGGAGGGCTCTGCTCCCCCACCCCAAAGCACCTTGCCCCCATGTTGACGGCGACAGAGGTCTCTTTCCGAAAACCGTGGGCTGTGGTTGTGGGGGTCAATGGGGGGAGGCTTAACAGAATCTGGAAGCCCCCTTTAACAAGGGGGCCCCCAGATCCTGCCCCCCCCATGTGAATGGATATCGGGTAAATCATACCCCTACCCATTCACCAAAAAAGTGTACAAAAAAATAAAGAAAAAAGCCAGTTTTGGAAAAGTCCAGGTGCAGTGAATAAATTACTGATGTCACTTCAGAAGGGGCGGAGACAATAAATAGGTTTTAATTAAAATCCCTAATTAATATTAATCAACCGCTGGCCTGGGGATTCAAACTCACAGCCCCTCGTTCGCAAGCCTGTTATTCTACACCACCGAATCAGCTGATTAACCTTGGACTCTCTCTGTCTAACTAACTTCTATCTGAGTTTGGCAGCTTTTTTATAGGGCTCTGACGTCACCAGCGCCCTGTAATCCATTGCTTAGGTGCAGTGATTAAATTACTGATGTCACTTCAGAAGGGGCGAGGACAATAAATAGTTTTTTTTTTATATATTTTTATATAAATAGGTTTTAATTAACCGCTTCCATACAGAGCAGTTAGACCCCCTTCCTGCCCAGACCAATTTTCAGCTTTCAGCACTCTCACACTTTGAATGACAATTGCTCAGTCATGCTATACTGTAACCAAACAATATTTTTATAATTTTTTTCACACAAATAGAGCTTTCTTTTGGTGGTATTTGATCACAACTGGGTTTTTTTTTTCCGTGATATAAGCAAAAAAAGAGCAAAAATTTTGAAAAAAAAACACTTTTTTAGTTTCTATTATAAAATTTTGCAAAAAATTAATTTTTCTTCATACATTTGTGCCAAAATTTATACTGCTACATATCTCTGGTAAAATTATCCAAAATTAGTGTATATTATTTAGTCTGTGTGAAAGTTATTGAGTTTTGAAGCTATGGTACCAATTACTGAAAATTGATCACACCAGATGTACTGACGGCCTATCTCCTTTCTTGAGGCCCTGAAATGTCAGGACAGTACAAATACCCCCCAAATGACCCCTTTTTGTAAAGTAGACAGTCCAAGGTATTTAGTAAGAGGCATGGTGAGTTTTTTGAAGTTATAATTTTTTCCCACAATTCTTGGGAAAATGAAGAAAACATTTTTTTTTCTTTTTTTTCCCACAAAGTTGTCAATTTATAAGCTATTTCTAACACATAGCATGTACACAGCAAAAATGACACCCCGAAATACATTCTACTACTCCTGCTGAGTATGGTGATACCACATGTGTGAGACTTTTACACAGTCTGGCCACAAAAAGAGACTCCACATCCAAGTAGCACCTTCAGGCATTCTAGGAGCATAAATACACATAAAACTTTCTTACTACCTATCACACTTTTGAAGGCCCTAGAGCACCAATACAATGGAAAAGTCCACAAAATGACCCCGTTTTGGAAAGAAAACACTCCAACGTATATTCTATGAGGCATTATGAGGCATTATGGGTCATTTGAACATGTCATTTTTTCCACAAGTTTTTGGAAAATGTGGGAAAAAAATAAAAACTTTTTTTTTTTTTTTACAATGTCAATTTATAGGATATTCCTAACACATAGCATGTACACAGCAAAAATGACACCCCAAAATACATTCTGCCACTCCTCCTGAGTATGGCAATACCACATGTATGAAACTTTTTCACAGCCTAGCCATATAGAGGGGCCCAACATCCAAGGAGAACCATCATGCATCCTAGCCACTTGCCTAGGCCTATTTTTGACATTTACAAGCTAAAATCAGTTGTTTTTGCTAGAAAACTACTTAGAACCCCCAAACATTATATATTTTTTTAGCAGAGACCCTAGAGAATAAAATAGAGATTATTGCAATATTTTTTTATCACACCGTATTTGCGCAGCGGTCTTCCAAACGCAATTGTTTTGGAAAATATTTACTTTTTTGAATTAAAAAATAAGAAACCAGTAAAGTTAGCCCATTTTTTTTCCATAATGTGAAAGATAATGTTACGCTGAGTAAGTAGATACCCAACATGTTATGCGTCAAAATTGCGCACGCTCACGGAATGGCGACAAACTTTGGTACTTAAAAATCCCCTTAGGCGACATTTTAAAAATTTCTACAGGTTGCTATCTTAGAGTTACAGAAGAGGTCTAGGGCTCAAATGATTGCTCTTGCTCTAACGATCGTGGCGATACCTCACATGTGTGGTTGAACACCATTTACATATGTGGGTGGGGTTTCTGTATGCGTATCGCTTCTGCGCGCGAGCTCATGGGGACAGGGCGCTTTAATTTTTTTTTTTTTTTTTTTTACTTTTTATTTTATTTATTATTTTTTATTTTTACACCGTTTTAAAAAAAAATTGATCATTTTTATTTCTATTACAAGGAATGTAAACATTCCTTGTAATAGAAAAAGGCACGACAGGACCTCTTTTTTGTGAGATCTGGGGTCAAAAAGTCCTCAGATCTCACAAGTACACTAAAAGATAGAAAAAAAAATAAATAAAAAAAATGAAAAAAAAAGGGACCTTTAAACCGGTTGCTAGGCAACGATGTTTGCCATAGCTCCGGTCCTCCAAGACCATAAAGTCGAGTGAGGGCAAGCTTGCCCTAACTCGACATCCTGTCTGTGAGGATCCGGGACCGGATCGTTTTCCCCGCTGCCGGCGGGTCCGGTAAGCGGGGAGAAGAACCGGAACGCGGCAGGAGGGGGGGGCACCTCTTCCACCATCCCGGAAGGGTGATCCCGCAGCGAATCCGCCGCTGGGACCACCCTTATCGGGAAAACCAACCGTCCACCGTTTAAAAAAATACCAGGGTTATGGCAGCCATAACACCGGTATTTAGGTTTAAACGGAGGACGTATATCAACCTTTTTGGACTTGGACATGGTGGCTGTATGAAGGGAGACAGGTACTCAGGTACTTTGCTGGGCAGGTGACGGTCAGGTGACAGGTACTCTTGTACTGATGAGCAGGTGGCAGGTACTCGAGTACTCCGATAGGAGGGTGACAGGTACTCGGGTACTCTGATGGGCAGGTGACAGGCAGGTGATGGGTACTGATGAGTAGTACTGATAGGTGATACTGATACTGTACTGATGGGTACGGATGATCAGTACTGATACTGATAGGTGATAGGTGATAGGTGATAGGTACTGATGGGTACTGATGGGTACTGATGAGTAGTGATGGGTACTGATGAGCAGGTGGCAAGTACTCGGGTACTTCAGGTGTCAGGTACTCTGATGAGCAGGGGGAAGGTACTCGGGTACTCTGATGGGTAGGTGACAGGTACTCGGGTACTCCGATGATGGGTACTCGGGTACTCAGATGACGGGTACTCCGGTGACAGGTACTCAAAGTACCCGAGTACCTGTCACCGGAGTACCCGAGTACCTGTCATCAGAGTACCCGAGTACCCTTCATCAGAGTACCCATCATCAGAGTACCTGAATACCCATCATCAGAGTACCCGAATACCCGTCATCAGAGTACCCGAGTACCCGTCATCAGAGTACCTGAATACCCGTCATCAGAGTACCCGAGTACCTGTCATCAGAGTACCCGAATAGCCGTCATCAGAGTACCTGAATACCTGTCACCAGCCCATCAGAGTACCCGAGTACCTGTCACCAGCCCATCAGAGTACCCGAGTACCTGTCATCAGAGTACCTGATGGGCTGGTGACAGGTACTCGGGTACTTTGATGGGCTAGTGACAGGTACTTTGATGGGGTAGTGACAGGTGCTTTGATGGGCTAGTGACAGGCGCTCTTTATTGGGGGGGGGGAGTCAATGTGTTTGGGGTGCACTGTATTTGGTAACTAGCTGTTACCACAATCTCCTCCTTACACAGGATCAGTGTGTGAGGAGGAGAACATGGTGACAGCTAGTTACCGTGTTCTCTGTTGACATTTGTGAACGGCTGGGATTGGACACAGCCGATCACGTGGTAAACAGCCAATTTTATTGGCTGTTTACCGTGATCGGGGTTGGGCTCAGTCCAAGGGACGAGCCTCACCCCTGATCGCCGCGCTGCACGTGGGCACGCAGTAGCAGCGAGACCGAGCGGACGTCATATGATGGCCACCCGGATCGAGAAAGACTTCCTGCCGCCGTCATTTTATTATGGCGCGGTATGGAAGGGGTTAAAATCCCTAATTAATTTTAATCACCCACTGGCCTGGGAATTCAAACTCACAGCCCCTCGTTCGCAAGCCTGTTATTCTACACCACGAGTCAGCTGATTAACCTTGGACTCTCTCTGTCTAACTAACTTCTATCTGAGTTTGGCAGCTTTTTTATAGGGCTCTGATGTCACCAGCGCCCCATAATCCATTGCTTAGGTGCAGTGAGTTAATTAATGACATCAGTAATTTATTCACTGCACCTGAGCAATGGATTATGGGGCGCTGGTGACATCAGAGCACTATAAAAGAGCAGTCAAACTCAGATAAACGGTAAGTTAGCCAGAGAGAGTCCAGGTTTAATCAGCTGGCTTCGTGGTGTAGCTGGTAGAGTAATGGGCTTGCACTCGAGAAGCTGTGAGTTTGAATCCCCAGGCCAGCGTGTGATTAATATTAATTATGGATTTCAATAAAAACCTATTAATTGTCCCTGCCCCTTCTGAAGTGATGTCAGTAATTTATTCACTGCACCTGAGCAGTGTATTATGGGGCACTGGTGACATCAGAGCACTATAAAGAGCCGTCAAACTCAGATATAGAATTGTTAGGCAGAGAGAGTCTTAGATTACCCAGCTGCCTTGGTGGCGTAGCTGGTAGAATAACGGGCTTGCAAGTGAGAGGCTGTGGGTTAGAATCCCTGTCCAACGGATTAATAATATTAATTATAGATATTAAATAAAACCTATTAAATTAATTATGGATGCAGGGACTTGAAGTTCCCACAAAGAAGCCCATTTGTTCGCCGAACAGGCAGAGTTCAAGTCGAACTTAGGTTTGACTCAAACACGAAGCTCATCACTAGCCAGCAGGTGATTTATTGGAATCAGAGGTCAGAGGTCAGAGGTCAGAGTCCATGATAATGCAGGAACTTGAAGTTCCCACAAAGAAGCCCATTTGTTCATCATTCGTTGAACGAGCGAATAGCCAATAGTCAAACTCGAAGCTCATCCCTAGTCATTAAGGTACCCATCTTATAGCTTTTTGGAACTATCAATGGTCCCTGCTGATACCACTGCTTGTGAAAGAGAATTCCACATCCTTTCTGCTCTGACGGTAAAGAACCCCTTACACAGTTTAATTTAAACAGCTTCTCTTCTAGTTTTAGTGAATGGCCGCGTGTCTTTTTAAATTCTCTTTCACTGAAAAGTTTGTTCACTATGCTAGGGTCGCCAGTACGGTATTTGTACATTGATATCATATCCCTTCTTAAGCATCTCCTCTCCATAGAGAATCAGTTCAATGCTTGTAGTTTTTCTTCATAGCTGAAGTCCTCCAGTCCCTTTATTAGCTTTGTTGCCTTACTCTGGCCTTACTCCAATTCCAGCACATCCTTCCTTAATCCATATCCTTACTCCAATTCCAGCACATCCTTCCAGTCAAACAGAGGAGTCTGCAGTAGGCAGATGGCCTCCGTGTCGGCAAAAGCGTCATTTTTTTTTAGAGTGCAGTGGGTGTCGTGATTGACCATGGATCTACATCGGGGGACACTGTTTTTATTTTTAATAAGAGATTTGTCAAACACTGTCTCTGTGTTTTATTAATTTTTTGGATGAATAAGTAGTGGTACTATGTACCAATACTCATTCACATACAGGGGGTCCAGGATCTGGGGGCCCCCTTTTTTAAAAGGGGCTTTTAGATTCCAATAAGCCCCTGCCCACAGACTCTCACAACCACCGGCCACAGTTGTGGGGATAAGGCCCTTGCCCCCAGAGCCCCCCTGCCCCAAAGCACCAACCCCCCCATGTTGAGGGCATGTGGCCTGGGAAAGTTCAGGAGGGGGGACGCTCCCTTGTCCCCCCTTTCCTGACCCGCGGGGCTGCATGCTCGGATAAGGGGCTGTTATGTATTTTCGGGAGGAATCCATGCCATTTTTTTTATATCTTAGCATGGGGTTCCCCTTAAAATCCATACCAGACCTGAAGGGCCAGGTATGGATGGGGGGCACCCCACACAATTTTTTTTAATATATTGGTTGTTAAGGATGTCGGCGGCCAGCCGGAATTCAAATCGGACAATCGTTTTTCAACAATCCGAATCCAATCATTTTGAAAAGTTGGAATTCATTAGAAAATGAATAAACCAAAATAATTTTAATGAAAACTATACAAGATTTTGTGAAAATAAAACAAAACAAATTTTGAATAAGTAATATAATGAATCTATCCAAAATGAAATGAAACAAATGTTTCCATTCAGCACATGTCTAGGTTTCGAGACTAAGTGCTAACCAGTGTTAACCAAAGCTGCTAATGCTGGAGATGGGTTTTGGTGTGTGTTAGCACCAGGTCACGGTTCACAGGATCACCCCACCAGGAGGTGGGAAAGCCGGTGGCCAGTAGCAGATATAGCAGGTAGGGATCAAGTAGAAGCATAGTCAGTAAACAAGCCAAAGGTTGATAATAAGTGGTTGCAGGTTGGGATCAAGCAGAAGCGTAGTCAGGAAACAAATCAAAGGTCAGTAATGAGTGGTAGTGAAGATACCGACAGCAGCAGAAGTGACAAGAGTGAGATTTTGGCTGGTAAGAGCACATTAATCTGGCAAACAGTTTGTGCAAAGGCATGGCTAAAATAGGAAGTTCATGGGAAGGGCAGAGAGTTTAAGGTTTATAAGAAACAAGGTTCAATGGCAATATCAAGGAATTGCCCAGGGACATGTCAATCATTGCAGTTGGCTCAGTAAAAAGAGACACTGTCAGACAAAGCTGAGGTTGCAGGTTCAGACCTGGGTACTGAAAAATAGTCATTCTTCTCCCTTTAGCACTGCAATTACTTTTACACTTTAGGATTGGTGAATATTGTTGAATTGACTGATTGTGTCTGAATCTATATATGACCATATTAAACATCCAAACCCACAAAGTTTTCTCACATCTAAAGGACATGGCAAACCACCGTCAGTTGATTTTAAGAGGAAAGGCTGTGAAAATAAATAAATAATTACATTCTTTAAATTTCCTTTACAGATCATGTGATTTATTTTCTTATTCACCCTAGCATGGCCTAGGCAAGTGATGGGTCTAAGGTGCAGCTGGTCACATGCCCTGGTGACACTGAATTAGCCTTTTCTGGTCCTCCCCTAAGGCTATGCAGAGCAGAGTGGAGCTGCCTTTCAAATATCTGATCCACCCAGAGGCAATAAGGCTGAAAGCAGGCATGACTTATTGTGCAGAAAAAGCAGGCCATCTGCACTTTGGTGGCAATGTTGCAGAGGCTCTATGAGATCACATTGCTGCCAATGACAAGAAAGGATAAATGGGCAGGATTAACAGGTAATTTATCTATAAAGAAATGTCACAGAGATGTTATAAATAGAGTTGAGCGGACACCTGGATGTCCGTGTTCGGCGGGTGCGGCCGAACTTGAAAAAAAAAGTCCGGGTCCTTGACCCGGACTTTTTCCGCACTTTACCCGGACACCGAACCCCATTGAAGTCAATGGGGACCCGAACTTTCAGGCACTAAAATGGCTCTAAAAAACCAATTGAAAGGGCTAGAGTGCTGCAAATGGCAGCAAAATGCAGTTAAGAGCATGCCAAGTGCTCTTAAAAAAATTCCGCTTTAAATTTGTAATTTTTAAATAGCAGATTAGAACAGCACTCTGTAGTAAAATATAGCTGAATGCTGCACACAACAGACTGATAAAAATATTTTTTTTCTCCCTCCTCCCCCTCCTCAGTGGGCTCAAGTGAGGGCAAAAAGATTGTTCACTGCACCACCCCCCACACAGCAAAATCGATGTAGATCGCTAACGGACGATTGTTCTGTCCTGTGTCTTCTAATCTCTCCCTGCCTAATCTCTCCAGCCTGTCCCTAAAATGCTCAAATATCTTTCCCTGCCTACACTCCGACCTGTCCCTGCATTCTTTTCGGGCACAATGTTGTTTTTCCCTGTCTGTCGCTAATCAGCAGCAGCCAGCACCGTTATGTGTGCTCTCTCCCTACACTACAGCAGACTGACGCACAGCGCGCTGTGTCTCTAGCTTATAAAGACCTGGGTCACATGCTTCAGCTGGCCAATCACAGCCACACCAGTTAAACGCTTGTTGATTGGCTGTTGAAAGCCCGCCATTAAAACCGCGCCATTACATACAGGAAATAAAATTACCGAACACAGATTTTAAACCCGAACATACAGTAAAGTTTTCGGGTCCGTGTCCGGGTAACAAAAATCCAATTATCCGGTACGGACCCGAATAATACAGTCCGTGTTCGCTCAACACTAGTTATAAACAATAGTAGAATTATTTTCTTTTTGGGGGGGGGGATTACTGATGCATTAACAAAATATTCATGATGTATTGTTATCATATTAAGCAAACAGAATAGGGACACACTGATGTCTTAATAGGCCTTAATGTGGTATTTTCAGATTACACTTAGGCCCCCTTTACACCAGGCCATTCTGCCATTAATATAGTGCATTAAATTGACTAACAGAGCAGTAAAATATAATATATGCAAGGAAATATTTCCAGAGAATGAGCTGTAGGGATAAATATTAATAGTGTTGTCATTTTTTTTTTTGATTGACAGAGTGTGGATAAATTGGATATTTCAGCTAAAATGCCCAAAGACTTCAAGATTTATATTTTAACTATAAGATTCCAATGGAAGAAATTATTTGGTAAAGTTTTAAGTTGATGCAGAAGTATTTTTTGACAGGTAGTGCTACTATATACTGTATTTTAGATAATAGCTTTCTGAAAACATTTAGTACATTATAAACATAAGGTGCAACTTTAATGGCACATGTCCCAAGTTAAGTGCACGCAGGTCATATATACTGATGCCAACACAATTTACACTTCTTCAGTGTAATCTCTATTTACAAATTCATGTTTTATTGCCATGGAACACTTAAAATGATTTGTGATCAGCTGCTCTGGGTACTGCACTTTGCTCCTTGCCCTTTAGAATAAACCTTCTAGCAAACTGATACTAAATTTCTAGCTGGTATAATACAGTGTGGCAAGAACATTAAGTACATTGTTATGTTTATTTATAGCTGAATACATAAAAATCTATAAAAAGGAAATCAGGCTGGCAAAAATTCAATGTGAGAACATACTGATATATATTGTAGACAAACCTCCAAAACTTCTTTAAATATACTAATAGTAAAAAGACTAGGTCTAAACACTTAGGACCTCTAAAAATATAACTCAGAGTTGTTTACTGAGGACAACACAACTAGAAATAGATCCACTTTAGCACTGTGTATACAAATATAGCATAAATGCCATGGCTCATGTTATAAAATAAAGATGGTATCAACAAAATATCAAGTGCGCTACAGTAGCTCAATATGACATGGTCAAGAAACATAAAATAAAGGTACGGGTTTTATTTTTTTGGAAACTCTTTATTGGCCGGCTTGTTACCAAGGGATTTGTGCAAGGCAAACGTGATGCTTTTATATAAAAGGAATTAGGTTCTTTACTAAGTTTATACAAACCTGTAAGCCTGAAGCCTAACTGAAGCTTCCTGGTAAATTATTTTCCATTCAGAGTGCATCAAAAGAATAAGTGTACAAGCTTTACTTATCTTTTTTTTTAACAAAACCTCTGCAGGTCCCATTCACACTGTTGGGGCCTGGTTCATTGGGGTAATGCATGTGTGGTAATGCAAAATACACTAACCCATTCACACAGTTGTAGCCAGGTGCATTGTGTTAATGCACATCTTTTAAAATGCTATGCAGCATGTGAAGGTGTATTAATTTGAAAAATAATAAAATCCTCCTATCCTTTAAAGCCAGTGAAGCTGCCATCTTAGCCTCTGATCTGTAGTTGCCAAGGTGATGCACATGTGATCAGTTATGACACCAGTCTTTTAATGGCATGACAGTTTGGTTGAGAGCACAAGCAACTTTGACAGTTGTAATTTGTGGCATGCCTCGAATGCAATGTCATTTTTCAAAATCCTCAATGCTTACTTTTTGTATCTACAACAATAATAATAAAAAAAATAATAATTACAAAGAAAATATGAAAAATGCCTAGAATTTATTCCCATTTATATATCTCTGGAGAACTGGTGTTGGTGAACCAATTACATGAAATTAAACCATTAAAACACAAAGGCTAAGAGCCTACATGCAATATTTAGAAGGAATATTGCACTAGTAAAATCACTTGCACATTTAGGGCATTGTGTAATCAGTAGGGACTAACTGCTACTGTTCTGTGCTCACTACACGTATGCCCCAGGCGTGTGTGCAGCTCAACATACAGCTAAACCTTCAATCCTATAATAACCAGTCTTTTTGTAACTTTAGGCTTTATTCCGATGAAAGAATGGTGGTCACATGAAACAGGATATAAGTCAGATAGAATGGCTATGCAAATAGGATTGAGAATAGGATTGATAAGATAGGATTGATTTCAGATAGGATTGATTTCAGGTGAAACTGGAAATTAACAGATAAAAGCATACAATCAGTATATAAACATAAACAAGATATGCACTGAGTATATAGCTAACAGTTCATAGGCATACCAGCAATGCTTCCTAGAAGGGTTCAGGAATCTCCCACAGGAACATGAGATGCTGCCTGGCTTGTCCATGAGGTCTAAAATTGAGATTTTCCAGAGAGAGGTGGAGCTAATACCCAGTGATAGAAAACAGGAAATACCACAAAGTACTGTTCATCAGTAGTCTTTGTCACAGTGGCATCTTGTGGACAATATCGGTAATGCAAGTTTCAATAACATTAATTATTTTCTTAGGCTGGAGGCATGACAGCTACTATGTGCTAATTGTGTACCTTATTCCATAAGGAGACATTTGTTCCAAATGTGTAGCAAACTAATGCTGCTACTAGCAAATAATTGCTATCACAATAGTGTAGTTGCACTACAAGACATTGCTCTTAGTTTAAAATATCAAATATCCTGCTATCCACATACTTTAATATATCACCTGTAAACATTTAAGATATCTTTTAGAGAGCAGATTTTAGTTGGCAGTGGCACATAGAAAACAGTAATTATATATGAAAATATTTTATGTAAACAAAGCACTCAAAAAATTTACTAAACTAGTAATACCTGACCCAGATGGAATTCACTGTAAAAAACCTTCCACTGGGGGGATCTAGTGAAAAAACACATGGAATTAAGTACTCCTCTGTTCCAGGGGCTAGGAAAGGAAAATACAGAACATACAACATTCAGCAACTGGAATCCAAGGAAATTGATAATGATTGAATTTTAGGCATCAAACAATATACTGTGCAATTAAAGTTGTCAGCATGTGCTTCTCTCCAATGAAAAATACAAAGCTGTTGGTTAAAATTCTAGGCTAAAATTAGCAATAGTGATACGAATATTGTATGTAAACAAAATACACTCAAAAAAGTATGTAAATATGCACTAGAGAAGAAAATGAGACTAAACTGTACAGGAAAGACTAAAAAGGGAATTCATGAAATATACTGTAAAATGGCGCTTGACTAAAAAGACTAGGAAATGTAGCAGTAAAAGTGTATCAAAAAACAAGGGAAAGGGGACCAGATGCTAAAATGAAAAAATATATAAATTAATGGTTAATAAAAATAGAAATAAACAAAAAAAAAATCAGCAGGACAATAATAGTTGAAGGGAGAAGGGAAAGAAAGTGTTAATTAGAGCAAACAATTGCAAACTAAGAATTAATGGCTTCTTGTTTAAGAAAAAAAAAAAAAAACAAATGAACATATTTTTGGAGAAAAAATGTGCATTTATTATTTTTTTGCACCGGAGCCTGCAAAGCATTGCACACATGATCTGGGAATTGTGAAAGCAATGTTAGGCTCTAGCAGATACTTCTTTTAGCTCTCTGCTTGTACCTCTGTTTATGCTTTCAGTTAGAAAGGTGGAGAAAGTGTCATAAGAGTTTGAGTGTGCTGACTACTGCACTCTTTTTCCATTGAGAACTACAAGTCCGCCTGCTATAGTGGAAGATTAGACTTGTAGTTTATTAATTCACAGATCTCTGTGAATGAAAGATGTGGCTGTACAGGCAGAGCCCTTCATAGCCATGATGATTTTAAATACAGTACCAGCAGTGATGGAGAGTAACTCCTGCATAATGTCATGGGGGGAGCGGGGTTCTGGGAGTGTAAAATGGGTATTTAGGTACATGTTACACCCTAGATATGGGTATTAAATGTATCATGTTCCTAAAGATGGACTTAGCCTTCCCCTTCATTAATGGGCTACATTGATACAATTTTTTTTTAAAAAAAAACTTTTTTTATTTGTCAGTTTACTTATCAGTTAACTGATATAATTTGATATCAGATCATAGCTTTCCCTTGATCTGCTGATAAAGGAAACAGAGCAGATGAAATGCCTGAAGAGTGTTAATAAACACTGTGCCAGATCCTTTTTTTTTTTTACAGCAGCAGCAGCTAGATCTGCTGCATTCACACAACAACTTAATTTTTAGTAGCCATGATTTCCTGGCAAGGTGGTGGGGGTATGTTGATGATTTTTTGGGGGGTTTAGCATGCCAGGTGTCCTCAAAAATGACAGCAGAAAAGTTACTTCAATCTAAATTGAAAAAAAATGAAACCTTGAAATGCACATAGAATGCCCAGCCTAGCATTTCAGGTTTTCATTCAGACATTGCCTTAGTGCACCTGTTGGCCCTAATTCTTTTTCTCAATAACCTTGTCAAAGCCCCTTTAACTTACCTGTAATGCATCAAAACACCCCTTGATATCGGTAACATACAGAAAGTCTGATGTATGAAAGTGTCCTTCTAAGAAAGTTTCACAACCACTAGTCACCCTCAAACCCGCCTTGAAAGTTTGAATCTGCTTAGAGATGCAACGTGCAGAAAAAGACCTACCTGACTTTACAACATTTTGCAGGGTTTTCTGGGTAGACATAGCAACCTATTGACTGGACAGTTGATTGCACTACTCCCCATTTTAAAAGTGCATGTCTCTATGCAAAGCTCGGCAATAGCACTGCAATACACCTTTCAGTGATCAAAAATATTGTTCTTGTGATTCAGGTAAATCAAAATTGAGTACAAGGTTTCTACCCAAAAAGAGAAGAGGGATTTTTATTACAGCTCAAACCAATGGCATAACATAACAATGGTCAAAGCAGCTTATTAGTCTGCTATGGGGCCTGGGGTGGAAAGGAGCTCAATTTGGAGGGTTGTTGAGACAATTTAAACAGAAAATCTGTGTGCATTTGTAAATGACACACATCTATTATTTTAATTATTGATCATCACAGAGGTTGCTGTTGACACGGACTCTGTACCCCTTGTGACATTTTCAATGAAGAAGAGCTGAGATAAGAGGTTTAGGAAACTTTAGAATGGTTGTTACTAGTCACAAATTCTGTTTGAAGTAAGGAGAATATGTTTACACTTAAAAGGATCAGCATTACAGAATGCCAACCAACATTTGCAGAATGAGAAGTTGCAATAGCAACCTATTTGTCCCGCTAAAGGAACCTGTCTTTAAATAAGTGGTCTGGGACATATTTTATATTGCAGCACTGCTACATTTGTGCAGCATGAGCTTCTTACACTGTTTTGCTATTTAGTAAAAGAGTCCTTTCACACTGAGGCGCTTTTCAAGGGCTTTGTCGCAAAAAAAAAAAACATGTTTGGAGAGCTAAAAAAAAGCATCTTAAAAATGCCCCTCTCCATTGAAATGAATGGACAGCACCTAAAACATGCTTTAAAAGCACCTCAAAATAGTTTTTTGGAGAAGTTTTTGAGTCATGTGTTCTTTAAAAAGCACACCGCAAACGCCTCAAAAGCGCCTAGAAAAAGCGCTGCAAAAGCGCTGAGCGTTTAATTGGCAGTTTAGAAGTGCCTCAGTGTGAAAAGGCTCTTAGTAAAGGAATTAATACTATTTTGAGCCTGGGTTCACAGTATTGCGAACACAGACATCGCATGTGATTCACATTGCATGGCTGTGTAGATCACATGCAATGTCTGTGCGATGCAAATTCAGCCATGCAGTTTGTATGGCTGAACTCGCTTTGCATTCACATAAAAATGCTGCAGGAACTTTTTATTTCCGCACTGGAATCGGATCGCATGGCGGTCACACCAATGCGATCTGATTCCTGTCCTAATTCACAGTTCGCATCTGCGATCTGTAAATCGATCTGGGGGTGTAATTAACTTTGTATTGACACCCACAGCGGTTCACAGAGGGCAGTGTGAATTTCCTGCGACCAAGACGCAATGAGGGAACCCATACTAGAATCGAGCTGGTTCCCGTATAGCAATAGTGTGAACCCAGGCTAAGTGTATTTGCAATTTCTGGGCCTGTACCTATAGGCAGCCAGCTGAAACAGTTTTGCAAACAAGCTACTGTAAATAAATTGACCATTGTAATTGTGACTGAGCAGCAAAGAGGAAAATCTATGCATCAGACTTCAGTATAGTAAATCTATCTCACTGCTTCTGTTTAGCAATGCTATGTTGTTTCCAAAAATTAGTTGTAGCGGCTGTTCCAAAGCTGGAGTGCCAATATTCTAATTTGAGTGTTTGCAGCTGGGCTGTAGCCAGCCTCTGATTGTTATTGTTCTCTGCATATGTTTGGTTTCCCCTAGGTTCAGAGTGTCGTTTCCTTCTGTCTGTTGCTGGGGAGAGTTTTCAAGTAGTTAGAGTGATAAGAAGCAATGTTATGGTTATGCATATTCATTGCACCCTGACCAATTGCTTGGAGGTTTATTGACTTTATTATAAGCTATGAATAGAGATGGATATTTGGGAAGCCTTCATAGAAGGGTCCTTGCATCCCAATCTTTGTTTGGAGAGGATGTGAGCCCAAAGACCGAGGGTTTGGTGAACCTATTTCTGTGATTGGTCACAGTGATCACATACAGACAGGGCCAATCACAGCCTATCTGTACCATGTGATTAGCTGTGGCCAATGACAGCTAATCATAACAATACTCACTGAAAGAATCAGTTTCATTCAATAAAAATGGTTGCAATATTTGTACTGTCCTGGCATTTTCAGGCCTCAAGAAATGAGTACTAACTCATTAGGATTCAGATAAAATATTACCCACTGATTTGGGCATTTGACCAAAGAAATGTAGCAGAACACATTTTGGCCTACATTTATGAAGAAAAAATATTGTTTTGCAAAATTGTATAGTAGAAAAAATAAAAATAGAAATTATTTAGTAATAAAAAATAAAAAAAGTGGTGAATAAATTCCACCAAAAGAAAGCTATATTTGTGAGGAAAAAAAAAAAAAAGGGTCAAAATGTCATATGGGTAAAGTGCTGCATGACCACCCAATTGTCATTCAAAGTGTGACAGCTCTGAAAACTGACTACTAGCCTGGGCAGGCAGGGGTGAAAGTGCCCTGTACTGAAGTGGTTAAATTCCACCAAAAGAAAGCTATATTTGTGAGGAAAAAAAAAAAAGGGTCAAAATGTCATATGGGTAAAGTGCTGCATGACCACCCAATTGTCATTCAAAGTGTGACAGCTCTGAAAACTGACTACTAGCCTGGGCAGGCAGAGGTGAAAGTGCCCTGTACTGAAGTGGTTAAACATTGATATATCGTGCACAAGTCCATGGTCCATATAATAAACTTAGCTCAAAGTTTTTCACTTTAACCACCTCCCGCCCGCGCTATAGCCGAAAGACAGCTACAGCGCGGGCTCTAATTTCCGGGAGGCCGTCTTTAAATGGCCTCCCAGTAACAGGCTCCCCGCTCGCTCTCGCGAGCGAGCATCGGGGAAAATCTGTGTTGGCCGTGTCCCTTGGACACAGCCAATCACAGATCGCTGTGAATGGCCAATCACATCGGCCATTTACCACGTGATCGGAACATCCAATGAGAGATGATCTCAAATGTAAACATATGAGATCATCTCTCATTGCCAGCTCTCTTCCTCACAAAGAGACTGCAGTGTGAGGAAGAGGAGAGCCGATCAGACACAGAGAAATGTAATCAGGGCACTGATCACCAGTGCCCTGATTACACAATCGGTAAATAAAATGCCATCAGTGCCCACAGTGCCCGCCATCAGTGTCCCCCATCAGTGCCCACAATCAGTGCCCATAGTGCTGCCAGTCAGTGCCCATAAGTGCCTGCTCATCTAGGAACTGATGGGCACTGACTAGCAGCACTATGGGCACTGAGTGTGGACACTGATGGTGCTGCCCATCAGTGCTCATTATTGCCGCCCAACAGTGCTCATCAGTGCCACCCGTCAGTGTTCATCAGTGCCACGCATCAGTGTCCATCAGTGCCGCCTCTCAGTGCCCATCAGTGCCGCCCATCAGTGCCATCGCTCAGTGCCCAGCAGTGCCACCTCTCAGTGCCCAGCAGTGCCACCTCTCAGTGCCCAGCAGTGCTGCCTATCAGTGCTCATCAGTGCTGCCTATCAGTGCTCATCAGTGCCACCTATCAGTGCCACCTATCAGTGCTCATCAGTGCGCATATTAGTACCTCCTCATCAGTGCCACCTCATCAGTGCCCATAAGTGCCACCTCATCAGTGCCCATAAGTGCCACCTTATCAGTGCCCTTCAGTGCAGCCTATCAGTGCCCATCAGTGCCGCCTCATCAGAGCACATCAGTGAAGGAGAAAAATGTATTTATTTTCAAAATTTACTCACAGAAAATAAGAAAAACTTTTTTTTTTTCAAAATTTTCTGTCATTTTTCTTTTTTTTTTGTAAGAAATAAAAAACCCAGAGGTGATTAAATACCACCAAAAGAAAGCTCTATTTGTGTGAAAAGAATGATAAAACTTTCATATTGGTACAGTGTAGCATGACCGCGCAATTGTCATTCAAAGCGTGAGAGCACTGAAAGCTGAAAATTGGCCTGGGCAGGAAGGGGGTGAAAGTGCCATGTAGGCAAGTGGTTAAAGACATTTGCATTTGAAGGAAACCTGCACATACAGAAAAACTTTTTCACAGTAAGAGCTGTAACAATGTGAAATATACTTCAATAGATGCTTGTTATAGACAGCTCTACAGATTGTTTATTTAAAAAAAAAAAAAAAAAGACTGGATGTGTTTCTAAATGCTCAGAATAAAACCCGATATTAATATTTATAAGTAATATTGCCATAGATTGTTGATCCAGTGAGCATCTATTGTCTCATTCCCTGTTAGAGTAAACTGGACCATCATTTATGAGAGTTTTTATGTACCCTGGATCAACTGTGTATTTAGGATTCTGTAGATGCACATTTTTAATTTATGTATTTTTGTCTATTGCTTGAACTCAGTGGGCTTATGTGTTTTCTCAGCGTGAACTGTAACATGTGGAATGTTGCAAACATGTGGCATTCCAGAAACACTGGCCATACTGGACAAAAACCTATAGAGCTCTACAGCCGTGGCCAAAAGTTTTGAGAATGACACAAATAATAATTTTCACAAAGTGCTGTTTCAGTGTTTTTAGATATTTTTGTCAGACGTTACTATGGTATACTGAGGTATAATTACAAGCATTTTATGGGTCAAAAGCTTTTATTGACACATTACGTTTATGCAAAAAAATCAATATTTTCAGTGTTGACCCTTAAATAGTTACATAGTTAGTGAGGTTGAAAAAAGACATCAGTCCATCCAGTTCAACCTATGATGTGTGTGTGTGTTTGCTTTTAACCGTACATTGTATACCCTTGTATGTTGTGGTCTCTAAGGTGCCCATCTAATAGTTTTTTGAAACTATCAATGCTCCCTGCTGATACGACTGCTTGTGGAAGAGAATTCCACATCCTTACCGCTCTTACAGTGAAGAACCTCTTACGCATTTTAAGGTTAAACCGCCTATCCTCTAGTTTTAGTGAGTGGCCACACGTCTTATTGGACTCCCTTACTCTGAATAGTTTGTTCCTTATGCTAGGGTCGCCAGTACAGTATTTGTACATTGAAATCATATCCCCCCCTCAATCGTCTCTTCTCCAGAGAGAATAGGTTCAGTGCTTGTAGTCTTTCCTCATAGCTGATGTCCTCCATTCCCCTAATTATTTTTGTTGCCCTTCTCTGGACTCTTTCCAGTTCCAGCACATCCTTCCTGAGGACCGGTGCCCAGAACTGGACAGCATACTCCAGATGTGGCCGGACCAAAGTCTTGTAGAGCGGGAGAATAATGTCTTTATTTCTGGAGTGAATCCCCTTTTTTATACATCCCAGTATTCTGTTGGCTTTGCTTGCAGCGGCTTGGCATTGCATGCCACTGCCAAGCCTGTTGTCTACCAGTACTCCCAAGTCTTTTTCCATCCTAGACTCACCCAGAGGTTCCCCCCCTAGTGAGTAGCTTGCTTTCTGGTTTCTGGCTCCCAAGTGCATTACTTTACATTTTTCAACATTAAACCTCATCTGCCATGTTGTTGCCCACCCCGTTATTTTGTTCAGGTCCGCTTGTAAGGTTTCCACATCCCGCATAGAAGATATTGGCATGCTTAGTTTAGTATCATCCGCAAATACTGAGATTGTACTAGATATTCCCTCCTCTAGATCATTTATGAATAAATTAAACAGGATTGGTCCCAGGACAGAACCCTGGGGGACCCCACTTTCCACACCCGCCCAATTCGAATACTCCCCATTAATCATCACCCTCTGGACTCTCCCCTGGAGCCAGTTCTCTATCCAGGTACTCACCTACCTTATGGTCCATACCTACCTTCCTTAGTTTGTACAGTAAGCGTTTGTGGGGAACGGTGTCAAAGGCCTTTGCAAAGTCCAGATACAGCACATCCACAGGCTTTCCTTTATCTAGGAGGCAGCTCACTTCATCGTAGAAGGTAAGTAGATTGGTTTGGCAAGAACGATTTTTCATAAATCCATGCTGATTACTACTAATAATACTGTTTTCATTACTAAAGTCTTGTATGTGGTCCCTTAACATCCTCTCCAAAATCTTGCAGACTACAGATGTTAGGCTGACCAGCCTATAGTTACCCGGGATACACCTCGGCCCCTTTTTAAATATTGGTACCACGTTGGCTTTTTTCCAATCGGCTGGCACCATACCCGTCTGTAAACTATCCTTAAAGATCAAGAATAATGGTCTGGCAATCACCTGGCTGAGCTCTTTAACAACCCTCGGGTGCAAGCCATCCGGTCCCGGTAATTTATTTATGTTAAGTTTCTCTAGTTTAGTTCTAAGTCTATCTTCTGTTAGCCATGGCGGCACTTCCTGAGGTGTGTTGTTTAGTTTGGCCTTACAAGCTGGGTTCGTGTAGCCCCCCGATTCTTTTGTGAAGACTGAAGAGAAGAAATTATTTAACACTTCCGCCTTTTCTCTGTCCTCAGTGGCCATATTTCCTTTGTCATCTTTTATGGGGCCAATGTGTTCTGGCCTCGCTTTCTTACTGTTTATATACTTAAAGAATTTCTTGGGGTTCTTTTTACTCTCCTCCGCTATATGTCTCTCGTGTTCTATTTTAGCCGCCCTGATTTCATCTTTACATTTCTTATTACACTCTTTGTAATGCTTAAATGCTGCCAATGACCCCTCAGTCTTGTATTTTTTGAAGGCCTTTTCTTTAGCACTAATATGCATTTTTATGTTGGAGTTTAGCCACCCAGGGTTTAATTTTGCTCTTTTAAATTTATTTCCCTTTGGAATGCACTGGTCAATCCCCTTGTTAAGTATGCTCTTGAAGCACTACCATTTTTCCTCTGTGTTCTTTTTTTTGTCATTGACCACTAGTTCTTAATGGGATTAGGGTCTGGGGAGTTTACTTTATGGCAAGGTGCTCCATCATGTTGGAAAAGGCATTGTTCCTCACCAAACTGTTCTTGCATGGTTTGAAGAAGTTGCTGTGGGAAGATGTTTTAGTACCATTCTTTATTCGTGGTTGTAATCTTAGGCAAAATTGTGAGTGAGCCCACTCCCTTGGCTGAGAAGCAACCCCACACATGAATAGTCTCAGGATGTTTTACTGTTGGCATGACACAGCACTGATGGTAGCGCTCACCTTTTCTTCTCTGGAAAGAAAGGGGATTCATCAGAGAAATTACTTTACCCTAGTCCTCAGCAGTCCAATCCCTATACCTTTTACAGAATATCAGTCTGTCCTTGATGTTTTGCCTGGGGAGAAGTGGCTTCTTTGCTGCCCTTTTTGGCACCATGCCATTCTCCAAAAGTCTTTGCCTCACTGTGCGTGCAGACACACTCACACCTGCCTGCTGCCATTCCTGAGCAAATTCTGCACTGGTGGTGCCTCCGATCCCGCAGCTGAATCAACTGTAGGAGATGGTCCTGGCACTTGCTGAACTTTCTTGGGTGCCGTTTTTTTTATTGGACTAAGTTTATTTTCATAGCAAAGAGGGACTTTGCAATTGATTGCAATTCATCTGATTACTCGTCATAACATTCTGGAGTATATGCAAATTGTCATCATAGAAACTGAGGCAGCAGACTTTGTGAAAATTAATATTTGTGTCATTCTCAAAACTTTTTGGCCACGGCTGAAGTAGGTGTTGTTTATAACTCATGATGCCTGATATACCATATTGAAAATTGTTTAAAGGATAAGTTCTCTTTTCCAAGAAAAAATAATAAATATGCATTTTTTTGCAGGTAAAAAAAATTGCATTTATTTATTTATTTTTAAGCCTGTAAAGCAATGCAGGTCATCCTATACAGACAGGCAGATACAGACAGATCCTATACAGACAGGAAGAATCAATTAACTGCCACGGCACTCCACAGTGCCATTGCAGTTAATTGAGAGCAAAAAGCCAACAGCCACAAAGGACGTTGGAGCTTGCAATTCATTCACACACAGAGCTGTGTAAATGATAAACGCGACCGTGTAGGCAGAGCCCAGCACAACTGCGCTGATTTCAAAAAGTGACAGCTAGTACGGGGAACTTCTCCCCGTACTGTTGTCACGGGGGAATAGGGCAGCAACTGCAGCATTGGGAACATGTTCCATCCTAAAAATGGGTAGAACATGTAGCATGTTTCCAAAGTTGAACTAATACTTTAAAGTTAAAGTTACTCTTTAAAGATTTACATGCGTTTATCAGAGCCCACGAAAACCAGTGCAAAAATCCAGAGCTCTTTGTCCTTTAAGTTGTCAAGCCAGGGTATTTAAATATACCTCCCAACTTTTTGAGATGGGAATGAGGGACACCTATAAGCAAATGTATGTAGGAATTGGACACACTCCCTGCCACACCCCTTAAAGGAGATTTATACCAAAAAAAATGATCTACTATTCCTTTATACTGGCTTCTGAAATGTACAAATGTAGCCATTTAAAAATTGGATGAAAGGTATAGTACTGTGAAAGACTTTTTGAAAGATAAATTGTGCATATTTATATGCAACTATATAGATCAGATCAAAATGAGAGACAAATGAGGAGGAAAGGGGGACAGAGGGACTTTGTTCCAAATCAGGGACAGTCTTTCAAAATCAGAGCCAGTTGGGTGAAATGCTTTTACTTCATGATGAGCTTAACCGCTTGCCGCCCGCCCGCCGTCATATGACGGCGGAGCGGAGCGACCATTATCCTGGGCCGCCGTCATATGACGGCGGCACTTTAAGCAGGGCAGGCGCGCGATCGCGTGCGCGCCGCCCTGCACTGCCGGTGTCGGGGTGTCCCCGGGACACCCCCCGTCACCGGCAGGGGGGAAACAGCCAATGGGCGTGGCTGTTTCCCACGTGATCGGCTGTGTTCCAATGACACAGCCGATCACAATGAAGGCGCCCATCAGATGACCGCTCATGCGCGATCGGGAGCGCGCAGCGCGGTCATGTCGGTGGCACTGTGTTCCGTAGGAACACAGCTGTCACCGGCGGTAGTAAACAGTCACTTGACAGTGACTGTTTACTATGTGATCGGCTGTGAATCCATTCACAGCCGATCACAAAATGTAAACAAAGAGCAGTAACTCACTGTTACTAGCTCTTCTCTCCTCATACAGTTTCCAGTATGAGGGGAGAAGAGCTAGAAATAGTGAGTTACTGCTCTGTGTACCTGCAAAAAGTAAAATCACACTAATAAATGTCCCCACACAGTCCTCAGCCCCCCCCAATGTCACCTGTCACCCAACAGTCACCTCATCAGTGCCCAGAAATTGACACCCATAACGTTCACATGTGAGCGCAGCGATCGCGGGCAGAATCACTGCGATTCTGCCCGCGATCCGGAAATCATTGCAAATCGCGGGACGCCTGTGCGTTGCCCCTGATTTGCAATAGCACCCCAAACGCTGTGCGATGTTGCCGCCATTTCCGCCTGCCGAATCGCGGTAACATTGCGCAAACATCGCATGACGCCCAAAAAAGGTACAAGAGTTTTTATTTGGAGCGTCATGCGTTGTTTGCGCGATGTTACCGCGATTCGGCAGGCGGAAATCGCAGCAACATCGCACAGCATTTGGGGTGCTATTGCAAATCACGGGCAACACACAGGCGCCCCGCAATTTGCAATGATTTCTGGATCACGGGCAGAATCGCAGTGATTCTGCCCGCGATCGCTACGCTCACATGTGAACATAGCCTAAAGTTCACCGGTCACCAGAGACTGCCATCAGTACCGCCGTGCACCATCGCCGTCACCTGTCACCCATCAGTGACCATCGCCCGTCACCTGTCACCCCATCAATCACCGTCACCTGTCACCCCATCAGTCATCGTCACCTGTCACCCCATCAGTCATCGTCACTTGTCACCCCATCAATCATCGTCATATGTCACCCCGTCAGTGACTGTCATCTGTCACCCCATCAATCATCGTCACCTGTCACCCCATCAATCATCGTCACCTGTCACCTCATCAATCATCATCACCTGTCACCTCATCGTCACCTGTCACCCCATCAGTCATCGTCACCTGTCACCCCATCAGTCATCGTCACCTGTCACCCCGTCAGTCATCGTCACCTGTTTGCCATATACATGCAATCACTTACTGACCGCCTAACGACTATATGCGTCGGCCATTAAAAGCTAAATACTGGGGTTATGGCAGCAGATAGCCCCCATAACCCCGGTATTTTTTGAAACGGCGGGCGGTCGGCTTTCAGATAAGGGTGGTCCCAGTGGCGGATTCGCCGCAGAATTACCCTTACGGTGCAGGGGAAGAGGTGCCCCCCCCCCTCCTGCCGCGTCCCAGACGTTTTCCCAGCTTACCGGACCCGCCGGCAGCGGGGAAAACTATCCGGTCCCGGATCCTCAGAGACAGGAAGTCGAGTGAGGGCAAGATGGCGCTCACTCAACTCTATGGTCTTGGAGGACCGGAGCTACGTCAAAAGACGTTGCCTAGCAACCGGATTAAAGGGCCGCTTTTTTTTTTTGCTTTTTTTTTTTTCCTCTTTCAACAATTTTTTTTTTTTTTCCTTTTTTAGTGTAGTTGTGAGGTGTGAGGTCTTTTTGACCCCAGATCTCACAATAAAGAGGACCTGTCATGCCTATTTCTATTACAAGGGATGTTTACATTCCTTGTAATAGGAATAAAAATGATCAAAACATTTTTTTTTTTAAACTGTGTAAAAATAAAAAAATAATAAATAAAATAAATAGGAAAAAAAAAAAAAAAAAAAATTAAAGCGCCCTGTCCCCGTTAGCTCGCGCGCAGAAGCAAATGCATACGCAAGTCCCGCCCACATATGTAAACGGTGTTCAAACCATACATGTGAGGTATCGCCGCGATCGTTAGAGCGAGTGCAATAATTTGAGCCCTAGACCTCCTCTGTAACTCTAAGCTAGTAACCTGCAGAAATTTTTAAAATGTTGCCTATGGGGATTTTTAAGTACCAATGTTTGGCGCCATTCTGTGAGCATGCGCAATTTTGAAGCATGACATGTTGGGTATCTAATTACTCAGCGTAACATTATCTTTCACATTATGGAAAAAAATTGGGCTAAATTTACTGTTTTCTTATTTTTTAGTTAAAAAAAGTGAATTTTTTTCAAAAAAATCGCATTTGGAAGACTGCTGCGCAAATATGGTGTGATAAAAAATATTGCAACGATCTCCATTTTATTCTCTAGGGTCTCTGCTAAAAAAAAATATATAATGTTTGGGGGTTCAAAGTAGTTTTCTAGCAAAAAAAAATGATTTTAGCTTGTAAACACCAAGTGTCAAAAATAGGCCCAGTCTTAAAGTGGATAAATGGACAACTTTGTGTAAAGCGCTACTTGGATGTTAGGCCTATGTATGTGGCCAGGCTGTGAAAAAGTGTTACACATGTGGTATCGCCATACTCAGGAGGAATAGCAGAATGTATTTTGGGGTGCAAGTTTTGCTATGTACATGCGATGTGTTAGAAATATTGCATAAATGGACAGCTTTGTGTAAAAAAAATGTGTTTTCATTTTCTTTCCACATTTTCCAAAAACTTGTGGAAAAAAATGACATATTCAAAAGACTCATTATGCCTCAAAAATTATACGTTGGGCTGTTTGCTTTCCAAAATGGGGTCATTTTATGGGGGTTTCCATTGTCCTGGTGCTCCAGGGCCTTCAAAAGTGCGATAGGTTGTTAGGAAATGATATGTGTAATTTGTGCTCCTAGAATGCCGGACGCTGCTACTCGGATGTTAGGCCTCTGTATGTGGCCAGGCTGTGAAAAAGTCTCACACATGTGGTATCGCCATACTCAGGAGGAGTAGTAGAATGTGTTTTGGGGTGTAGTTGCAAGTATACATGTGCTGTGTGAGAGAAATAACCTGTTAATACGGCAATTTGTAAAAAATAAAAAATAAAAAAAAATAAATCTTCATTTTGCAAAGCATTGTGGGAAAAAATTACAACTTCAAAAAACTCATCATGCCCCTTATTAAATACCTTGGAATGTCTACTTTCCAAAAAGGGATCATTTGGGGGGTATTTGTACTTTCTTGACCTTTTAGTGTCTCAAGAAATGAGATAGGCCTTCAGTACATCAGGTGTGATCAAGTGTGATCAATTTTCAATGAATAGCACCATAACTTGTGGACTCTATAACTTTCACAAAGACCAAATAATATACACTTATTTGGTTTTTTTTTACCAAAGATAAGTAGCAGTATAAATTTTGGCCAAAATTTGTGAAGAAAAATGACTAATTTGCAAAATTTTATGACAGAAACAAAGAAAAATGCGTTTTTTTCACGATATTTTCAGTCTTTTTTTATTTATAGCACAAAAAATAAAAAACCCAGTATTGATCAAATACCATCAAAAGAAAGCTCTATTTGTGTGAAAAAAAGGACACAATTTTTGTATGGGTACAGTGTTGCATGACTGAGTAATTCTCAGTCAAAGTGTGAGAGCGCTGAAAGCTGAAAATCGGTCTGGGCAGGAAGGGGGTGAAAGTGCACTGTAGGCAAGTGGTTAAAGTGTAACTAAAGGCAAAAACTTTTTTTTTAAGTTTTGGACAGAGTGGAGAATGATTAGAACACCTGTTCATTTTTATTGCTGTCTCTGCCTTCGTTAGGAGCTCCCCCTTTGAGAAAGCTACGGGTGTTCGTAGCGCAACGCGTCAGGGACAAGCCATATTGACATCACTTCCGGTCGTCGGCCGAGACCGGAAGCTTCGGATCTCACCGTATCAGCGGATGCACTGGGAGACTGTCTGCACGTTTTTGATCTTCCTAATTGTAAGTAGTTTGTACTTTGGCATTAATAAAGTATATCCGGCATACTGCACCATGAGAGTCTCTCTTGTTTGAGCACTAGACACAGGGATTAAGTGTTATCTGCGTGGACCAAGTATAAACCATCTGATCCATAACAGCGGGAGGATAGTATATATATATATATATCGGAAGATTGAGGAGAGGAGCCTGGAGACATATACCTATACGCTCTTTTTGAGTGTTGTGGAGGTGAGCGGCCACTGCACTCGGTGTTGGATTCGTGAGCTCACCGGGACACACTCACCTTACTGTGTTTGGAAGTGATACCTCACCTTTAGATCGCACTGGAAGATACCACTATTGTTTGGCACTTTGCACTTTAATTATTATATGGGACTGTCAGTTATTTAAGATTGATTTTGTGGACATTTTTTGCACTTTCAATTTGGGCACTGCTGCACTTTTTTGAATTGCTCACTTTAGCATCGCTATTTCCCCTTTTCTATACTGCTTATTATTTTTGCATCATCGACTGCTAGTCACTTGTGATTTATATGAGCACTTAGATTATGATTTAGCAGATCATTCACTATTTGATGTTCATTTGAGTATATTGCATTTGAGTTTTCCACTTTTTATATATATTTTTTTTTCTTCTTTTCACTATTTTTTGTTTGTGATTCACCTATATACTTATACATATTTACCTATCACCTGATCATCGTTAGCTGTTGGTGACCATCCAACATTGTTTATTGAAGATAGAGGGAGTGGTCCCCCTCACTCAGAGTCTAGCGCTGATTTTTATTCTTCTTTATAGACATGTAGACATGTAGCAGTATACATTTTGGTCTAAATTTATGAAGACATTAAATTTTTTTCTATTGGATATGTTTTATAACAGAAAGCAAAAAAAAGTTTGGTCTTTTTTCATTTATATAAGGAAAAACAAAAACAGTGGTCATCAACTAACACCAAAAAAGCTCTATTTGTGTGAAAATTTTATATAAAATTTCACAGTTTTGCATGACCGTGCAATTGCCAGGTAAAAGTAGCACAGTGATGAATAGCAAAAAATGCCCTGGTCATGGAGGGGGTAAAACCTTCTGGAGGTCAAGTGGTTAATTTTGCAGCCAGCAAGAGTCAACTGTCAGTCCCCCAGATGTTTTTTGAGATTCTCATTATAACTGGCAAGCAGTACAAGGTGAAAGACATGGAGGAAGGTTTATGGTAGATTATTACACCACTTTGCTTCAATCTAGGGACATTTCCTTCCTCTCATATTCCTGGAAATCTTAACAGTTGTGCAGGAGGGTGAAATATTATAGAAATACACCACTAAGCATTTGTCTTTTTACTTATTTTTCTTCTCAAAAAGCCATTTTAAAAGTAGCTGGTTAGAAAATGGATTTCGCTCCCTTCTGATAGTAATTTTTATCCCCAAAGTATTGCTCAAGCACATTAGCTAATTACAAACAAAACTAAAACCCTCTGTATCTTGTTGGTAGCCTGCTGTGAAATAGGCAAATAATAGTAGATATGAGATATACACTTTTCTTATTTTGATCAATACGCCTTCATGAGAAATAAAGCAAGATGAGACTGTCTGTTCATTTTCTGTTTGAAAGTACATCACAAATAAATCTGACATATCTACTAAAAAAAAAAAAAAATTATAAATATTTTCTCTCTTTGAATGCTTGACAGATTTGACAAAGAATATAAAACAAAATGATTATAGTACAAGGTCAAAAAGAAAACTTGTATCAATGTATTTGCTTGGATGACACCTTGTTTTGTTTTTTTTTTGCTTGAAATTGATGGATGTGTTAATGGATCTAATTTGTAACTATATGTACTGTATATGTGAACTACAGGCAATAGTCTAAATACAGAATTGAAATACATACACTGAACAAAATTTATAACGCAAAAATTTTTCTTTTTGCCCCCATTTTTCATGAGCTGAACTCAAAGATCTAAGACTTTTTCTATGTACACAAAAGGCCAATTTCTCTCAAATATTGTTCACAAATCCAAGGCTCGTACACACTAGAAAATCGGGCGAACATTTTCGTCCAAAGAATTTTCGTATGATTTTTCGTATAGTGTGTACAGAACTTTCTACAGACGAATCAGAATTTTCGTACAAAAATTCTCAAATTGAAAGTGGTGTTTGGTGCACTTTAACCTGGGTAATCACTACACAGACACACTCCACAGACACACTACAATATACTGCAGTAAAACTGCAGTAATGCACAGAAATATACTGCGCTAAATGTGCACTAATGCACAGAAATATACTGTGTTGAACGTGCAGTAACGCACTGAAATATACAGCGATAAAAGGCATGTAACACACTGAAATCTACGGAGTTAAACTCGCACTAACACACAGAAATATACTGCGTTAAACGTGCAGTAATGCACTGATATGTACTGCTTTAAATGTGCAGTAATGCACAGAAATGTACTGCATTAAACTGCATGTAACACTCTGAAATATACTGCGTTAAAGATTCACTAACACACAGAAATATACTGTTTAACATGCAGTAACAAACTGAAATACAGTATATATATATATACAGTGGGTACGGAAAGTATTCAGACCCCCTTAAATTTTTCACTCTTTCTTATATTGCAGCCATTTGCTAAAATCATTTAAGTTCATTCTTCTTCCTCATGAATGTACACATAGCACCCCATACTGACAGAAAAACACAGAATTGTTGACATTGTTGCAGATTTATTAAAAAAGAAAAACTGAAATATCGCATGGTCCTAAGTATTCAGACCCTTTGCTCAGTATTTAGTAGAAGCCCCCTTTTGATCTAACACAGCCAGGAGTCTTTTTGGGAAAGATGCAACAAGTCTTTCACACCTGGATTTGGGGATCCTCTGCCATTCCTCCTTGCAGATCCTCTCCAGTTCTGTCAGGTTGGATGGTAAACGTTGGTGGACAGCCATTTTTAGGTCTCTCCAGAGATGCTCAATTGAGTTTAAGTCAGGGCTCTGGCTGGGCCATTCAAGAACAGTCACGGAGTTGTTGTGAAGCCACTCCTTCGTTATTTTAGCTGTGTGCTTAGGGTCATTGTCTTGTTGGAAGGTAAACCTTCGGCCCAGTCTGAGGTCCAGAGCACTCTGGAGAAGGTTTTTGTCCAGGATATCCCTGTACTTGGCCGCATTCATCTTTCCCTCGATTGCAACCAGTCGTCCTGTCCCTGCAGCTGAAAAACACCCCCACAGCATGATGCTGCCACCACCATGCTTCACTGTTGGGACTGTATTGGACAGGTGATGAGCAGTGCCTGGTTTTCTCCACACATACCGCTTAAAATTAAGGCCAAAAAGTTCTATTTTGGTCTCATCAGACCAGAGAATCTTATTTCTCACCATCTTGGAGTCCTTCAGGTGTTTTTTAGCAAACTCCATGCGGGCTTTCATGTGTCTTACACTGAGGAGAGGCTTCCGTCGGGCCACTCTGCCATAAAGCCCCGACTGGTGGAGGGCTGCAGTGAGGGTTGACTTTCTACAACTTTCTCCCATCTCCTGACTGCATCTCTGGAGCTCAGCCACAGTGATCTTTGGGTTCTTCTTTACCTCTCTCACCAAGGCTCTTCTCCCCCGATAGCTCAGTTTGGCTGGACGGCCAGCTCTAGGAAGGGTTCTGGTCGTCCCAAACGTCTTCCATTTGAGGATTATGGAGGCCACTGTGCTCTTAGGAACCTTAAGTGCAGCAGAAATCTTTTTGTAACCTTGACCAGATCTGTGCCTTGCCACAATTCTGTCTCTGAGCTCTTCAGGCAGTTCCTTTGACCTCATGATTCTCATTTGCTCTGACATGCATTGTGATCAGGAAGGTCTTATATAGACAGGTGTGTGGCTTTCCTAATCAAGTCCAATCAGTATAATCAAACACAGCTGGACTCAAATGAAGGTGTAGAACCATCTCAAGGATGATCAGAAGAAATGGAAAGCACCTGAGTTAAATATATGAGTGTCACAGCAAAGGGTCTGAATACTTAGGACCATGTGATATTTCAGTTTTTCTTTTTTAATAAATCTGCAACAATGTCAACAATTCTGTGTTTTTCTGTCAGTATGGGGTGCTATGTGTACATTCATGAGGAAGAAGAATGAACCTAAATGATTTTAGCAAATGGCTGCAATATAACAAAGAGTGAAAAATTTAAGGGGGTCTGAATACTTTCCGTACCCACTGTATATATATATATATATATATATATATATATATATATACACACAGTATCTCACAAAAGTGAGTAGGCCCCTCACATTTTTGTAAATATTTTATTATATCTTTTCATGTGACAACACTGAAGAAATTGCACTTTGCTACAATGTAAAGTGGTGAGTGTACAGCTTGTATAACAGTGTAAATTTGCTGTTCCCTCAAAATAACTCAACACACAGCCATTAATGTCTAAACTGCTGGCAACAAAAGTGAGTACACCCCTAAGTGAAAATGTTTAAATTGGGCCCAAAGTGTCAATATTTTGTGAGGCCACCATTATTTTCCAGCACTGCTCTTACCCTCTTGGGCATGGAGTTCACCAAATCTTCACAGGTTGCCACTGGAGTTCTCTTCCATTCCTCCATGACGACATCACAAAGCTGGTGGATGTTAGAGACCTTGCGCTCCTCCGCCTTCCATTTGAGTATCCCCTACAGATGCTCAATAGGGTTTAGGTCTGGACACATGCTTGGCCAGTCTATCACCTTTACCTCAGCTTGTCTGTGTTGGGGTCGTTATCACGTTGGAATACTGCCCTGCAACCCAGTCTCCGAAGGGAGGGGATCATGCTCTGCCTCAGTATGTCACAGTACATGTTGGCATTTATGGTTCCCTCAATGAACTGTAGCTCCCCAGTGCCTGCAGCACTCATGAAGCCCCAGACCATGACATTCCCACTACCATGCTTGACTGTAGGCAAGACACACTTGTCTTTGTACTCCTCACCTGGTTGCCGCCACATACGCTTGACGTCATCTGAATCAAATACGTTTATCTTGGTCCCATCAGACCACAGCACATGGTTCCAGTAATCCATGTCCTTAGTCTGCTTGTCTTCAGCAAACTGTTTGCGGGCTTTCTTGTGCATCGTCTTTAGAAGAGTTTTCCTTCTGGGACGACAGCCATGCAGACCAATTTGATGCAGTTTGCTGCCTATGGTCTGAGCACTGACAGGCTGACCCCCCATCCCTTCAACCTCTGCATCAATGCTGGCAGCACGAAGGTGACTTCTGGTTCCAGCGCCGTATGAGGACGGAGTAACTCACAGCGGCTCCGTCAAACCCCGCATACAAAATCAGCCTTACCCGCTCGCTAAGACCCGCCTCCGCCACCCACTCCTCCGGTGAGCTGCGCCGCACTCCCCCGCTCTCATGGACCGCTTCTTGGTGCACGGAGGCACCGGTAATCCCGCGCCGCTGCAGCAGGATATCCATCCACAGGCTGCTCCTCAGACTGCAGCCAATATGGCCGCCGCTTCCACAGTGACAGGCACGGCCCCGCTTCTCACTGCACCAGTACCCTCCTCAGACATGGACCCTCAATATCATTTGATGGCACAAGCGGTGGCTGCCATTTTATCCCCCACCATAACTGAGGCGATGGAGCGGGCGGTCTCGGCAGGGATCTCACAGCTCCGCAAAGAGCTGGGAGATCAGGCCAAAAAGATCAATGATGTGGAACACAGGGTATCTAACTTAGAAGAGGAAATGCAATCCACATTCTCCAATGAGGCAAAAATCAACCAAACGCAGCAGTTCTTGCTGGAAAAGATTGATGACCTTGAAAACCGGTCTCGCAGGAATAATTTGCGGATCATAGGCCTGCCAGAGTCTTTCAACACGGGGCTACTTTCTGATGTCTGCTCCACACGCATCCCCCAAGCCCTTGGCCTGCCATCCCCGTGCACCATTGAACGAGCCCACCGCCTGGGTGCACCTTCGAACGACCGCAAAACCCCACGGCCAGTCATCGTCCGATACTTGAACTATGCGGACAGGCTAGCAATTCTTAAATCCTTCAAAAATGCCAAGTCTCTCACTCTAGATGGTAACAAGCTGTTACTCTTTGCGGACTATTCCCAGGAGGTGGCTCGCAGACGCAAGGCCTTCCAACCATGCTGCAACGCCTTATTCCAAAAGGGACTGAAATTTACCTTAGCCTACCCAGCTACCCTACGGTTCACAGACCAATTTGGGGAATCTAAAGCCTTCACGCATCCGGATGAAGCTATGGACTACATCAGATCCCACCTTCACCTGTCCATGGATACACACCCCCCTGCTGATCCTTCCGTCTCTCCCGCCCACAGAGACCTCTGCAGCCCCCGCAAGGAATCTCCCAAGAGAGGTCGTTTTTCTGGAAACTCTTCCTACAGAGATAAACTTCGCTGAACTTCTGCTCTTATCTCTCTCCCACCATTTGCCCCTTGGGGGAAATTAGCCGAGCAAATTCACTGACATATAGAATTTGTTATTATACTTTTCGGCTGCTTTTCATTTCACTACTACTAACAGTGGAATGGCGCACTGAATTACGCCTGTAGCTTTGACAGGACACCTATAATTTTGTTATTGATGTATGTTAATGCATTCTGTATCATATCGCCTTACAGCCTTACCGGAGCCCTGACTCCTCTCGCTCCTTCTATAGCTGCTATTCTATCGGGCTCATCCTTCATGACTTCCAGAGCAGCGTCTCCTTTGCCTTTGCAATAGCAGCGAGTGGACCCAGCAACAGTTCGGTAACGCTGTCGGAGGGTAAGACTTCATGCGGAAAAAAGAGAAGTCTCCAAAATTTATGGTACGTTTTTGTTTTTCATTGATTGTTCTGTTTCTTTCGTCCTTCTCCAGTCCAAGTCCCTTGGATTGTAGACGGAATGAATCCCACTCCCTTCACACTCTCCTTCCTGCCACCCCTATACCCTCGGCTCCCCCCTTTCATCGCCCTATCCGAGTGATGCTGTACACATCTATCACGACACCATTTACCTGCATCTCACTAATCCTTCTCCTTGATCCCCCTTGATCTAAAAATTGTTTCTTGGAACATTAAGGGTCTCCGCTCTCCCCACAAGCGCATGGCGGTGCTGCGTCACTTGAAGCGCCTGGATACTGACATAGCCTTCCTCCAGGAATCCCATTTGGCCAACTCAGATTTTGATCACATGAAAAAGCTTTGGGTGGGCCGTGTCTATGGCTCGGCTTCCCCAAAGGGCAAAGCTGGGGTCCTCACATTAGTGCACAAATGGGTAACGGCTGATGTCATCCCAGTGTTCTCTGATGATGATGGCAGAATCCAAATACTTAAATTCACGCACAACTCTACTTCGCATGTATTAGTAAATGTCTATGCCCCCACCCCTCCCTCTGCCCCTTTTTTTCAACAACTGACCGGGTTACTGGCCCCTCACATACACCTGCCAACCTTGGTGGGGGGTGACTTCAACGCGGTCATGAACCCGTCCATGGACAGATCAATCCGCACCCCACACGCACCCCCATTGCACTCTTCTCCCTGTTCCCTTTTACCTACTTTTGCTGACAGTCTTCTCCTTACAGATGTATGGCGTCTCACATACCCCACTGATAGGGCGTACTCCTATTACTCACCTCCACATGATTCATTCTCACGAATAGACTACTTCTTCGGTAATTCCTCCATGCTCCCCTTGCTGCATTCCTCGGAAATTGCTGATATGGTTATCTCTGATCACTCCCCGGTATCGGTCTCTTTCACTCTCTCAGCCCCGACATCTAACTACAAACCCTGGCATTTTCCCTCTTATTTGGCTGACAACCCTGATCTACGGTCTGTACTAGCTGACACATGGGAACATTTTCTATCAGATAACGCCCAACATGTGGATGACCCAGTCCTGCTGTGGGAGACGGGTAAAGTGGTGTTACGAGGCCGGATCACCGCTTTCGCTTCTGCTTTTAAAAAGAAGGCAAATATTGGTTATAAAACGGCCAGCGAAGAGCTCCAATCTGCCCACTCCCGCCTCCAACAGCAGCACACCTCTAGCCATGTGGCGCAATGGAAAGAGGCAAAACATAATTTTGATCACTGGGCTCTGGCCCGGGAACAGTTCCATAAAACCGTCCAAGATCTCCAGTTCCACAAATTTAGGAATAAGTCTGGGAAACTTTTAGCTAGACTTTGTAAAGGCCCCCGCACCAACGCTCACATACAGTCCTTAAAAGACTCTTCAGGGACACTAATCTCCACCCCGGAAGGGGTGAACTCCATCATGGAAAAGTTTTATGCCACTCTCTACGGCCCAGACCCCATAGATGTTGAGGCAGCAAATACATTTCTCGCGGAGGTAACTCTGCCCACGCTGTCGGAAACCCAACTCTCTCAACTAAATGCACCCATTGCCACCTCTGAGGTCCTAACCGCCATCTCCCTCCTGTCACCGGGTAAAGCCCCTGGCCCGGATGGCTTCACGTCGGAATTTTTCAAACTCACCAAAGATTTGATCTCCCCCACTCTCACCTCCTTGTTCCAACATATTCTGGTAGATATATACCCACAGGCGCCCAAGCTTTTATTAAACTAATACCCAAACCGGGAAAGGACCCCTCCGAACCCGGCTCCTATCGGCCGATATCCCTGAGCAACTTAGACGCGAAGATCTTATCCAAAATCATAGCCAATCGTCTTGCTCTCCTTATGCCCATACTCCTACACCCATCCCAAGCAGGTTTTACTAAGGGTCGATCTGCCACTGCCAACATTCGCAAAGTCCTGGCGGTATTGTCCCAACAGCAAACACACCCCCACTCTAACATTGCTATACTCACGCTCGATGCCGAAAAGGCTTTCGACAATGTTAGTTTTCAATGGTTACATCTGGCTCTCCAGAAATTTGGCTTCTCTGGACCCTTCATGCACCTCATCGCAGCCATGTACAACTCGCCTACTGCAAAAGTGGTCACTTCCAACCTTCTCTCCAAAGATATTCCACTTCACAAGGGCACACGCCAAGGCTGCCCCCTATCTCCTCTTCTCTTCAACTTGGCCCTAGAACCCTTATCTCGATTCCTCGCACTCCATGCCCCTCTCACGGGTGTCACCGTCGGCCAGGAGGAACTTCGTTCGGTCCTCTTTGCCGATGACATCCTACTCTTCACCTCCAACCCTGAGCAAGATACAATTACGATCCAACAAATTTTTGATAGTTTCAGACGGTGCTCAGGCCTCCGTATAAACTACTCAAAAAGTGAGCTACTTCCCTTGGGAATCCTGAACCCTTCAAAACAGCTTGCCTCCTCCCCTTTCCCGATTGCCAAGTCCCACATCAAATATTTGGGAATCATGATCGGTAAAACCCCTTCCTCTCTCTATCAGCTCAACTATTCCACACTCATGTCCAAACTCACCAGAGATCTAGAGAGCTGGTCCAAACTCCCACTCTCCCTTATCGGCAGATGTCATCTATATAAAATGGTTGCCTTCCCCAAGTTACTTTATGTCCTTCAGACTCTACCCTTACTCATCAAACACAAAGATCTACTGGCATTCCAAAAATCCCTCACCACATTCCTATGGTCCTCCAAAAAACCCTGCATAGCCCTACATAAATTGTACCCTCTGAGAATTAGGGGTGGCATGAACCTTCCGGACATAAGACTGTACAACCTGTGTAGTCTTGTGAGAGTGGGGATGGACTGGATTCATGGTACTTCCAACTTTTCGAACCACACCATCGAAACTCAAATGGTTAAGCCGTACAAATTAGCAGGGGTTCTAGAGTGCAAACTGGGCGATGTACCACTACCTCTTAGGCAAAATGTGCTGCTCAGGGACACCCGTGCTGCATGGAAAGAACTTCGGAAAAAACTGGGTCTCCCACAACACATATCGCAACATCTTCCCATCCGCGGACACCCTGCACTGATCCATCTCCACTTGGATCACGTTTACGCCTCATGGGAGTCCAAGGGACTATGTTTCATGGCTCAACTGTATGATCCAACCTCAGGATCTCCCCTCTCATTCAGCGCCCTTCAGCAGCGGTATGGATTACCCCTTGCTCATTACCTCTATGTTCATCAGCTTCATGCTTTCGTCTCGTCTTTATGCTCGGACAAGGTTGGTCGTTTTGCCCCAGATCCATTGGATTCTCTACCTCGACAGACCCCTCTGAAACTTTCCCAAATATATCGCCCAATTCAGACTGCCCTCTTATCCCACTCGAGAGATTACCTCAAGACCTCCTGGGACAAAGCCTTGTCACTCCCTGCCACAAAACCTCTTCTACTAGCAGGATTTAATACCACTTGTTCGTTTATTTGCAATGCCTTTTGGAGGGAGCAACAACTCAAGATTCTCCACCATGCCTATGCCCCTTTCTCCTCTTCCCCACAACACTCCCCTTACCAGGGTTGCTCCTGGTGCCTTGCCCAACGCCCCACCCTGCTACATAGACTGTGGTCTTGCCCCCTCATTTCGAAATTCTGGGACCAGGTGGAGACCTTATCACTACAAGTCACAGGACTACAACCTGCCAAGGATCCTTTCCCTCTATTGTTTGGCTTTATGGACGGACTTCCTTTGTCTGCCCCTGGGACTCACGACAAGCATAGGAACTCGATACTCAGGAGGCATAAACCCTGGATTGTCACATGCTATATGATTGCTAGACGAGTCATTCTCCGCCACTGGGTGTCCCCCACAGCTCCAACAGTCTCAGAAGTCAACACTGATTTGAATGCCCTACTCCATAAGGAACATCTGGACATGGTTCTTAACAAGACAGATCCTCACAGATTCTGGAGGAAATGGTCAGCCTACTTGGATGTTCCAGCCTTCACCCACCTTCCCCGTAGCCCGAATGGACTTCACCTTTACTATAGGTCTAGAGGAGACCCTTCTACATAGTTCCATAGTCTATTCGAACTCTTTTTTTTTTTTTTTTTTTACTCCACATGTCAGGTTGATTGTGAAATTTTCGAACTTGCCTGCAATGTTCTCTCTATTACCCCATACCACTCGGACCCCCCCCTCCCCCCCCTAGTTGTACTATTGACTTAGTGCTCGTGTGTTCATCGAACTAGGTCTAATTTTCTCCCCCCCCCCCCTTCCTGCCTCCACACGCGAGGGGACGTAAATACTGTTTTAGCATGTTGTTGCCGTGATACGTCCGCGTATCTGCATTACTCTCTTTCCCCCTCCTTCTCCCTCACCTCCCCCCCCTCTTTGTACCCGCCTCCTCTCATTGGTGCAATTACAGGTATATGTTGTGATATTGTTATGTTTTCACCTTTTCATAGTATGTGTAACTGCACGGCATTGTTGTTCATTTTTCGAGTTTTGTAATGCTTTGAAATACCAATAAATATTTCATTAAAAAAAAAAATGCTGGTAGCACTCATACATCTATTTCCCAAAGACAACCTCTGGATATGATGCTGAGCAAGTGCACTCAACTTCTTTGGTCGACCATGTCGAGGCCTGTTCTGAGTGGAACCTGTCCTGTTAAGCGGTATGGTCTTGGCCATCATGCTGCAGCTCAGTTTCAGGGTCTTAGTAATCTTCTTATAGTCTAGGCCATATTTATGTAGAGCAACAATTCTTTTTTTTCAGATCTTCAGAGAGTTCTTTGCCATGAGGTGCCATGTTAAGCTTCCAGTGACCAGTATGAAAGAATGAGAGCGATAACACAAAATTTAACACACCTGCTCTCCATTCACACCTGAGACCTTGTAACATTAATGAGTCACATGACACCGGGGAGGGGAAATGACTAATGGGGCCCAATTTGGACATTTTGACTTAAGGGTTTACTCACTTTTGTTGCCAGCGGTTTAGACATTAATGGCTGTGTGTTGAGTTATTTTGAGGGAACAGCAAGTTTACACTGTTATACAAGCTGTACACTCACTACTTTACATTGTAGCAAAGTGTAATTTCTTCAGTGTTGTCACATGAAAAGATAAATTAAAATATTTACAAAAATCTGAGGGGTGTACTCACTTTTGTGAGATACTGTATATTGCATTCAGTTATGCACAGAAATTTACTGTGTTAAACATGCATTAATGCACTGAAATATACTGTGGTAAATGGCACGTAATGCACTGAAATATACTGTGTTAAATGTGCAATAACGCACAGAAATATACTGCATTAAGCGTGCACTAACACACAGAAATATACTGCTTTTAACATGCAGTAACGCACTGAAATATACTGCATTAAATGTGCACTAACGCACAGAAATATACTGCGTCAAACATGCACTAACACACAGAAAAATACTGCTTTACACGTGCAGTAATGCACTAAAATATACTGCGTTAAACGCCACATAACACACTGAAATATACTGAGTTAAACGACACATAACGCACAGAAATATACTGCGTTAAACATGCACTAACACACAGAAAAATACTGCTTTAGACATGCAGTAATGCACTAAAATAAACTGCGTTAAACGCCATATAACGCACTGAAATATACTGCAGTAAACGTGCAGTAATGTACAAAAATATACTGCATTAAACGTGCACTAACGCACTGAACTATAAGGCAGTAAACTTGCCCTGACAAAAAAAACTGACACTAAAGTAAAAATGAATGGTTAGGTCACTACACTCACACTGACTGAACTATCACTAGATTCACATTAAAGTGACACTAAAAAAAAAATATACAGTGTCCACACTCACACTGACTGAAATATCACTAAATTTACAAATTTACACCAAAGTGACACTAAAGTAAAAATGAATGGTCGCACCACATTCACATTGACTGAACTATCACTAGATTCACACTAAAGTGACACTTAAGTAAATTTCACACTAAACTGATATTCTACACTGACAATAGAATCAGAATAGCAAACTATAGCTCGCCAACTCTCTAGTAGCACTGAACAGAGAGCCCTATTCTATCTCTCTTCACGCCGAAATCACACTATAAATGTCTGCTATTAAAAGAATACATTCATAGTGTGGGGTGGGACTAAGAGCAATGAGCCCTGATTGGATAGAGTCATTATTACTTTCTCCAATCATGGCTCTGATAGTGCTCTGTGCCCTGTTTGGGCAAAGCTTTCATTGCTTCAGCCAATCAGGGTTTCCAATGTACTGTGCAGCGTATTGCGGTAATTCGGCGGACTGAACAAATGGTCGAACGCCCTGATAATTCGGGTGTTCATCGAACTAGTGAACAGCCAATGTTTGTCCCAAACTCATGTTTGGGCTGAACTGTTCACCCCCCGTCCCTAATTACTAGTAGTGTTTTTTTATGGTACAACACAGTAGACGCATATAGGTTTGTTTATTATGTTGAGATGGATTGAGCATGGGGGGTTAATTCCCATCCATGGGACATGCTAGGGATGCCTCTATTTGACAATAGCCATTGTATCAAATGTGGGAACAACAAAATTTATAATGAAGGTACACTGGACAGCCACATAAATATCTAGTGCATATTTAAAATGAACAGACAAACGAAGAGCAGTTTTGATAAAAAGCATAAAACAAAATTTTACTGGACATCAAAATACATAAAGCTTCCTTACACATAAAAATTACCAGAAACAATGCACCAACCAACAAGACCTAAACATACACTCCTATTCCCAATATCCCAAAGAAAGTTTAAATAATACTTAACTCTGGCAACAGCTTGCACTCAATATCTGGAACAGGACAATGAGGTCTTGGCTGCATCTTTCTACAGCTCCAAACAGCAAACCTTCTCAAAACGAACCTCTCTTCCCCCATGCTAGAGACTCTATTTATAGGCATGTAGACCAGAGACCACCCTAAGGATGTAAATATTCCTGTTGACTACTCACAGGTTGTTTTATGAGTGATGTCAGCAAGACATGGTTGCACTTCCCCTCAAAACCAAATGGTCAATTGGATATGTGGCAGCCATCTTTACAGACGATGTCAAAGCTCACTAAACCACCTGTGGGTGAGAGATATTATTACACATGTATGGGAACATTTGTCATGAATCAGATAAAAATATCCACAACTAATACAGCCATGTCACCCTATTATTTAAGTGAGGATGCAGAAAACTGTTTTGTTGGCTCTGAAGAAGAGTCAAGTCCTTGAAATGCTTTACCCTGTTGGATCTCTGATTGTCCTGTCACATGATATGATGGATCGTGAACTTGTTGTGGCAATTTCATGTGATGAACTTTGATGCATTTATCATTTTGTGAGTAAAATACTTACCACCTTTGTATGAAATAAAGTTATGTTTTGGAATAGTACACGAGGCTGGTGCACCCTCTGTTTTGCTTTTATTTCTGCCTGCTGCTGTCTGACCCTGGACTGTTAATTGATCATGCCTCTGCCTGCTGCCAGTACTGTCCCTGGCCTGTTTGTGGACCATGCTCCTACCGTCTGCCTGGGCCAATACTTTGAATGTGCTGACCGTGTCTTTACCTGCTGCCTGGAAAAATCTTTTGGGTGTTGCTGACCATTTCTCTGCCTGCTGCCTGGACCAATGCTATGCCTATCTGCTGCCTGTCTCGGCCTGGCTCCAGTACTGACCCATCAAAACACCCCACTAATCCTCTGAGGACAACTGCAACTACTAAAACCACAGGTAATCTTTTGTTTATCCTATGTTCAGTCTTCTGTATTTCTGGTATGTCAACTTTGTGTGTTAGAAATATCTTATGAATTGACAACTTTGTGAAAAAAAATATGTTTTTATTTTCTTTGCACATTTTCCAAAAACTTGTGACAAAAAAATGATATGTTCAAAAGACTTATTATACCTCATAGAAAATATGTTTGGTGTTTGCTTTCCAAAATGTGGTAATTTTGTGGGTGTTTCCATTGTCTGGGTGCTCCAGGAATAGGTGTAATAGGTGGTCAGGAAATTAGATGTGTAAATAACGCCTCTAGAACAACCAAAGGTGCTCCTTGGATGTTGGGCCCCTGTATGTGGCTGGGCTGTGAAAAAGCATGTGAAATCGCCTTGCTCAAGAAGAAAAGAAAAATGTATTTTAGGATGTAATTCCTGGTATGCCCATGCTGTATGTTAAGAAATATCTTATAAATAAACAGTTTTGTAAACAAATATGTTTTCATTTTCTCTCCACGTTTTCCAAAAACTTGTGGCAAAAAAAATAACATGTTCATAAGACTCTGAATGCCTAAAAGAAAATACGTTCCGGTGTTTACTCTACATGTAGTAATTTTGTGAGTGTTTCCATTGTTCTGGTGCTCCAGGGACTTCAGAAATGGGAGAAAATTAGATGTGTAGTGTATAAGTAATTAATGCTCCTGGAAAGCCTAAAGCTGTTTCTTGGATTTTGGGGCCCTCTATGTGGATAGGCTGTGAAAAAGTATCACACTTTTGGTATTCCCTTACTCGGGAGGAGTATCAGAAAGTTTTGGGGTGTTACTGCAAGTATGCTTATGCCGTAATAGCTTGTTAAAATGAGAGGACTTGAGAGGATTTTTTGTAAAAATTAAAATGTTATTAATTTTAACATGGTACAAATGTTAAAGTAAATTTATTTTCAATGCAAATCAGAGTGTGGTCTAGATTATCCTAAATGCTGTGAATGATGTATCTGCGTTTTGGTTTTCCTTCCTGTATAAGCTAATCTGCTAATATTTTGCAAACAATATTTGAACAACGGCTCTAAAAACATCTAAAAATATTTGTTGCATATTCTACAGTCTATATCCTGGTTGGCTTTCCAAAAATTGCTTCTGACCTCAGTCTTTTAACATGCATAAAACACACTCAGCCATGCTCTCATCTGCACGCCTTACTAGGGTGTCATGGGCTCTTTGTCAAATCAGCAATTACTTTTCTTTTAAGAGTGTTTACTGTAAATGGAATCTGAGAGAGATAAACTATCTTTTAAAGGTGGTGTAAGAAATCAACTAACTTCACAGCATAGACTGTGACAGGCTACTGCCTATTCCAGCAATAAAATGGTCCCTGTTAAGGTGTAATACTTAAAGGAGTAAGGTGGGTGTTAGACTAGAAAAGGAGATCAGTGTATCCAGACAGAACTTCTCTTTTCCAAGGAGACAAACTGCAAGCTGGGCAGACATGCACAGAGCATGTTCCCAGGCACCTTGACCATTGCCATCCAGGGTTGCCACCTCATGCCTTTAAACCAGGACACACATTAATTGCACAGATGTTGTGGCTGATTAAGGTGGTAATTAAACTCACTTAGTGTCTTATGTGCATTATATTAGTCTCAGAACCTGTATAATTAATGTGTGTCCTGGTTTAACCACTTTACCGCTGCTCACTAGAGCTCTACTGCGGCAAAGTGGTTCGTTATCGTAGGTCTACGTCGCCAGACACTCCCCCTTCTCGGCGGCGCGTGCGCGGCGCTGGAGGCTCGCTCCTGCTGTATTCAGTCACAGCGGGAGTCACACCGCCGCTCTTCCCCGATCGTCTGGGAATCGAGTCTGGAGATCCGCCCGCTTGTGTAAACAAAGCGGGCGGATCTCCTAAGTGACAGGCAGGGTCAGATTGCAGGGTTCAGCGTAGCTGAACCTGCGATCTGTCCCTGTGTCACTCAGTCACCTCCCCCCACACACGTCAGTAAGCACCAGGCATACATTAACCCCTCCCTCTCCAATAAAATTAACCCCTTCCCTGCCAGTGTCATTTTTACAGTAACAGTGCATATTTATAGCACTGATTACTGTAGTAATGTCACTGGTAACCCCAAAAGTGTCAAAAATGTCAGTCAAGGGTCCGATCTGTCCGCCGCAATGTCGCAGTCCCGCAAAAAAAATCGCAGATCGCCGCCATTACTCGTCAAAAAAAAAAAACACCAAAAACGACAGAAATCTTTCCCTTAGTTAGTAAACGCAATAACTTTTGCGCAAACCAATCAAAATACGCTTATTGTGATTTTTTTTACCAAAAATATGTAGCAGAAAACAAATTGGCATAAAATGATAAAAATATAAAAAAATTTGAAAAATATTGTTATTTTTTCAAAATTTTCGCTATTTTTTTTGTTTATAGCGCAAAAAGTAAAAATCGCATAGGTGATCAAATACCACCAAAAGAAAGCTCTGTTTGTGGGGAAAAAAGGACGTACATTTCGTTTGGGTACGGCATTGCATGACCGCGCAATTATGAGTTAAATTCGCACAGTGCCGAATCGCAAAAAGTGGCCCAGACGTTAGACAGCAAAATCCTCCGGTGGTAAAGTGGTTAAAGGGATAAGGTGGCAACCCTAATGCCATCACCTGTAAGAAAACTTCTGTCTGTGTTAAAATACTGTTGGTCTGAGATGGTGACATATCTAGGAAGCTTAGGAATTCCTTTTGTTTTAAGTACCCCTGTGAGGGCAAACCTTATGTACAAGAACTTTTTGTTGTTGAAAAAATGTTGGCAGAAATCCCTTAAGGGCAAGAAGTAGTCCTTGAAGCTCTACCCTTGATGATACATCTTCAGAAGACTTTAAATAATATTGGTTAGATCTGTCCACCAAATAAAGTGAATATTCTCCCCTGAAAATAAGTTATGGTGGAAAATGGTAGATATCTCAACTGCGAGAAAAGCTACAGTTGAACAATTTTATAGATGTTTAATTCTAAGCTCATTGACTTATATTTAAGGCACTTAGTAATGAAAAGATTTTTTTCAGATTATTAATAAAATGGCAAAATATTTTTTGCTGATTTTAGAGTGCTCTTGTCATGTTTCTTACATACTGATGACCTCGGTGCAATGCATGTTGTGTGTTGTAAACAAACCTTTCCAAACCAGGGTGCTGTGGAGTAAAGGCAGCCATACATGAATCAAAATTTGCCCATTTCAGCAGGGATCTGGACAAATTTTGATCCATGTATAGGAAGGCTGGTTGTACAGAAGTCAATCTACTAATCAACTTCAGTACAACCAACCTATCATGTTTTTCTTAAACTATCAGTGCCACAAGCTACTGTATAGTCAGCAAGTGATGGGCTGGATGTTCGAGTCGAACATAAGTTGGACTTGAACATCGGGTGTTCGTGTGTTCTCTGAACACACAAACAACTGAGGCTCTCGGCGGGATGTTCGCCCGTCGATGAGCGCCCCATAATCCACTGGGAGATTGCAGTGCATCAAGTGCTGGTGATTGGCCAAGCAAGCGCCTGACCTGCATGCTTTGGCCAATCACAGCACAATGTCCTGTCAGGGTGCCTTTGTCCAATTCTGGCTCAGGGGCTAAGTCCATGCCCCACACTATATAAGGCTGCTACCTACACGGCAGCCATGTAAAGTGTGTTAGGAGTGGAGATTAGGCAGGTAGTTAGGGGTAGGGATGAACTTCGAGTTCAAGTCGAAGCTAAATTAAACTCGAACATCGGTCGTTCTATCATCTGCTGAATGACGAACAAATGTGTGTGCTTCTTCGCGGGAAATTCGGGTTTCCCATAATGCATGTGCAGTATGTTATGGGATTGGCCAAAGCATGCAACCTGACCTCATGCTTTGGCCAATCTAATGATCTCTGCCATGATTCACCTAAAGGCAGGCTGCCTTTAGCCAATCATGGCTCAGTGACCAAGTACACTCCCCACACTACATAAAGGCTGCCTGCACAGCCGCAGCGTGTAGTGTCATTGTGTGAGCGAGGAGACAGGGAGAAGCACGCGTGTGAGGCAGGGCGAGAGTCGTTTTTTTTTTTGAGTTTTCAAGTGCAGAGAGACATTCCTAACAGTGTAGGGAGGGCCAGGAACATGTTTCTAGCAGGGAGAGATTTGTTTCTTTACATCATATCAGACAGTGCAGTGCCAGTGAGTGATTCATTCCTAGCAGTGTAGGGAGGGACAGGAACGTGTTTCAGGCAGGGTGAGATTTGTTTCTTTACATCAGATATCAGTGAGAGTATTGTTCATCGGTCAGTTGGGTACATGCTATAAGCAGCACAGATCATCCACCTATAGGATTATAGATTACATTAGATATCAATGAGAGTATTGTTCATCGGTCAGTTGCGTACATCTATAACCACCACAGCTCATCTATAGGGCTATCTATTACGTCATATCAGGTCATTGAGTATCTATTGGTCAGTTGCGTATACCCTATATCGATCTGTATTAACAACATGTCCGAAAGGCCAACAAGGAGAAGCCGACGCTTACAGGCCACGAAAAGAGGGCAAGCAGCCTCTGTGTCCATTGTGAAAAGTGGTGGTCACAGTCGACATAGTGCATCCTCTGCAGGCGGGGCATGTCCGTCCTTTACATAGTTACATAGTTTGTGAGGTTGAAAAAAGACATCAGTCCATCCAGTTCAACCTATGATGTGTGTGTGTGTTTGCTGCTTATGCTAGGGTCATCACCAGTACAGTATTTGTACATTGATATCATATCCCCCCTCAATCGTCTCTTCTCCAGAGAGAATAAGTTCAGTGCTTGTAGTCTTTCCTCATAGCTGATGCCCTCCATTCCCCTAATAATTTTGTTGCCCTTCTCTGAACTCTCTCCAGTTCCAGCACATCCTTCCTGAGGGCCTGTGCCCAGAACTGGACAGCATACTCCAGATGTGGCCGGACCAGAGTCTTGTAGAGTGGGAGAAAAATCTCTTTATTTTTGGATTGAATCCCCTTTTTTATACATGTCAGTATTCTGTTTGCATGCCACTGCCAAGCCTGTTGTCCACCAGTACCTCCAGATCCTTTTCCATCCTAGACTCACCCAGAGTTTTCCCCCACAGTGAGTAGCTTTCTTTAATGTTTCTGACGCCAAAAGTGCATTACTTTACATTTTTCAACATTAAACCTCATCTGCCATGTAGTTGCCCACCCCATTATTTTGTTCAGGTCCACTTGTAAAGTTTCCACATCCTGCATAGAAGATATTGGCATGCTTAGTTTAGTATAATCCGCATATACTGAGATTGTACTAGATATCCCCTCCTCTAGATCATTTATGAATAAATTAAACAGGATTGGTCCCAAGACAGAACCTTGGGGGACCCCACTTTCCACACCCGCCCAATCCGAGTACTCCCCATTTATCACCACACTCTGGACTCTCCCCTGGAGCCAGTTCTCTATCCAGGTACTCACCCTATGGTCCATACCTACATTCCTTAGTTTGTACAGTAAACGTTTGTGGGGAATGGTTTCAAAGGCCTTTGCAAAGTCTAGGTGTCAGCTCCCTTGATCGTAGAAGGTTAATAGATTGGTTTGGCAAGAATGATTTTTCATGAATAAATGCTGATTACTATTAATAATACCATTTTCATTACTAAAGTCTTGTATGTGGCCCCTTAACATCCCCTCCAAAATCTTGCAGACTACTGATGTTAGGCTGACCGGCCTATAGTTACCTGGGATATATCTCCTACCTTTTTTAAATATTGGTACCACGTTGGCTTTTTTCTAATCAGCTGGCAACATATCTTTAAAGATCAAAAATAATGGCCTGGCAATCACCTGGCTGAGCTCTTTAAGAACCCTCGGGTGCAAGCCATCCGGTCCCGGTAATTTATTTATGTTAAGTTTCTCTAGTTTAGTTCTAAGTCTATCCTCTGTTAGCCATGGGGGTACTTCCCGAGGTGTATTATTTAGTTTAGCATTACAAGCTGGGTTAGTGTAGCCCCCAATTCTTTTGTGAAGACTGAAGAGAAGAAATTATTTAACACTTCCGCTTTTTCTCTGTCCTCTGTGACCAAAATTTCTTTGTCGTCTTTTATGGGGCCAATGTGTTCTGGCCTCGCTTTCTTACTGTTTATATACTTAAAGAATTTCTTGGGGTTCTTTTTACTCTCTTCCGCTATATGTCTCTCGTGTTCTATTTTAGCCGCCTTGATTTTGTCTTTACATTTCATATTACACTCTTTGTAATGCTTGAATGCTGCCAATGACCCCTCAGCCTTGTACTTTTTGAAGGTCTTTACTTTAGTATTAATATGCATTTTTATGTTGGAGTTTGCCACCCAGGGTTTAGTTTTGCTCTTTTAAATTGATTTCCCTTTTGAATGCACTGGCCAATCCCTTTGTTAAGTATGCTCTTGAAGCACTCCCATTTTCCTCTGTGTTCTTTGTTCCCAGGGTTCTATCCCATTTGATATTTTCTAGCAGAGAGTGCAATTTTGGGAAATTGGCTCTTTTGAAGTTCAGTGTCCTTATATTACCCTTGTGTTTCCTATTACTGTAATTAATACTGAAACTTATTGACCTATGGTCACTGTTTCCTAAGTTGCCCCGTATTCTATATCCGTGAGCAGGTCTGTATTGTTGGTAATCAGTAGGTCAAGTACCGCATTGTTTCTTTTCGGTGCGTTCACCATCTGACCCATTTTGTCCCAAATTGTCCTGCAAACATTTAGGATCTGCCCAGCCTTGGCTGAATGCGCGGTTCCTTCTGCCCAGTCTATATCTGTATAATTAAAGTCCCCAATTATAATTACATTTCCCATCCTTGCTGCCAATCCTATCTGTAAAAGGAGGTCCGCCTCCCCCTCCTCTCTCTGGTTGGGGGGCCTATAGCATACGCCCAATATTACCTTCCCTATAGTGCTTTCCCTTTTAAGTTCTAACCATAGGGATTCTGCCACTCTCATATTTACCTGTACACTGTTCTTAATATACAGACATCCCCCTCCCCCTTTTTAACCTTCTCTATTCCTGCGATAAAGGGAATACCCCTGAATAGTCCCCATCCAATCATGAGAGCTGTCGAACCAAGTCTCTGTTATCCCCCCAAAATCGAAGTCCTCCTCATACATCAGCAGCTCCAGCTCTCCCATCTTGTTGGCCAGGCTTCTGGCATTAGTATACAAACCTCGTAATTTTGACCGGTTGAATACTATATCCTCGTTTGATGTTGTTTTTAGGCTGCTCTTGTGATTTTTCCCCATACCCACCTTAGATTTAGGTACTCTAAACACCCTACCACTAATGTCCCTATTCGTGCCCTCTGAATCTTGCTCCCCACTGGCTAATTCTACATCTGTACCCTCCCCCCCATCACCTAGTTTAAAATCCCCTCTAACTTTTTGGCCATTCTCTCACCCAGTACGGCTGCACCCTCCCAATTTAGGCGCAATCCATCCCTACCAAAGAGCCGGTGGCCGACTGAGAAGTCGGCCCAGTTCTCCAGGAACCCAAAACCCTCCTTACTACACCAGCTCCTGAGCCACTTTTTAACTTCCCTAATCTCCCACTGCCTCTCTGGTGTGGCTCGAGGTACAGGTAGTATTTCTGAAAATACTACCTTGGAGGTCCTACTCCTCAACTTAGCGCCTAAGTCCCTGAAATCGTTTAGGACTCTCCATCTTCCTCTGCCTATGTCATTGGTACCCACGTGTACCATGACAGCTGGGTCATCCCCAGCCCCACCCAGTAATCTGTCCACCCGATCCGTGATGTCCCAAACCAGAGCACCCGGTAAACAACAGACTGTTCGGTCTGTTTATTTCTGGTGCTGCCCGTGCTATTCAGCCACAAGATGTGTAAGAGTTGGTGGAGTGGATCAATAAGCCGTCCTCATCCTCCTCGTCCTCTGACACCCATGCTCACAGTAGTTTGCCTTCCACCGCAGCTGCCAAAGTGGCCCGTTGCACAGGCTCCTTCTCCACAGCTACTCCTTCAGTCGCCCCACCATCATGCATGGAGGAGTCACCTGAACTATTCCATTATAGTGTCAGTGACATGCTGCTTGAGGATGCACCGCAATTTGAAAGCTGTGATGTTGGTTCAAAGGTTGATGAAGGGAATAACGTGAGCCTAGAGAGAGGAGGTGACAATGACGGACAAGAAACCAGCAGTCATGTTGCCACAGCTGAAGCATATTGCCAAGTATGCTCCAGTGACGAGGAGGGAGGGGATGATGAGGTCACTGACTGTACTTGGGTGCCTGACAGGATAGAGGAGGAGGAGGAGGAGGGGGGGGAGGGGGGAGGATGAGGAGGATGCACAACTCCAATGAGGCAAGATGTGCTACAGGGGCCGCCATAGCAGTAACCAACCTATTGCATCACAGCACAGAGCTCCACAGGTGCAGGGTGCTGCAAAATCCCCACGGACTCATTCATTTTTTCAGCACCTGTGCAGTAGACCACAGCATTGCTGTTTGCAACATCTGTCTAAAGTGGATCAAGCATGGCCAGAACACCAGCCGCTTGGGCACCACATGCTTGACAAGGCATATGACGACCTGCAATGCAGTCCCGTTGGCAACAGCACCTTAAAGAGGCACCAGATCAAAAAAAAATACATCACCTTGGTCCTCATCTGTGATCCCTAACCCTACTATACCTCATGCCTTCTCAAATACCAGCATTGAGAGGGATGATGGTATAGCAATGAGTGGCACAGAGACTTGCACCCAATCTGCTAGCAGTACACCACCGCTTGATTTGAGCAGCAGGCAAATTTCACTACCCCAGTTGCTGAATCGTAGAAAGAAATACTGCCCCAGCCATCCACAGGCTCAGTGTCTTAATGCTAGCTTGGCCAAATTGCTAGCATTACAGTTGCTGCCTTTTCATCTGGTAGACTCGGCTCCCTTTCACGAATTTGTAGAATGTGCTGCACCACAGTGGCAGGTCCCAAAAAGGCATTTATTTTCGCGTAAGGCCATTCTGGCTCTCTACCGTCATGTGGAAGGTTGTGTTTTGGCCTTATTGGACAAAGCGGTCTGCAGGAAGGTGCACGTTACTGCTGACTCTTGGTCCAGCAGGCATGGACAGGGATGTTACATTTCTTTCACGGCACACTGGGTAACTCTGCTGGCAGCTGGGAAGGATGCAGGATAGGGTTCAGTGTTGCAGCTTGTTTTGCCACCACGCCTCCAAAAATCTGGGGCTAGTTCTGCCACATCTGGCTACTCCACCACCACCTCCTCCTCCTCCATGTCCTCTTCTGCTCAATTGTCCTCTGAAGCAGCAGTGCTCCCTAAGCGTTCAAGGGGCTATGCAAGCAGTCAGGCTAAAAGATGCCATGCTGTGCTTCAGTTGATCTGTCTAGGGGATAGGAGTCACACCGGTGCAAACATTCTGTCAGCTCTGCAGGGGCAGGCTCAGAGATGTTTGATGCAATGACAGCTTGAGCCAGGAATGGTTGTTTGCAACAATGGCACCAACCTTCTCTCCGCCCTCCAACAGGGACACTTGACACATGTTCCATGCTTGGCACATGTTCTGAATCTGGTGGTGCAGTGTGTCTTGAGCAGATGCCCGGGCTTCCAAGATCTCCTGAGACAGGCCAGAAAAGTCTGTGGCCATTTCCGCCATTCGTTCAATGCCAGTGCTCACTTATCTGACATTCAACGGGAATTCAACCTGCCCACCAACCGCCTCATTTGTGACATGCCCACCAGGTGGAACTCAATTTTGGCAATGGTGTAGCAGCTGCACACATAGCATAGGGCCATCAATGAGTACTTGTGTGAGTATGTCACAAGGACAGGGTCAGGGGAGCTTGGCTATTTTTTGCCACACCAGTGGCTTTTGATTAAGGATGCATGCATCATCCTGTCACCATTTGAGGAGGCCACAAGGATGGTGAGCCAGGACGATGCATGCATCATTGACACTATCCCGGTAGTCTACCTGCTGGAGCACACGCTGCATGGAATCATGGACAGGGCACGTGAAGCAGAACAGCTGGAGGAAAGGGAGGACTTCCTTTCCTCACAAGGCCCCCTTTATGCAGATATCATTCCTGCAGGGCCACAAAACACAAAGGAGGAAGAGGAGGATGAGGATTTTGGCAGCATGGATGTAGAGGATAGCATACAGCAGTCTTCAAGGGATGGTTTTTGATTCCCCAGAAACCCCAGGAGTTGTACGTGGTTGGGGAGAGGTTGATCCTGCTGACAAAGTCATCCTTAGTGACCCAGAGGACACAAAAGCTCATGCCTCCTCCATCTTACGTTGCACGGGCTCCCTGATTCTGCAAAGCCTGCGAAAGGACCCGAGGTTTCGTGCTATCAAGAAGAGATATAATTACTGCTTGGCAACCCTTCTTGATCCATGTTACAAGGGTAAAGTTGCAGAACTCATCCTGCCTTCACAGAGGGAGCAGAGGATGAAACATCTTGAGGAGGCCTTGAAAAAAAAATGGTGTTTCGCCTTTCCAGACACTGGGAGGTCAACATTCTCTGGACGTATTTCTGAGGCATATTTAAGCCAAAGGAGGAGCGGTGGAGAAGGCGGCCGGCTGACTGATGCCTTTAAACAGTTCTTTTGTCCTCAGCAGCACCCAGGGCTGTTAGGTTTAAACAACCATCGGTAGCGTCTCCATCATATGGTGCATGATTATCTAGGTGCAAGAGCAGACTTGGAGACCTTTCCAGCTGAGTATCCACTGGGTTACTGGGTCTTGAGGATGGACCACTGGCCAGAACTTGCTCAATGGAGCTACTGGCCTGTCCTGCTTCCAGCGTGCTTTCCAAATGGACGTTCAGTGCTGCTGGAGGTTTTGTGATGGGCAAAAGATTTGCGTCTTTCCACAGACCAGCTGACTTTTATCAAAATGAACCAGTCCTGGATCAACAAGAGCTATCAAGCACCTGATGCTGATGTAACTTGATTAAATTTGCTAGGGGTCTGCCATCCCTTGAAGACTGCATATGCTGCCTATCATATCCCTCTACCTTGATTCTGCTAGCTTCCAACAATTTTTTTGGTTTAGGTCACTACCAACCCCCAAGGCCTAATTTTTCTGCACTTGTATGACAGGTGCATACAATTTAAATGTCGTATGTAATTTTTAACACCAGGCCCTGTCCCTGTGCCCTGCTATCTGTGAGGGGTTACGGTGTTCAGGCACCAACCAGACCAAAGGCACATTTTTTTGCACCTGTATGACAAGTACATGCAATTTCAAATTTGTATGGAATTCTTACCAGCAGGTCCCATTCCTGCACCCGGCAAGAGTAATTGCGAGGGCTTGGTTATGGTGTTCAGGCACCACCTACAGCAAAGGCCCAATTTTTGGCACCTGTATAGCACATGCAATTTCAAATTTGTAGGGAATTCTTACCAGCAGGTCCCATTCCTGCACCCAGGAAGAGTAACTGCGAGGGCTTGGTTACGGTGCTTAGGCACCACCAACAGCAAAGGCACAATTTTTGGCACCTGTATGACAAGTACATGTGATTTCAAATGTGTATGGATTTTTTAGCAGCTAAGCCCATTCCTGCGCCCAGCAAGAGTAACTGCGAGGGGTTGGGTTACGGTGTTCAGGCACCACCAACAACCAAGACCCAATTTTTCTGCACCATGACAAGTACATTTGATTTGAAATTTTTATGTATATTTGTATATATGACATTTTTTTCTTTAGAAACGTCAGTATTGCTGCAGCAGGCTACATACATTGTAGAGATGCACTACTTTACAGGCACATTCAGGGGACCCCCCCAGGCATGATATTTGAAGGTTTTCTTTATTTTTATAGTTTCAATTTAAACCTCATTAAAATCAGTAAATCAGTGCTCCTTTAAAAACGATCATTTTTAAAAACTTTTTTTTTATTGCTACATGTTCCCCGGGTTAGTACCCGGACCCCCATATACTTTTTTGGGGCAATAACTTGCATTTAAGCCTTCAAAATGAGGCCCTTTGATTTTCAAGATTTGAGTCCCATAGACTTCAATGGGGTTAGTTTATTCAAATGAACTTTTCCTCTGTTCACGTTGTTCTGGTGCGAACCAAACTGGGGGGTGTTCGGCTCATCACTAGTTATTACCACAGCCATTACAGAAAACTCTCAGCACTTGAGGAGTTGTTGGACTCACATAACTTTGGACCACCCCATGCAGATATACTAAAGGGTGGCCCTCCTGCGCAAAATCATGTACCTGTATGTGATTTTGTGCACTGGGTCTGAGGCGCGCACATGTGCCGCTGGAAACTCCCTCCAGCTGTGATTGGACACATCAGAGTCAACTAGCTGGTCGGGTGGACCCAATGTTCATTGGCACCATTCGATCATTCTCAGGGGAGGCAGAACGGCGGCCTGCATATGTAAACAAGGCAGCCTGCCATTCTCTGAGAGGGGAAGATGGAGATCTTGTGTTTCTGCTAAGCAGGAACACGGATCTTTGCCTTCTCCAAGTTAAAGCACCCCCCACAGTTAGAAAGCACTCCCAGGAAACTAATGTATCCCTTTGATTTGTTAACCCCTTCTCTGCCAGTGTCATTAGTATAGTTACAGTGCATATTTTAGCACTGATCACTGTATTAGTGTCACTGGTCCCAAAAAAAGTGTCAAAAGTGTAAGTCAATGTGCGATCTGTCTGCAATGTCGCAGCCCCACTACAAATTGCTGATCCCTCCCATTACTAGTAAAAAAAAAATAGAAATAAATACAAATTCCATAAAAATATTCAATAGTTTGGAACATTTGTGCAAACCGATCAATATACTCTTATTGGGATTTTTTTTTACCAAAAACATGTAGCAGAATACATATTGGCCTAAACTGATCAAGAAATTAGTTTTTTTTACATTTTTTTTATTGGGCATGTTTTAAAACATAAACTAAAAAATACTGGGTTTTTTTTCAAAATTGTCAGTTTTTTTTTGTTTTTAGAGCAAAAAAATAAAAACCGCAGAGGAGATCAAAGACATCTAAAGAAAGCTCTATTTGTGGGGAAAAGCACATCTATTTTTTGGGGGTAAAGTGTCTGCGCAATTGTAAGTTTAAGCAACGCAGTGCCATACTGCAAAAAATGGCCTGGTCATGAAGAGGAGTAAACTTTCCGGGGGGGGGGGGGGAGTTAGAGGTTAAAGCCAGTAGTATTTCAAAAATGTATCAAATCTTGGCTACACAGCCACAAAAGAGCCCCATTATATGGATAGATGGGAATGGGAGCTAAACATGCCTCTTAACAAAGGTCAAAAGGAAAAAAATATTAGCATGTTTCTCTTCAAAATATATATGAAAACATGTATAATGTTTCTCTCTAAAAGATTCAAAAACAGCAGAGATGTGCTACAAACTGATAGCAAGATGGTATGTGACTCCGGTCATGGCACACAGGATTTTAGATGGGAAAATTATGTCTAGGAAGGATCGAAATGAAAGGTTTTAATGTAAATTGGTATTATTAATGTAATCTATTGGTCAAAAGAGTTATACTGTATGCTTGTTTGCCATTGAATTAAAAACTTATCAATGAGTGAATAATTTTTTAAAAAAAGAAAGAAAGTACCTTGTTGCCAGAGGTCCATGTGTGCCAAAAGTTGGTCTGCTTACTTGGAAAAAAGTTTAGGCATAGCTTACTGGGCTGCTGCCAGATGAGCAAGGAGGGCTGCTGGGGAGAACTGCCCTGTCAATCAGCACTAATTAATTATTTGCCTCCTATGGAGCTGCATGGTTAGACAGAGGGAAGACCATGCTACTTCTGCATCTGAGGTACCAATCAAAACAGATGGGATGGTGAAGAAGATATGCTTATAATAAGACATCTTCCTAAGCCATTCATTTAGCACTTTACTACCAAATACAGTGCCTGTCTTTAGCTTGGCACGTGTCCAATTTTAGATTATAATATTACAGCCTTAGTGGTACTTCATTTCAACTTACCACTTCTACTTCTAAACTGGGGATCCTCATATTCTGTCATTGGTCTCAACATAGACCATACCCAGCCCCTCCTTTAATTTATTTACCTGGTGCACCATCTATTTTTTCAGCTGTTAGGCAGAACAGAAACATTTAGGACTCCTTTGTTTAACACCCCTTCCACATTTTCACTCAATTTTACATGTTGGTTTAAGTGTTCAAACACAGGCCTTGACCTCTATTTTTGAGACTCCTTACTCCTCCCTTTAAGCTAACCCCCTACCTTTTTATCTTGAGACTTTCCCCAACTTACCATAATTACTATCACGTACCTGGTGTGGAGGCCAATGGAGAGATGGCTTCCCTTGCGGCTAAGTTCCAGACTCCCCTGAAAGTGAGAAAAGGAGGAGTCAGGCTCAAAGTAGCACAGGTCGCCTGTGATGTTGATTTCAGAAGAACTCAGAAAGGTTTCTGATGTGCGAAGTAGTGGCTGCAGCCAGGTGGCGCCTGTGAGAGGTGGCAGGTCTGTGTTTGCACTAAGGCAATGGGAAGTCAGTTCAAGCCAGAGTTCAGAGCCGGGAGGATACCAGAGCAGGCAATGTCAGATAGGGAAGCCGAGATCAGACACAGGTAACAGGAGAAAATATCCAACTTGGTCCCAACTTCCTTGATGGGCACGGTAGCTTCAGGTTCACAGTTGACAGCCATACCTTGTCTCCTACTTTAAGGGGAGGATTGCCTCTTCGTTTCCTGTCAAAAAACCTCTTGTAGTCTGTCTGAGCCTTTTGTATGCAGTCTTGAAGGGTTTGGTAGTTGCTCTGTATAAAGGTAAGCCTGTCTTGCACTGCTGGTACTGCTGATTCGCACATTTTTGCTGGCAGGGCGGAAGGGTGAAATCCGTAATTGGCCAAGAATGGAGATTGGTTGGTTGCTGAATGTAAAGAGTTGTTGTAGGCAAATTCTGCCAGTGGGAGCAGGGATGCCCAGTCATCTTGAGAGAATGCAGAGAAACAACGTAAATATTGCTCCAGTGTCTGATTTGTGCGTTCCATCTGTCCGTTGCTTTGAGGATGGTAGGCGGATAAGAGGCAAAGTTCCACTTGTAGTGTATTACAGAGGGCTCTCCAAAACCTGGAGGTAAACTGTACCCCTCGAGCCGAAACGATGTTACTGGGTAAGCCGTGGTGTCTGATAATCTCCTTGATAAAGATGTGGGCAGTTTCTGTAGCAGGAGTACCAACCATGGGCAGAAAATGAGCCATTTTGGAAAGCCGATCTACCACTACCAAAATGGTAGTAAACCCTTCAGAGGGAGGTAGGTCAACGATAAAATTCATGGAGATCATCTCCCAGGGATGGTTAGGAATGGGCAGGGGCCTTAATAACCTCCAGGCTTTAGCTTTGATGCCTTTGCTGCGTAGACACACTGTACAGGAATTGACATAGGCCCTACAGTCCCGGCTAAGGTTAGGCCACCAGAAGGCCCCTTGGATGAGCTCACAAGTTTTACGAGCCCCAAAGTGTCCGGCTAGTTGGTGGTCATGAAATGTCTTGAGAACCTGAGGCCTTGCCTCCAGAGGTATAAAGACCTTATCTTGGTGCCACAGCAATCCATCCTTCTTTTTTAGTGAAGCTTGTTTGGATTCAGGACATGATGCAGAAGCCTGCCTGATGGAGGATTCCAGACTAGGCTGAATTAGCAAAAAATTTTGGGCAGAAAGAATGGTGCTGGGGGGAGCAGGTTCAGAAGATTCAAGGAACATCCAAGACAGGGCATCTGCCTTCCCATTCTTGGATCCTGGTCGGTATGTCAAATTAAAATTAAACCTGGAGAAAAACAAGGCCCATCTAGCCTGACGAGGTCTTAAGCGTTTAGCGGATCTCAGGTACTCCAAGTTCTTGTGATCAGTAAAAATCATGATTGGGTGACTAGCCTCCTCCAGCAGGTACCTCCACTCCTCAAAGGCTACTTTAATTGCCAGGAGCTCCCTATCACCCACATCATAATTCCTTTTGGCTTGGTTTAGTCTCTTGGAAGAAAAAGCTACCGGTGAAGCAAAGCCTTTGGGCCCTGATGTTGAGAAAGCACTGCTCCTGTTGCTACTTCGGAGGCATCTACCTCTAGAACGAAAGGAAGTGCTGGGTCTGGGTGTTGTAGCACAGGGGCAGAGGTAAATAGGGCTTTCAACTGTTCAAAGGCTGCTTGGGATTCTTGATTCCAAAGAAAGCGTGTATGTGAGCGAGTAAGCTGAGTAATCGGGGCAATGATATTTGAGAAACCCTTGATAAATTTCCGATAGAAGTTAGCGAATCCTATGAATCTTTGGACTCCCTTCCTGTCTGAGGGTGCAGGCCATTCCATAATTGATGAGACCTTCTGAGGATCCATGGAATTTCCCTCGGTAGAGATTATGAGTCCCAAGAACTGAATAGACTGTCTCTCAAAATTGCATTTTTCTGCTTTGGCATATAAGCCATGAGTTCTTAGGGTATTTAACACCTTTTTGACATGGTCCCGATGGAGCTCGAGTGAGGCAGAAAAGATTAGTATGTCATCCAGGTAGACAATGAGAAAAAGGTCAAGGTACTCTCTGAATATGTTGTTCACAAAGTGCTGGAACGTTGCAGGAGTGTTACAAATCCCGAAGGGCATCACGAGATATTCAAAATTACCGAATCTCGTTCGGAAGACGGTTTTCCATTCATCCCCTGCCCTTATGCGGACTAAGTTGTAGGCCCCTCTCAAGTCCAACTTCGTGAACACCTGGGATGCTCGGAACCTCTGAAATAATTCTGGAACAAGAGGAAGTGGGTACCTATTATTGATAGTGATCTTGTTAAGCTCCCTGTAGTCAACGCATGGTCTAAGGGAGTGATCCTTTTTCTCGACAAAGAAGATACCTGCTTCGGCCGGCGAGGAAGATGGACGGATGAATCCCTTGGCTAAGTTTTCATCTATGTACTGTCGGAGGACTTCCAGCTCAGTTTCAGACAGTGGAAAGATGCGTCCAAAGGGTATCTCTGCTCCAGGAAGCAATTTGATTGGACAATCATAGCATCGATGTGGGGGTAGAGTATCGGCTTTTCTTTTGTCTAATACATCAAGGAAGTCATGATAAACTGGTGGGACAGCAAGACTGGTATCTGTTGTGGGCTGGATGGACAAACATGCAGGAGGAGCGGCATGCATGGAGATGCCACAGTGTTGTTGACAGTAACTAGATGAGAAGGTAATTTCTCCCTTGGACCAGTCAATTTGTGGATTATGGGCCTGTAACCAGGGTATTCCTAGGATGACTGGGAATATGGGAGACCTGATGACATCGAACCGGAGGAGTTCTTGATGACCTGTATCTGTGGTTGCTGAGATAGGAAGGGTCTCTTGGGTAACAGGTCCTGAGCTGGGAGTAGTGGCATCTGCTAGGTGTATATTAAGTCTTTGCTTTTTAGGTTTGAGAGGGATATGCAAGTCTTTTGCAAGATTATTGTCTATGAAGCAGCTGCAGGCCCCAGAGTCAACGATTGCTCGCAGGTTGATTCCTTTTCCAGCCACCTGCAATGAAATGGGAAGAATGATGTGCGAGGATTGAGTCCCGGACAACTGGAGATAAGAAGAGGATGGTTGACGGGGCTTACTTGGTCGGATGGGACAATTGCGCAGGAAATGGCCGGTGGATCCCCAATACAGACAGAGATTGTTCTGTCGTCTGCGCTCCTTTTCTTCAGGAGTCAGAGCGGGTCGGAGTAGACCAATCTGCATGGGTTCAGCATCAGATGAACTAGAAGGTTGAGGAACTGGGGCAGGAATGGTAGAACCTGAGACCCTTGGTAGCACCAAAGTGGGTCGGAAGCTCTGGGTACGTTCGGAGCGTCGCTCCCGTAGCCGTCTGTCCAACTGGATGGAGACTTAAATGAGATTCTCAAGAGAGGTAGGAGCCTCGATCTGGGCCAATTCATCCTTAAGGGTCTCAGCTAAGCCTAAACGGAACTGGTACTTTAAAGCAGTGGCATTCCATCCGGTATCAGCTGACCACTTACGGAACTCCACAATGCAGCCTTCCACAGGTCGCTGGCCCTGTACAAGGGTATGAAGGGCAGACTCAGCGGTGGCAGTTCTCTGTGGGTCATCGTAAAGGACAGCCATGGCCTCAAAAAATGTGGAAACAGAGTTCAGTGCTGTATTCTTTTGCTCCAATAGGTTATGAGCCCAGGATTGCGGTTCGTCAGACAATAGAGAAATAATGAACCCTACTCTGACAGTCTCATGTGCGAAAGTCCTTGGTTGCAGAGCAAAATAAAGTTCACATGCGTTTCTGAAGGCCCTGAACTTTCGTCTATCCCCTGAAAAGCAAGCAGAATGGGGGGTCCCCCTAGGATGTGGGACTTTAGCGGCAAACATACTTCCACAAGTAGATAAAAATTATATCATTTTATTAAACAAAATTTAAAATCGATCTTACATAGATCAAAAAGGTCACATATATTGTACAGATAGTGTGTATAGGTGTAATTTTCAAAAGAAATTGTGGTTCATATACTCAATGGTACATGTTGACTTCTTGAGGGAAATCCTCCCACCCAACGCGTTTCAGGCACGCAGGCCTTTCTTCAGGGGTTTGAAGTGGGGAGGTTTATGATTTCCTACATGACATAGTAAACATTATTTAGATTAATTGCTTGAAAGTTATTGTCAGATATAATGTAGATAGATTATCAAATACACATTAGATATTGCAAGTGTAGATACGGCTTGGATTCTTAGAGATTCATACCTGAGGGCTACTGAAGGTGTGACAAGGGAGTCACAACTGTTAAAAGAAAAGAGAAAGAAGGATTCCACTGTGCCAGATGCCAATGTGGGTGCCACTAGATCCCTGAGGCTGTAGGTCCTCCCATGTGTGGCCCCAGCAAGGATGCCTGGGGAAGGTCACACTAGCATCTGTGTAAATGTATGTGCAAAAGAAAGATTCACAGTGTGTTCTGTACTTAAGGAAGTAGGTAGTCTAGTGTCCAGATAGGTTAAGGAGTAAGCAAAAAAATACCTTTTGGCAACTGTCTCAAACACCTGTGATAAGGGGGTGTAAGGTGTGCCTGTTGTACTGAGGATCCAAAGGTAGGGGATGTAGTAACTTAGTTGGTAATTCTGTAAAATAGGTATATATATATTTTCTGTAGGGTATTGTGGTTAAGCCGTGTCAGAATGTTAATAACAGAAGTATGTATATTGTGCTCATACCTTTATCTGTTGGTGTTTATATCAAAAAGGAATTTGTACCAGAAAGATTGAGAGTTGTATTGTTGATACCCAATCGGTGGAGAGAAGGTAGTCCTGGAAGAGTATTAAAGTGGGAGCATGACAAGTTGGATGAGAGAGTATAGCAGATACTTAATATTTGCAACTGCTGATTTAAGTATACCTAAATGGAGTAATTTTGATTCTTATTTGGTTTTCTCCTTTAAGTTGCAGAAACATGCATCTGGGAATCAAAAGAATAGCGCATATGTCACACAGGGTACAGTATGTTAAAAAAGAGGGGGGTGGGGGGGTGTGGTCGCCGCGTAGCTGCATGGACGTCTGAGCCCACAGCTCCGCCAGACCAGGGAGGCAATCGGCATCCATTGGCGTCCCAATCATCTCTCCCGTTTTGCTGCCAAAAGCTAGCGGGGGAGACTCACCTTCCTTCATGATGGCCAGGAAGAAGAAGGATCCCAGCCAGCCGCGCCAGCTTCAACATTTCTTTATGGCCCAGGACAAGCAGCGCAGCCAAGATGGCGGCGGCGGCGGATCTCCGGCCTCTTCCAGTGGGTCCTCTCAGGCATCGCACAGCTCTCCACCGTCCTGGGCGCAGAAAGCGGGCCAGCCTAGGTCCCCTGCGGCCTCCACCCCACTATCGAGAAGCCCGGTGAAGAGCAAGCCTCGGTTGTCGGAGGACGCACATGCAGCGGAGGTAAGCTGTGGAGGGCACTCCTCTATGGACTCCACTAGGGAGCTGTCCCCTAACATAGACACATTCCCCACGTGTGAGCGCCCGATCTCTGAACCCAGGCTTAAGGACATGATGATGTCCCTGCGGGCCTCCATGCACGCTGACCTCATGGAGTGTGTCCGCTCCTTCAAGGTGGAGGTTCAGGCGCTGGGAGGACGCATGGACAAAGTTGAGAGCAAGATGGGGGAGTTTGCTGCATCACACAATGAGCTCATTGACTCTCACTATGGACATGAGGACGAGATAGAGCAGCTGAAATCTAAGATTGCAGACATGGAAGACCGCTCTAGGCGGAACAATGTCAAGCTTAGGGGGGTCCCAGAATCCGTGCACCCCGGGGACTTGGATCAGTACGCCCGCGACCTTATTCTGTCTGTTCTCCCAAACACCCCACTGTCTGAACTTGTCATCGACAGGATTCATCGTCTCCCTAAGCCCTCATATTTGCCAGATGATGTTCCACGTGATGTCATCATGAGGGTTCACTTTTATCATGTCAAAGACAACCTCATGTCTGCATTTAGAAAAAGACCCCGATCTCGGAACCCTACTCTAGGATCCAATTGTTCGCAGACCTGTTGCAGCACACGTTACAGAAAAGGAGGGCTCTCCACCCGCTCACTAAAGTCCTGAGAAACCACTCCATTATCTACAGGTGGGGATTCCCTGTGAAGCTTACCATCACTTATAACAACAAAGCACATGTCGTCACATCTTTGCAAGATGGTTTGCAGTTACTGCAGTCTTGGGGTATCTTACCTGACCAAAGCCCTGCCCCACTGGCATCCTCTGGCCGTATCTCCCTGTTATCTGAGGAGTGGCACACTGTGTCTCACAAGAAGAAGGGGAAGAAAGCATCTAAGGGACTGCCGTCTCCAGCTTTAAGCAATAGTTCCCTCCCTGAGTCTGACCACCATGACTGCCTACTACCCCCTTACAGCATGTGCAGTATACCTGCTCACAAGTTCATTCTCTTTTTTTTTACATTTGCCTTGCAATTACCAAGTTTGTTCTTTTACTTCGTTGTCCTTTTTCTTTATTTTTTTTTTGTTGTTGGTCAGCAGCATCGTCAAGCAAACCTTGGAGTTTAAGGGACCACTTCCGGACCCCCCGGATCATTGTTCTCCTAAGCCATGGGTACGTTTGTGAGAGTCGTTTTTGCTAACCCTCGGGTGCGGCTGGGGATCAGGTAACATGATCAACCTCCTTACATTTTCACCATGACTGTTACTATCACTTCTTTTAATGTCCGCGGCCTAAACCACCCGGCCAAGCGGTCCTCCATGTGGAAGGAAGCTCTGCAGCTTAAATGTGATATCCTCTGCACCCAAGAGACCCATTTTCAGTGCTCTCAACCCCCCACTCTGTCCCACAGGAATTTCCCGCACATTTTCATGGCCTCGGCCCCGCATAAACGCAAGGGTGTCCTTATTGCATTTAGAGACTCTGTCGCCTTTTCCTTGCATAATCTCTTGGTGGATCCAAACGGCCGCTACCTACTCCTGCAATGCGAACTGAACAATGCCCCTTTCACGGTGCTTAATGCTTATGCCCCTAACACCCGCCAACTACGTTTCTGGAGGAAAATGTTTCGTATGTTGGAAAAGCACAAACATGGCTCTGTGGTGGTCTGTGGACGGCGGACCCCAACTTGGATATCTCCTCCACCCCTAAATGCCCACCTCCTGCTTTACAGACCCTCTTCCATGAGGCGGACTTGTTCGATACTTGGAGGTGCCTGCACCCAGGCGAACGTGACTATTCTTTTCACTCCCAACGACACAATGCATACTCCCGCATTGACATGGTACTGGTCGACAAACACCTTTTTCATACTGTTCAGAACTCGGATATTCACAATATCACTTGGTCTGATCACGCCCCGGTGACTGTTACTCTTCAGGAGGCTCGTTCTCCGGGCCCTACATACCTATGGCGGGCAAATAGTCAGGTCTTGGAGTCTCCTCAACTTGCCTCTCATATTAGGCGGCACCTTGAGGAATACTTCCAGCATAACGCGGGATCGGTTTCTGATCCGACAATAGTGTGGTGTGCTCACAAGGCCTTTATGCGGGGTGTTCTCATCAAAATGTGTGCGCAGCTTAAGAGGCAGAGGACACGGCGCCTGGACAAGCTCCTGGCTGAGATCACTCATCTGGAACCCCCCAACAAAACATCCCCGTCTCCACAATTAGCCCAACAACTGAGGGACCATAGATCCGCATTACGAGATCTTTTGGTAGAACAGCAGGATAAATATTTTCGAGCTCTTAAATTGTCACACTACTCAGCCGGTAACAAGGCGGGGAAGTTGTTAGCTAACAGGTTGAAAGCAAAACGCATCAAAAGTAGGATAGCATATCTCTTGAATCCCGCTACTAACACTAAAATCACAAACCCTCAAGACATAGCTGACTCCTTTGCCAACTATTATCAATCATTATACAATCTAAAAAATGACCCAGATACCCCACAACCGACGGAGGCAATCATTTATTTCTTCTTAGACTCTATTAATCTGCCACTTCTCACTACCTCTCAACTACAGGCTCTGAATGCCCCAATTTCTGCAGAGGAAGTGGAACGGGCCATCCGTACACTGCCGATGGGGAAATCTCCGGGACCGGACGGCCTCCCCAATTTTTATTATAAAAAATTTATGTAGATCCTTAGTCCACACTTAGCCACGCTATAAGCGGCGGCGGTGTCCTCTGCCTCTCTGCCTGGTGAACTGCTTCAAGCATATGTTGTTACATTGCCCAAACCCGGAAAAGACCCTACATCTCCTCCTAATTTTAGGCCAATATCGCTATTGAACACTGATGTAAAATTGTATGCAAAGGTTCTTGCCCTTAGACTCCACCCTATCCTGCCGGATCTTATTAATCCGGACCAATCGGGCTTTATTAAGGGCCGCCAGGCCTCAGATGCAACTAGGAGGGTAATAGGGCTTGTGGACAGAGCTGGATCCGGTCGGGTGCCTTCTCTGCTACTCTCATTGGATGCGGAGAAGGCATTTGACCGGGTCCACTGGATGTATGTGACTAGAGTGTTACAGAGATTTGGCTTTCGGGGCCCCATCTTACATGCCATACTGGCGCTGTATTCCAACCCCTCAGCGAAGGGCTACTCCTCAAACATGCTTTCAAGATCCTTTTCAATTACGAATGGGACGAGGCAGGGCTGCCCATTGTCACCCTCTATTTTTAACTTGCTCATTGAGCCACTGGCAGAGGCTGTGCGATCCTCCGTGAATATTAGGGGTCTTATCACCTCTTCTAGATCCCATGTTATAAGTTTATTCGCGGACGATGTCATTGTCTTCATGTCAGATCCTGAAAGATCCTTGGCGGCTATGCATTCCCTGTTGCAACAATTCAGCTTAGCCTCTTACTACAAAGCCAACTTTACGAAATCTTTAATTCTGCCACTGGGTATGCCCCATAACATGTGTCAGAAATGACAAAATTTATATCCTTATACTTGGAAGCAACGCAGCATCCCGTACATGGGAATTCACTTGACCCCCAAAGTGGAACTGCTGGCTGACGCTAATTTCACACCCCTCATCACCAAAATTGCGCAGGAATGCCACAGAATTTCCAACACTGAACTCACTTGGTCGGGCCGCCTTGCCTCGTTCAAAATGCTACTTCTACCCCAGATCCTATATGTGTTTCGGACTTTGGTGATCCCGGTACCCCACAAAACTTTGGCATCTCTGCAGGCGGCACTCAAGGGGTTGGTGTGGGGAAGCAAGAGACCGAGGAGCGCTCACTCCTTTTTGATTAAGCGTTGGTCTGCAGGGGGCATGGGCATGATTGACATCAAGGACTACCTTGTGGCCTCACATTTGGCCCCATTGAAACACTGGGTGGACCTAACGTCCCCAACGGTATGGAGCACCATACATGTAACTCTAACTACTGCTTATGTCCATACTACAAATGTCATTCTGTTGTATTTACTATGTTGAATTATGCAATGACTTCTGTTATGTTTGTACTTCCTTAAACCTAATAAAAATTTCAATGGAAAAAAAAAGAGGGGGGGGTGATGGAATGGGAAAGGAAAATTGTAGGGTAGGTCAGACTGGTAAGTTACCTGGTAGTGTTTAGCAGGTCACACTAGTTGTTTTGTGTGGGGATCGATGTCCCTGTAAAGTTCCTGAAAGAGTAAGTTCCAGGTTAGATCGTGCCAAACTTCCTATTCGGTGTAGGTTGGGTGGAAGAAATAGTCCAGATAATTACCTCCGGCGCCGAAAGTGTGGCCAATGGCATCCCCTGCCAGTGGAACGCAGGCCACGCCCCCAAATGCGGAAGCGCGGCCTGCGTTCCAACGGCACCGACGCGGTGACTGGCCCCAGTGGAGCGGACAGAGCCGAGGTGATCGGGTGACGCCCGCAGGAGGAGCCAGGGTACGGGGGGGCCGCATACAAGTTGTGTATCCCCCCGGGTGGAGCCACGGGGAGAGAAGGACAGCTGCAGGGGGTGGAGACATGGGCGGTGTCGGCATCTCTACATCGAAATGCCTGTGTGAGAAGGATAAGAGCTGAGAGAGAAGCAGAATAGATGGAAGAAAACTACAGACATAGGTAATGGTGATAGTTATTGTGGATCATTAGAGAATCTGAGCCATTTTATAAAACGCAGTGCATTATTCCATATACAGTAAAGACATCACATTGGTTGATAAGTAAATAGAATATATAAGTATATAGGTGAAGATCCATTCATATATACCTGCAAAATATATCCAAAGGCTCAGAAGAGCTCACAGATGATTGAGTGATGCTATTATATCTGTACTATTAAGGACAAACAGGGTACGTATTCAGTAATCTATACATATGGTGTTGTTAAACATGTTATCCATCATTGTGAGTATGTCTACATTCTATGGTGCACCAATATGAGTAACGTGTGAATAAAGAGAAAAGAACGATCAATATAGAAAAACCTGGAACCAGGAGCCTCAAATGGTCTGGGAGCGGCAGACCTAATTGGTATAAGCAAAGTAATGGACAACCCATATGAAATTTTTTTTTTAAAGATAGCATGCATATATATTCGTACAGATAGAAAAATTGTTAGGTTGAACGATTTTGGGCACATTTTGCATATTGATAGCTGGGGAGTGTGGGGGGATGTAGGTGTATGATGGGAAAGGGGGGAGGGGGGTGGAAAGGGGGGGAAAAAGGAGAAAGGGGAAAGGTGAAAGGGGGGAAGGGAAAGGGGTAGTTGGAAGGGGACATGTAGGATGGTGTGGGTTTTTATTTTTCCCAGCCTCCAGAGGAGAACCCCTCCAAAAAGGGTCTGAAGCTGAGAGAGTCATTGAGGCCTGGGGGTGAAGTAGCGTTGAGATCTACTATCCACCGTGTTTCACGTTGTAAGAGTATTTTGTTCCAATCCCCCCCCCCTCGTTTGTTTGGGTGTATTCTGTCTAACATTACAAACTGGATAGCAGGGAAGTGGCCATGATGAAAGTCTCTTACATGCCTACCTAGGGGGAGGTCAGAATTTGCTGTCTTCATGCTTAGAATGTGTCTGTAGGCTCTATTGTGGAATTCAAGTTTCGTTTTACCTACATAGTACCCACTGCATGGACAGAGTAGTAGGTATACTACCCCGGTGGTTTTGCAGTTCGCGTAATGGCGTGGATGATATTTTTTACCGTTGGGTAGGACGATGTTGGGGGTGATGCACATATATTGGCAGTATGAGCATCCGCCACAGCGGAAAGTTCCTGGTCTTTTGCAAGGGTCTCGTCTCGGTTTGCCAGTGTATTCACTGTGGACTAGCATGTCCTTCAATGACTTTGTTTTTCTGAATGTTATAGCGGGGATTTGTTGTATGTGTGGGTTGAGGGTGGGATCAATTGTTAGGAGATGCCAGTATTTGTTAATGATTTTCTTGACTGTGGTGTAATCTTTTGTATATTTTGTAATAATGCGGATAGTCTCTGCTTTCCTTGTTGTAGGTTGTTGTGTGTTGTTTGGGGAATAATAGGTCTGCTCTGTTTTTTGCAGCAGCCCGTTTGAAGGCCCTTTTTAGACAAGTATTAGAGTATAACCGTATGCAGAGTCTCTCTCTTAGTTTGTTGGCTTCAATTTTAAATGTCTCATTGTTTGAGCAATTTCGACGGATTCTAAGGTACTGGCTGTAGGCAATGGATCTCAGAAGGGGGGCTGGGTGTGAGCTGGTGGCATGTAAGATGGTCTTAAGACCGTCTGCGTTTTTTCCGATAGTTACATCGAGAAAATAAATTTTTTTTGGTGACATGTCATGGTGAATGATAGGTTGAAGTTGTTTTTGTTCATGCATGTTATACAGTCGCGTAGTAAGCCCTTGGGTCCGGTCCATATGATGAACACGTCATCAATGTATCTGTACCAGGACAGGATATGATCAGTAAACAAGGTGAGTGTGGATTCGAGCAAAAATGAGCGTTCCCACTCCCCCAGGTACAGGTTGGCATAGGATGGGGCACAGCCGGTCCCCATTGCTACGCCCTGTACCTGGAGGTAGTGGGAGCCATTGAAGGAGAAGGCGTTATGGGTCAAGATGTATTCAAGAGCTTGAATTAGGAATTCATTAAATGGAGTGGGTATGGTATTGGATTATTGGAGGACCCATCGAATGGCAGCGATGCCCTGTGCATGGGGTATGGAGATATATAAAGCTTCCACGTCCACTGCTACCAGTAAGGCTTCTGGAGGTATGACCAGGCCTTCGATGATCTGTAATAAATGAATGGTGTCTTTTACGTATGATGAAAGGTCTTCTACGCATGGTCTCAATTTCTCATCAATGAGTTTACTTAAATTCTCAGAAATGCTGCCTCTACCTGATACAATGGGTCTTCCTGGTGGACTTTCTAGGTTTTTGTGTACCTTGGGCAGACTGTAAAATATGGGAATTTTGGGATGACTTGTATGGATGTACTCCCAACATTGTTTATCTATTATGTTCTGGTAGTATGCAGTATCTACAAGTAAGTAGAATTCCTGGTGGTATTTATCAATGATGGATTTGGTGATAGGCCTGTACCAGTCTGAGTTTTGTAAAATTTTGTCGCACATTGTTGTGTATTGGCTGTTGTGCATAATGACGATGTTACCCCCCTTATCGGAGGGTTTAATAGTGATTTCAGATTGTTTCAATATGGTGTCCAGTGCTTTTTTCTCTGAGATTGAGAAATTGGAGCTTGATGTAGACGTTTTAAGTTTTTTAATGTCTTGAATAGTCATAGTTAGGAAAGAGTTGAGGTTGGGGTTAAGGGAAGGGGAAGGGAACTTATCAGATTTTTTCTTGAGTGTTGTTGTGTTTGTTGCACTTGTTGGTAATGGATCCACGTGTGCATTGAGGAGGGATTCTAGGTCGATCTTGTCGATCAGATCTAGGCCTTCCTGTTCCTCTAGTAACGGGATGAGTGTGTCTAATGCCGCATTTTCTGCCAGTATTTTTTCTTTGGGTTTAGTGTAGAGACTTTTTATCAATAATTTCCTGGCAAAGATTTGGAGGTCTTTTATTACCTCAAAATTGTCAGTCTTTGAATCTGGGCAAAAGCTAAGACCCTTGGTAAGAAGATTTAATTGGTCCTCAGTTAGGGGATAGTCAGAAAGGTTGATGATATTCAAAGGATTGGTGGTAGATTCCGTGATAGGTGTGTGTCATGATTGGTGTGATGGTGTTGAAGAGAGTGTGGAGGGTGGTCCTTCTAGTTCGTTGGAAGGAGTGATAGGGGGCGCTGTGGTGCTCGTGGTTTTGAAAATAGGTGCTGTGGTTGGCCTGATTGTGCCGTTGCGTAAAGTACCTGTGTTACGTGAAGAGGGCGTTCCTGTTGGTGCGCGTGCGAGTGGTTGTGAAAGGGCGTGCGAGTCGGTGATGTGTTTCTTGAATAGTTGATCCTCATTGTCTTGAGGGGTCCTCTTCGTTTTTTGTTTTCTGTTTCCATGTGACTGCTGTGAGGATGAAGAAATAGAGGAGTTAATGGAAGAATCTGAACCATGAAAGTATTTTTTGTCCCTGATATTACATGTTTGGGGGGTTGATTTTTTGCCATCTATAGGCTTTTTGTTCAGCAAATGCTGTTTTATCTCTCCAAAATGTTCTCTCTTTTGTGGCAATGGTTTCTTTTACTATATGGTCCAAGTGGAGTTTTATCTTCTCCTCTTGTTCCTTATAGTTGGCAAGTTGTTGGAAAGGGGTAAGTTTTTCATAGATATTGTTGATGTCTGCTTCCAAGGAGATAATGCGTTTGCGATACTCCTCCGTAAGTAGTTGCATCATAGTTTTAGTACATTGTTGTAAGTTTTGTTCCCATTTGCTTTTGAAGGTTTCATCAAGGTTGTCAAGAGTGGGGAAAATTTGGATGCGTAAGCCGAAAGGATTGATGTTCTCGAGAATATAATGTTCAAAGCTGTCAATATGGAGTACCTGTGTTAACTTTTTTTCAACTATTTCTTTCAGTTGGGTGAATAGGGAGATCATCTCTTATTCCCTTGCTCCTTTTTTGCTTTTTTCCTTATAGGATGTCAGGAGTTTGGCGAAGCCTTGTTCTTTAAACATATTGGAGGTAGCTGGAGAGGGTTAGTAGGTTTAGATTGATCTAATTATAGTTGTAGGATGTTTATAAATTATTAATGAGATTCTGATTGAGGGGAAGGAATAATCCAGGCTGTCTACATCTGCGATAACAATGTACAAGGTGTAGTGTCAAAACGTCAGGTAAGTGTTTCAGATAGCTGAGGTGAAAAGGGGCGGGGGTAGGTATTTGCTACCCTGATCTATGATCTAGAAACTGAGTACCCTAGCTATGTGAAAGCTTGGAAGTGGTTTGCCAACATCCCTGTGAACTGGACAAGCAGAATGGGGGGTCCCCCTAGGGTGTGGGACTTTAGCGGCAAACACACTTCCACAAGTAGATAAAAATTATATCATTTTATTAAACAAAATTTAAAATCGATCTTACATTAGATCAAAAAGGTCACATATATTGTACAGATAGTGTGTATAGGTGTAATTTTCAAAAGAAATTGTGGTTCATATACTCAATGGTACATGTTGACTTCTTGAGGGAAATCCTCCCACCCAACGCAGGCCTTTCTTCAGGGGTTTGAAGTGGGGAGGTTTATGATTTCCTACAAGACATAGTAAACATTATTTAGATTAATTGCATGAAAGTTATTATCAGATATAATGTAGATAGATTATCAAATACACATTAGATATTGCAAGTGTAGATACGGCTTGGATTCTTAGAGATTCATACCTGAGGGCTACTGAAGGTGTGACAAGGGAGTCACAACTGTTAAAAGAAAAGAGAAAGAAGGACTCCACTGTGCCAGATGCCGATGTGGGTGCCACTAGATCCCTGAGGCTGTAGGTCCTCCCGTGTGTGGCCCCAGCGAGGATGCCTGGGGGAAGGTCACACTAGTGTCTGTGTAAATGTATGTGCAAAAGAAAGATTCACAGTGTGTTCTGTACTTAAGGAAGTAGGTAGTCTAGTGTCCAGATAGGTTAAGGAGTAAGCAAAAAAATACCTTTTGGCAACTGTCTCAAAAACCTGTGATAAGGGGGTGTAAGGTGTGCCTGTTGTACTGAAGATCCGAAGGTAGGGGATGTAGTAACTTAGTTGGTGCTTCTGAAAAATAGGTATATATATATTTTCTGTAGGGTATTGTGGTTAAGCCGTGTCAGAATGTTAATAACAGAAGTATGTATATTGTGCTCGTACCTTTATCTGTTGGTGTTTATATCAAAAAGGAATTTGTACCAGAAAGATTGAGAGTTGTATTGTTGATACCCAATCGGTGGAGAGAAGGTAGTCCTGGAAGAGTATTAAAGTGGGAGCATGACAAGTTGGATGATAGAGTATAGCAGATATTTAATATTTGCAACTGCTGATTTAAGTATACCTAAATGGAGTAATTTTGATTCTTATTTGGTTTTCTCCTTTAAGTTGCAGAAACATGCATCTGGGAATCAAAAGAATAGCGCATATGTCACACAGGGTACAGTATGTTAAAAAAGAGGGGGGGGGGGGGGTGATGGAATGGGAAAGGAAAATTGTAGGGTAGGTCAGACTGGTAAGTTACCTGGTAGTGTTTAGCAGGTGACACTAGTTGTTTTGTGTGGGGATCGATGTCCCTGTAAAGTTCCTGAAAGAGTAAGTTCCAGGTTAGATCGTGCCAAACTTCCTATTCGGTGTATGTTGGGTGGAAGAAATAGTCCAGATAATTACCTTTGGTTTTTTCTGGTTGTATTGTAGCGCTCAGGAGTGGGAACTCTGGGTTCTGGGGGAGGAAGCAAAATGGCAGCTGGAGCAGTGGCCAGAGGACTGGAAGGAGCCGCTAAAGGGTTGGGGCTCATAGCCGGGTTAGGTTCTGTGGAAGTCGCTGTAGTAGTAAGAGCGCACATGCGTTCTTCAAGCTGGAAGTATCCTCCTTGCAAATCCTTGATGGCTTGTGTAAGTGTGGTCATCTGCTGACAGAGAGCTTCCATCGCCGCAGCACCTCTCTCGGCCTCAGACATATGGCTGATTGATACTATCACGTACCTGGTGTGGAGGCAAATGGAGAGAGGGCTTCCCTTGTGGCTAAGTTCCAGACTCCCCTGAAAGTGAGAAAAGGAGGAGTCAGGCTCAAAGTAGCACAGGTCGCCTGTGATGTTGATTGCAGAAGAACTCAGAAAGGTTTCTGATGTGCGAAGTAGTGGCTGCAGCCAGGTGGCGCCTGTGAGAGGTGGCAGGTCTGTGTTTGCACTAAGGCAATGGGAAGTCAGTTCAAGCCAGAGTTCAGAGCCGGGAGGATACCAGAGCAGGCAATGTCAGATAGGGAAGCCGAGATCAGACACAGGTAACAGGAGAGAATATCCAAAGACAAGCCGAGTTCGGGTCAGGAGACAAGCAGAATAGTAAGGACAAGCTGGGTCGGTAACAGAGAACTTTCAGGAACAAGGATCACAGGAACATGGTACAAGCTGAAGATCAATCAGCAACTTCAATCACTGGCACACTTCCTTATAAAGGCCCATGTGATGTGCTGGCTGAGATGCTGGGTCCTAGAGCCCTTCTCCTGCCATTGGTGTCCTGACTAATGCTGGGTCCTAGAGACCCTCTTCTACCACTGGAGCCCTGAAAATTACCCAACAATTGCTTTATTCCAACTTTATTCATGCAAGCTTTCAGAAAGGCAACATGTCCATATCAGCAGTTTGTTTGGTGTACTTTATATCACATGTGAAAACAATGCATCAGTTCCAGGATACATACAGATTGCTAAAGTTTGTTACCATTTATTGATACTGGTCATTATTTGCTAGCAAGCTATGTGATAAAGACAGAATGTTAAGCTGTCTAATTTTACTTTACTTTTAAAAGAAAACCTAATATAAAGACATTATGTAAATGTCTGCATGCTGTTCCAGAGGTTTATAAAGGAGAAGGAAGCCTTCACACAAAGTTTCCTTACTCTTCTGACTCTACCTCCCCAAACAGCTTTAGCCCTTTCCCCTTCAAGGGTCTATACTTACCTAGTTTTAATGCCAAGGCACCAGGCATTTTACATCATTCCACAGGTTGCCAAACCTGTAGTCCATGCTTGCATGCACTGTTCAGCATGATAAGACTTCTATGGGTCTGATAGAAAGATAGGAGCCGATCCATCTGCCGCCCTCATTGTAACCTATGGGATCTGGCTGCACATGATCTTGCAATTTATGTGTGTCAAGCTGTGTGGACATCTAGCGAAAAAGCCAGCAGTGCAGTGTAAACATTGCTGCAGTCTTTGCTGCATGATATAGGTTAAATATAGAGCTTTGAGAGGAGATGTGGGCAGGCTAAAGGGTATATGAAACGTTATGTGCAAATGTCCTTACCCTTTAGGGGGCCACCAGTGGTTGCATCCTACATTGAAAGATTCTAGTGTGCATTTGCCTCGGGCACAATTTATGTAACCAATGCACAGGTGAATGCATTTGAAAATTTGGATAGAGCATCATTCAGGGTCAGAAAATTACATTTGTTCTTCTGGAAGTGTATATTGGCAACAGAGACTGAAAAATGCACATTTAAACATCAACACATTTTTACATTGGATTTGTTTGTAGTACCTTGTATCAAAAAATGACAGTGCAATTCTGATACTGGCTTTGGCACCAATCACTTTTTTTTAAATCACAGCACACTAGGGAAAACACAGTTGCTGAATGGTCATCAGGTCCTGTGACCTATGACCTGACCTGCATTTCGCAAATCTTTGTTTTACTTGGCTATCCTGTTATGATTGCTGTATCCAGGACTCTTGTTGCTGACTTTTGTCCTGACCTTATCTTCTGCCTACTGATGTAGTACCTTTGCTTCCTTTCTTCTTTTAACCCCAATCTGTCTTTTGACCCTGCTCCCGCCTACCTATTTGGTACCTTTGCTACTCAGCTGCTGCTGACTTTGGTTCATCTTGACTTTGGCTTGCTTTCTGCATCTGCAGGTCCCTTTGCAACACCCATCTGCATCCACAGAAACCCAGCACTATCTCAGACTATCTTCAGATCATCCTCTGTTTCTGGAACCCCTGCAGTCAGCCATGCCTCACCTTTTCCTGCTATGCCTTGTTTCCAACACCAGGGGATATTGGACAAAAGGTGTAAGAGAAGCCCTCTCATCAGCTCAGCCTCTATCAGATACATGACAATTTAATACCTTTAACATGTTGATGAAACAAAAAGTGTGTGAAAGGCCCAATAAATTTTACCCAGAAAACAAAAAAGGTAACTACACTTCGTAAAGATGGGGAATAAATCAAAACAAATATATGCTCATGTCACTAAATAGTAGGTACTTTGTTTTTAAAAAATTTATATGGGACAATGCGCATAACATCTACAGGCGTGGAACTATTTGAAATATGTATTTATAGTAACTGTATTTTAAATAATGACAATAAATGAAGGATTCTATTGTTAACATCAGAGCATTAAAAATACCTTTTTTTTTCATGTGTAACTGGTCTGATCAAGAAGTATAAAAAGAGTTGTTAGATGGTTTCCGTATGATGTATTAGAGACATCATAATGTTATATCTTTCAAAACTAAATTTATGATCATAGCTTTACTCTCCTATTTACTGGTACTCCATTTAATAATTTGATCAAACAAAACATTTCCTTAAATTATGTTGGTACAGAAAATGAAAATGAACTGTTTAGATGCTTGGATTTTTAGCTGTTAACATGCATCATGGAAGTAGTTTATAATCAGACAAAATGAAACCCAACCAAGGTTAGTTGCTGCATCTTACAGCCAAGAAAAAAAAAAGAAAAAAGGCAAGGAAAAAAAAGTTGCTGATAATATGAAATTCAAATGTACTGGTCATTTTTATTCTGAAAGAAATTCTTTGCACATTCATCTTCATCTTGCTCACTATTCATCCATGCATCCAGTTCTAAACATATTTTCTATTACTTTAAAGTTTTGCAGCTTAGGCTTCTAACTTGATTTAAAACATATAAAAATATAAACTGTTGCTCATAAAATATGAAATATATAGATATAAAATTAGGTTGTAGAAAATACAGTCATTTTACTGTAGGTGTATAACACTAAGGGGTTAACACATATATGCTAAGGACTGGCCACTGAGGGATTAATGCAGAAATGCTGGGGACTGGATGCCTCACGCATATTCACTGGGTTTTCATTAAGAAGAAAATTGAAAAAAGGTTGAGGCTGGTGTAGCAGGACTCTGTCACTGTGAGAAGGAAGGACACAGGATGCACATTTTGGGTAAATACGGCATTCCAGACTTGTGTTTCTGGGCAGAGAAAGCTGGGTTGTTGGCTTTTTCTGGATTCTACAGTTCTGAATCAGAACATTCATTCCTGTCACTGTGTCCAGGTTTTGCTGGACACTTGCAACCTGGCTGAGTACACAGGAGTGCAGTGTCGTTATATACTCAGGTTTGAGGAAAGCTCAGGGCTCCCAATTTGGAGACAGCTCCCAGTGGGGGGGACGGAAGGTCACATTGAGGGGTCAGAGGGCCAAGCCAGAAGCCAAGAGACGAAGAGTCTCAGTTCCATGAGTCAGGTCTGCTCCTAACAGGGTGTCAATAGAACCCCAATGCATAGGCCAGAAGTGGACCATGCAGAAGGGTGCTGTAACTAGTGGCTACAAAGGCAAGTATCCAAGAGAGTTGGACAACACAGTTAGAGACTGGTAAGAGGTACAGAATGGTAAAAAGACAAGGCGCCTCTAAGTGCAGTAGGCTCTGAGTATTTATTAGGTTAAAAGTATAAAAGCACTCACATTTGGTAAATATGACACGGGCATAGCAAAGATCTGTCTGGAGTCTTCCTATCCGCTGTGCTGAGTGGTTGCAATGGGGACATCCGGTGATCTGCTTCCTGTAGATGCGTCCTTTCGTCTGTGTCTCGGCCTGGTCGGCATGAGATTTCCTGAAGGCAGGGTGTAGAGGCAGTGGCTGGTGTCCAATAGAGCGGGTGGTGGGCGGTTACATGTTTCGGAGCTCAGCTCCTTTGTCAGACCACAGAATGGTACTGCAGTTGAAGCGGGCTTATGAGGCAGGTGGCTCAGCATTTTTCTGTGTTTGCATTCTGCTGAAGCTGGAGAAGATCCCTTGTGTGGGAAGACATCAGTTTGTGAACTTTTGATTTCTTTTAAAGAAAAGTGGGCTTCCAGGCCCTCAAAAATAGTTCCTGACTGACGTCAACTTACTTGACAATGCATCTACCACTAAGCTAAAATTCCCTAATGTCACACTGGTCACTAATTAGAACTTAAAGGGCATCCTTTGAAGGTTGGCCTCTCAGGCTTAACTCACATGCATTCAGGATTTTCCAGTGAAGGATGGGAAGCCTTCTGCAGACAGTCACCAATGTATGTGTGTCAAGCTCTCCCTGACCAGTTTCTACCTTATGTGCATCAAGCCCTCCACAGCCAGTCCCATTTCATGTGTGTAGCAGACAGACCAGAATGGTCTGGAATTTGATCGCAGGTTCTGATCCCTTAATAGAGCCAGCAGCCAGGCACAGGGTATTTTCAGCCAGATGCATCCGGATGCATCCAAACTCACCCAGTCCTCAGACAGTCAGTGTCTTTTTTGTTGTTTTTATTGTTTTGTAGAACTGGGATAGGGATTGGGAAGAGCTTTGAGATGCCCAGAACTGAACAGTTTTGAACAAGGACACTATCTTTAAGCAGCTAAGCAAAAAAAGCAGTTTATCTCCACAAAACGGTAGCACACATTTTTAGCATAGGGGCTTTTCTTCTTTAAGGCACAACCCTGGCAGAAAGTCCAGAATGGTCCCTCTATCAAAAAGGGGGGTATATAGGCAACCTCTCCTGAGATTGCTCTAAGTCCTACTCACTGTGACCCAGGCAATTTGAAGACCTCCTTTCAGCTTCAGCTTGACTCTGACATAAATTCTCCCAGGAAGTTCCTCTCTGGGTGTTGCCTTGAATGTTTCTGCAACTTTGAGAGTGATCCTATGGCTCCTCACTGAGCAAGAATCATTCAAGACTTTGTAAGGCTCCTCCTGAGCCTTGGAAGGTTTGACAGAATTTCCAGGTCACTCTTCTGTTGGCAAAGCACCCTGCTACTCTCTGCTCTCAGCCCCCAGCTGGCCATTTTTCTCGACCAGGGATTGGCTAAAGCTATATCCAGGGCCAGCTCAGACTCTGCCCTCTCCTGCTCACAATGTTTCTAGAAAGTTCTGGAAACACAGGGGGAGCCAGGCCAATCTGCAGCTGCAGAACTCAGAGTAGGAAAAATACAGTTAAGTCTCCACTTCTAATAGCAGAGACAAAAACTAAATTTGCCTCCCTTCTAGCACCTGACCTAGGAGGGTGCTACATGTACATCTAACCATTATTGACCAGTACCTAGTTTATATTATTCAAGTCCCCGGGGGCAAGTACTAATACTTTGTGCATCAAGCCCACTGCTGCCATTCCCCAGCCAATGTGTAAAGCCCTCCACAGCGAGTCCCAGGTTTTTGCACCTTAAGCCCTACCTTGCTGTTATCCAGCCTATGCACTTCAAACCCTAATAACCAGTCCTCATTCTATATTTTTTTCTAACCTCTCCGAGACTAGTCCCCAGACTATATACCATAAACCATAAATGGCCATTCCTTGGCATATGTGCATTTAAGGTGGCTAGTCCTCAGCTATTTTGCTTTGGTGTCTCTTAAGGTTACAATGTGTTGTAAGCAAGGAATATCAGTGTATTAATCTGATTTTCTACACAAAAATGCTGTACATACAAAACTATTACAATTATAGGAATACAATAAAAGACTGACAGATATACCTATAACAAGAAAAGTAACCAGCAAATAAGCAGACACTATGGTCTATAAATGGTAAAAAAAATGCTGAAAAGTTACTTATCTCAGGTTAGAGCGGGTTCATGATCTCTGTAGGCATTGAGGACCCAGGCTTAATCTATAAGCAGTTGCTGGAGATCAGGCGGAAGCATCTTCAGGTTTAGTTTCTTCTGGCTGACACAGATCTTCCTTGGTGTTCAGTCATTATGGTGTCCTCTTGTCAGCTTCTGCCTGAAAACTTTTTTTTTTTTTTTGAAAATTTACCATCCCAACACGGGTGTGGCCCCTTTCACATTACTCAGTTTCAATTGGAGAAACAGTCTCCAATTCAACCTCAAGATAGCACTATATTTTCATACATGCCATAGAGCATATATTTCAGAAGCCAAGCTATTGTTTGACCATGGTTACAAAACAATAGACTGATCCAACTGTCAACTGATATGCAACAATGGTATCTAAGTTCCCATTGTTTAAGGACAGTCTGTGTAATTGTTACCAAGGCATTTGTTTGAGAAGTGCCCCTCAAACAAATGTGATGTCTGCTTCTAAGTCTAAACAGCTTATTTTTTAAAGCAAGTCCGAGGGAAAAATCATATAAATACATTCATCTATTTATATCAAATGCAACCCATTCCACCTTTGATTTTTCTCTCAGACTCTACACAGAAAATCACTTCATTACTAACAAAACTCATACTAAATTTTAATGTTTCCTTGAATGCAACCCCCATCCCATATTTCTGCCACTGAGAAGGAGTTTTTAGTCTTTTGTAAAAGTTCTTTAGAAAGTCCATTAGAAACAAGTCCAGGCTTGTAACACTTTAAAGGCCTTGCTTTCCACAGCTCTTGCAGTCTTCCTTCATTCTGTCCATCATGAAGCCACTTTTCTCTGGTCTTCCTATGGATCAAATCGGAGGAAGCTTGTTGCGTGTAAAACAAAGAGGATTATCTGTTCACTTTGCCACCTGCCTGTATGCACTTCTGATCCTCCCAAAGAACATAGATAGGAAGGACAGGAAAATACTGATGTTTCCCAGAAGATCATTGCTGTTTATTTTGAAAGGTTTGATGTTATAGAGCCTCACTTTCCACTCTTGCTGAGAAGTATCCACTAAACAGTCAGAGTCCCAGCCACTGTACTGAAACTCATCTGCCAATGCAAATATAACTTCAAACTTTCCTGCCAGGTTCCCTCTCATTCCTAGATAGGCTACGGAATTTAGCTTCAGATATGTCACTTTTAGTTTCTATATCATGGGAAACAGTAACTTGTTCTTTCAGGAATGTTACATAAATACCGAACTCTGCACTCCAGCTGTGGAATATGTGCTCCAGTGCCCACCATTTTCTCACATGGTGTATGGCCCACTGTTGTACTGTTGAGCCAGTGAACTGCGAGCCGTTTTCCCTTTTAATTTGTTTGAGACAGATATAAGCACCGACAAATTTCTGGAGCAGTTGAAGTGTTGCAGCTTGATATGCATGTTTGAAAGGATAAACAAGCAAAAGTCCTGAATAGGTGTCCACTGCAGTGCAATAATACCTCAGTCCATTGTTTCCTCGGAGCAGAGGACAGATGAAGTCAATCTGCCAAATCTCTGCAGGCCTCTCACCCCTCTTACTTGACCTGGTGTAGTACTTTTGCAATGGCCATTGTCGCACTTCTGCACACACTGTACAGTTCCCTATTACAGTCTTTATCGATAAGCAATCCTTTCTGCTGTGCCCATTCGTATATTGCTTTTTGCCCCAAATGTCCAGATTGCTGGTGGGCCCAGTTAGCCAAGTTCATCAAGACAGGATTAATTGGCATAACTGCATTCACCTTGGCAATTTCCTCTGCCACTCTGTTATAATTTTTCAAAGTCTGGGACCACGGGCACATGTCCCACTTTTATGGTGCGGAAGTGAGCTTTCTTCCAGATGTAGTCAGTCCCACCACCTTTCCATGTCTCATCCATTCATTGGTCTTCCACGTGGGCATCCAAGTTATCAGTTCTTTAAAGACCGCCCAGCTGTTAGTATAGAGAGTGACATGGGAAGAAGGATCCTCCTGAAGAGTCATTACCCTCCAATTCTGGTCTCCTGCAGGACTTTGTACTTAAGGTTAAAGGCTGTTGCTGTCCATTTAAGCCCAGACGAAGTGACTATGGCTGAACCATAAGTGAACCATGCTGACCCTTTCATGTCTTTTGACAGAGACTCCAAGTATGGAACCTTTTGAATTGGGGATGACTGCAGCAAAGGAATTTATTCTTCTGGCTGGGTGCTGGTAAAAGTTAGAAGCCTTGCCAACTGTTTTGAAATGTCTCTGACATTCCCAGCTGCAATACACCCACTTCCTTGAAGGTACCACTTCTATTTCATCAGTGTCTGGTTCTGAGCTACAGTTGCCCTAGTGGTCAGTCCATTATCTTCACTCTGTTGGCAGTGCAGTATGGAAGATGACTGTGTCCTTTCTTGTAATGTCTCTACATGTTGAAGTGCTGTGTAGACCCCAAACAGGTACTTACGATATGCACATCCTATTGTAAAATACATCTTCACATTCCTGTGTCAGCAGTTTATGTTCAAACATGGGGCATGCTGCATGGCACTGCATTAGTTAATGCATGAACTCTGTTTTTAGTGTGAGAATTGCATTTTCCTATGAAAAAACAACATACCCCACAATGCTTGGATCTGTCTCATATTGGTACAGGTAAGTTCTAGCTGCATAGTAATTAAATCTGATGGCTACAAGCAGGCAGAATATTCACAGACACACAGAGAGCTCAATGATCCATCTGGAAATTGTTTTTTTTTTTTAAATTACATTAGCACTCCCACATTTGTGATGCACACAGGAGATGGCAAAGCATGTATTGGATGTTGCATGACCAGGAACAGGAAGTTGACTTGTCACTTGTAGTTCCATGTTTTCAGATTCTATGAGGTTAGCATTAGCTGTAAGCTCTATGATGATTGAATGAGTTATATTAGTTATATTAACATACCCGAGCAAACAAAGGTAAGAGCTACTTTTCCCTGTACTTGTAGTTTCAGTATAATGTTTCAGGGCAGGCTGTCCCAGTGTAGTTGTACAGTGCAAAGTCGATTTGTTGTGCTGAGGCCAACTCTCTAATGTTTTAAGAAAAGATTCTGAAGTCTGAATGTGTTATGCATCAGCGCTATTGTATATTCACTACTAAAGGAAATGCTCTTTGCAAAATGTTAATGCCTGTCTAGCTTGATTGATCTGGAATGCAGTAAGAAGGTGTTTACAGTACAGAATATGGAATGCAATTTCACAGTGTTCCAGTCCACATTAACCTTTGACCAAAGAAAAACTCATTCAGTATTTTTTCTTTATCCCCTTTAGATTGTGAAATCTTATGCTGTCAGACTAAAGGAATAAACAAATGCGTCTGACTTTTTGTGGTCATGAAAGTGCCAGTTGCTGAATGACTGCATTATAGATGTGTAAAGAGTTCTGAAGTCTTTGAATTTAAAAGACTGACCACCACATTACAATGAAGTTTACAATATTCTCATTTTGTAACAATTTTGTATTTATTTTTAGGGATGCACCGATACCAGTTTTTTTTTTACGAGTACTGATACTGATACTTTACCTCAAGTACCTAAAGTACGTCAATGCCAATTACTGATTGGTATATCGTTGATATATCATTTTTTTTTTTGTGTCATGTGACAGTTTTTTTAAAAAAATAATGAAAGACTATTGCAGTTTCTTTATAATTATGAAGAACTGTAACTCAAAAGACATTATGAAACAAATAAAAAATTTTTATGTGCTTGTCACAAAGTTGTGAAAGCTCAAATTGCACAGAACATGTTAAATTATTTTATAAATAGCAAGGACATGTAAACATTACAAGTCACAACCAACCATGTGCAATACAGTTAGTTAAAGAGTAACTCCACTTTTGTTGAGAAAAAAATTCCCCTCTTAGTGATCTATGTATATGTACAAGGATTTTAACCACTTGCCGACTGCCAACAGTAATATTACTGCGGCAGTGCGGCTCCGCTGGGTCCAGCGATGTAGACCTACGTCTCTGGACTGATAGTGATGTTTAGACACAGCGGGAGTCCGGCTGCAGGAGGAGTGGCTCCGATTGCCGCTGCCCTCCCCCCGGTGAGAAGACCCGCCTGCTTGTGTAAACAAAGCAGGCGGATCTTCTCAGTGACAGACAGGAAGAGATCAGCAGATTCAGCATAGCTGAAACTGCGATCTCTTTGTCTGTCACAGAACCCCCCCCCCCCACACACGTCAGTAAGCATAAGGCATACATTTAACCCCTTGATTACCCACAGTATTAACCCCTTCCCTGCCAGTGTCATTATTACAGTAACAGTGCATATTTTTGGCACTGATTACTGTAGTAATGTCACTGCTCCCCCCAAAAGTGTCAAAAATGTCAGTTAGAGGTCCGATCTGTCCGCCGCAATGTTGCAGTCCCGCAAAAAATCACAGATTGCCACCATTACTAGTAAAAAAAAACAATAAAAATGACATAAATCTTTCCCGTAGTTAGTAAACGCGATAACTTTTGCGCAAACCAATCAAAATACACTCATTGCAGGGTTTTTTTTACCAAAAATATGTAGCAGAAAACAAATTAGCCTAAAATGTTAAAAAAACTTTGATTTTTAATTTTTTTTATGGGAATGTCATATAGCAGAATGTAAAAAATATTGTTTTTTTTTTTTTTCAAAATTGTCGCCCTTTTTTTGTTTATAGCGCAAAAATTACAAATCGGACAGGTAATCAAATACCACCAAAAGAAAGCTCTATTTGTGGGAAAAAAGGACGTACATTTTGTTTGGGTACAGCATTGCATGAGCTCGCAATTGTCCGTTAAAATAACTCACTGCCGAATTACAAAATAGGGCCTGGTCAGAAAGGGGGCAAATCCTTCCGGAGCTAAAGTGGTTAACAAACTTTTTTTACAGATTCCTACTTTTTGTTATTCAGAAAGTAGTTAAGTAATTTCCTAGCAAAAAATACTGATTTTAACTTGTAAGTAACAAGTGTCAGAAAAAAAGGCTTAGGCATGAAGAGGTTAATGAACAAAAAAGTGACAAATGCTTAAAGTGTTCAGTTTATGAGTCCATATTAAAGTGCTATTTAGGTGCTTCAATATCAGTGCGTGTTTTCATAAGGACATGTGGTGTGCTAGTGTCTCCACTCATGCTTCCCCTTCTTTACCACACTCACCAGAAAGCTCTCCCCATGAGGGGGTAAGCAGCATCCACAGCCCACAATGGCTGAAAATAAGTCTCAGATACAAGGATCATATAACTCTTATTCCTTCTTAGTTCCTCGGCACCAGTGACATTATACACATGTTGGAATGACAAAAGCGAGCCCCATAATATAATTCCATAAGGCAATTTATTAAAAAGTGTTTAAAATGCACTTACATGGTATCAGACAATAACAAGCAGACAAATCAGGAAGTTTGGGATGCGATGCACTCCACTGACTGACGCCGTAAGATCCTCCTTATGCGTTTTGTCAGAATGACACCATCAGGAGCGGTTTAGAGGATACAAACGGATGCAAGTTTTGATCCAACATGTGCACTGATAGCTGGTTCCTTCTTTCAGTCTCTAAGATGTATTTTGAGTTCCAAGGATGCACCTGTCTCTTTTTCCTTAGATTGAACAATGACGGGCATTTTTATTAAAGATGGATAGTTTCTAGTTTCTGCAAAACTGCAAATTTACCACAGGCTCCATCTCTGTTATTGCAGGCACAACAACTTAAAGAATCCAAATGGAGCTTCGAAGAACAGCTGTGCCAACCCCTCCTAATACCCATGATGCACCTGCATTGTATACAGAAGCACAGAGGCCTAGCGAGGATGTCACTAGATCTAATATTAGGTATGGAAAGAAAACAGAAAGATTGTATTAAATAATTTCTTTAGCATGTTGATGAATCTGAAAAAAGGAACAATCAGGGAAAGCAAAATATACACATAGTAAACTTCAGCTTTAAAAGTGCCACAATTATAATTTTTCTCTGGATTTTATTTTGAAAATTAGCTTCAAAGAAAAGCTAATATAGGCACCAAGAAAAACAGTTACCTGTACCATTCTCAGTTAATGATCACTAATATTGTAATATATAGGTGGCTTTTTCCGGAAATATGCCTTTCTCGACTATCTTTACAAAATAGCAGAGAAAGCAATGTGCTAAAATATGCTGAATACAGTGATTAAAGTGGAGTTCCACCCTATTTTTATACTTACCTCCATCTTCTCGCTCCGGATCACCTGAAAAAGAAATGGATAATCGCATATTTTTTTTTTTTTTTACTTACCTCGTAGCGAAGAAAATATACTTACCTTACTTCCTTCTTCCTCCTTCCTCGGCCACGGCCCGTCGTCACTTCCTGGCTCTGCAATGATTCCTGGGAGCTGGACGTCATAGCTCCCAGGAATCATTGCGCCTGCACCGGCCCCGACGTCAGTTCCGGGTCGCGCGCGTCATCCCCTTCTAAACAGCTTCTGGGCATGCCCAGAAGCTGTGGCGGGATGACGCGCGCGACCCGGAAGTGACGTCGGGGCCGGCGCAGAGCATCGTGGGACCAAAGAAGGCGGAAGAAGACGCCGAAGAGGACGCGCTGGCTTCAAGCTGCCCACATCTGAGATGGCAGCGCTGGACAAGACGTTTGCAAGGTAAGTATTTGTCCTAACAGGTAAGTGCAACCCGGGACAGATCAGAGGCTAGCCATTGTGGAATGCACTAGCCCTGACTGTCCGGGGGGTATTAAAAAAAAAAAAAAAATCCAGGGTGGAACTCCGCTTTAATAAGTAAAAAATAAGAAAAAAATGTACCATGTCATAAGGGAACAGATAAATGAAAGCAATTGGAGATTTTTCTACAAAGACTAGTACATGGAAATCATATTTTCAAAAGAAATAATTTTCTCATTTCCTGATAAACTTTTTCTTGCTTTAAAGTGTTGGAAAAAAGTTTTTTTTTTTTTCATTTTCCCATTACCAGAGCAAAAAAAACAAATGCAAATTTATTACAGGTACTTATATATAGCATTGTCAATTTACACAGTACCATACATATACTGTAAAACCCTCTTGTATTGAATTGTATTGTCTCTCTTTATATTGTAAAGCACTGCACAAACTGTTGGCACTCTTTAAATCCTGTATAACAATAATAATAATAATAATAATAATATACATTCACATCAGTTCCTGCCCTCAAGTAGCTTTCAATCTAAGGTCCCTAACTCACAATTATCTATACACATACTAGGGCCAATTTATACAGGAGCCATTTAACCTACCAGTATGTCTTTGGAGTGTCAGAGGAAACTGGAGTACCTAGAGGAAACCCACACAGGCACAGGTAGAACATGCAAACTCCAGGCAGGTTGTGCCATAGTTAACTTTTCAACTAATGTGCACACCTAAAGAATGTTTCTATTTTCTTCATATAAAGCTTTTATTTAGTAGATTGTTTAAATAAAACCTTAGTCTGCTTTTTTTTTTTTTTTTTTAATTTTTAAGAACCCTCCATCTTGCGTATGATCAATTGGGCTAGCATTGGGCAAGAAGGGTATGGGTCACACAGGAGGCCTACCCTGGGGTGGGATCTTCTGAGCTACGCCAGGCAACCAAAAGAGTCATGTGTTGTAACATCGGGTCTACAACTTGCCCGAAGGTACGCTCATCATTGTCAGGACCCAAAAAGGGTTGCAATCATGTAAAGAAGCCCTCTCACTCAAAGATGATTTTTGTTGCTGGAAAGTCACTAGAACCTCTTGCGTGTTGTTAAGATTGATGGGGCTCCAGTGAGGGTTTTTAGGAGAGGGGTGACTGGTGCAAGTTTTAGAGAGCCAGGGAAGGTGCCAGATGAAAGGTTGAAGATATGAGTTAGAGTGTAGAATAGAGTCAGAGGGTGAACGTAGAATTTGCGAGGGAGCAGAATCTAGGGGGCAGGTGTTTAGGTGGGTGTTAGAAAAAAGTTTAGCAACCTCGTCAATAGTGGCAGGGTTGAATGAGGGAAGTAATGTTTATACCTGTGGACATGGGGTGTTAAGTGGGGGAGGTATCTGCACATTGGAGATTTCTTCACAAACTGCATCAATCTTATTTTTGAAGTGATTGGCAATCTCCTGGGCAGTGAGTGAGTTAGTGGGTGGAGGCAGTAGAGGACGGAATAGAGAGTTAAAAGTAGAGCAGAGTTAACAGGGACTGGATGAGAAGGTGTTAATGGGAGCAATAAAATAGCTCTGCTTGGCAGTGAGGAGGCAGGAATATAATTTTTAGAGGGCATATTTATATTGGTTGAAGTCTTTCTGGGACTTAGTCATATGCCACAGGCGCTCAAGAGCGTGGCTACATTTTCTGAGTCTTCTGGTGTCCTCTGTTTGCCAGAGTTGTAGCGGTCAGGTTTGATTCTGTGTGTAGTGAGGGGGCGAGCTTGTCTACGGAGGATGGCAGTGAGGGAGAGGGGGTGGAAGAAAGGGAGAGAGCAAAACTAATAAGGTTTTATACAGTATATGTGAAATACTCCTGCGCAAATACTGTAGGTCTACAGTATATACTGTATAGTGCAATAAAATGAATATCATATATACAAAATATTGCTGCTGGCACAAGACAGTATTTACAATTACATTTTCATGCTACAAGGTATTAAATAATAAACTATGCTGAGCAACATAAAGTGCAATCTTTATATGTGCAATCCTACCAATAGAAAAAAAAAAAAACAATAATGAAAATCACCCCTTCCTATACCATAACATAACTGTAAATCTCATCTCTTGTGCAAAAGGTACATATTGGTACCTTGAATGGGCAAATATCATGTACTTAATAACATGCAATACACGCAGAACAAAACAAATATATGAAAAACTTTTTTTTTTTTACCACTTCTGGACTGGAAGGGTTTGCCCCCTTAATGACCAGGTCATGTTTTGCGATTCAGCATTGCATTACTTTAATGGACAATTGCACAGTTGTGCAATGCTGTACCCAAATAAAATTGATGTCCTTTTTCCCCCCACAAATAGAGCTTTCTTTTGGTGCTATTTGATCACCTGTGCGATTTTTATTTTTTGTGCAATAAACAAAAAAGCAAAAATTCTGAAAACAAAAAATAATAATTTTCACTTCCTGCTATATAGCATTCCCCGAAAAAAATTAAAAATCAATATTTTTTAACATTTTAGGCCAATTTGTTTTCTGCTACATATTATTGCTAAAAAAAAATTGCAATAAGTGTATTTTAATTGGTTTGTGCAAAAGTTACTAACTACGGAAAAGATTTATGTCATTTTTATTGTTTTATTTTTTTTTACCAGTAATGGCGACAATCTACGATTTTTTGCAGGACTGTGACCCTACGGCGGACAGATCGGACCCCTAACTGACATTTTTGAAACTTTTGGGGGGACCAGTGACATTACTACAGTAATCAGTGCTAAAAATATGCACTGTTACTGTAATAATGATACTGACAGGGAAGGGGTTAACACTGTGGGTGAGCCTAGGGGAGTGATTCTAACCGTATGGGGGTTGGGCTTTTGAAATGATCACAGATACCTGTGATCCTATATAGAAGGATCACAGGCACTGTGTAATCACTCCAGAGAGAAAAATGGTTAGCTGTGTTTACAACAGCTGACCGTTCTTCTCTCTCAGCGGGGAGCAATCGCGGGTGGCAGGTGGTAATCAAAGCCACCGACCCCGTGCATCGGAGTCCCCACTGACGAATGGGGGCGGGAGCCCCCTAGCTGCAGGCCTGTGCGTGACCAACGTATACCTACGTCGGTTCGCGCAGGAGGGGCTGTCGCCGCAGTGAAACTACGGCAGGCGGTCCAGAAGCGGTTAAACAAAAAATATAAAAAATGTGTATTCTTCAGAATAAAAAACTGTTCAGTATCATGTGTCCATTTAATATATACATGGGCTTATTTTCTGTTAATCTTTTCCACTGCAGTATAAATATAGTCTTTTCCACCAGTGAATATTGTAGAGTTGCTTGTATCTGCAGTGCTTCTACCCCACCACCAATATTATTCAGCTCTCACCTTACAAGATGGACCCAATATATAAAAGGTGAACCACGCTTTTCCCTTTAATCATGGGATTCCTGTGTTCCTCTGTATGCCAGTGTAGAGAGGAGTAACACCGCTCAGGTGAGTCTGTGTCTACAATCCAAAGAGGGTGCTGGACCTTGGCTCACCACCGAAACAGCATATATGAAGTAATTGTCACACACCACCAGGATATTCAGTGAAAAGGAAGATCTTTATTGTACATGCAAAGGTGCAAGGTACAGCAGGATGGATATGGTAGATGTGTTTCACACGAATTCCACGTGCTTGTTCCCTACCCTACTACTACTACTACTAGTGAACAAGCATGTGGAATTTGTGTGAAACACGTCTACCATATCCATCCTGCTGTATCTTGTACCTTTGCATGTCCTTTGAATCTCCTGGTGGTGTGTGACCAATTTCTTCATATATTCCTTTGTATGCCTCCTTCATAGGCTGCAAGAGCAGCTTAAAAATATTAAATGAGGATATAGTATGCAACCGGACAAAATTAAGAGGTTTGTATGCCAATGCTATAAGCCTGGCCAACAAGATGGGAGAGCTGGAGCTGTTAAGGTATGAGGAGGATTTTGATTTAGAGGGAATTTCAGAGACTTGATTCGACAGCTCTCATGATTGGCTGGCAACCATTCAGGGGTATTCCCTATATCGCAGAGATAAGAAGGTAAAAAAGGTGGAGGGGTATGTCTGTATATTTAGAACAGTGTGCAGGTAAATAGGAGGGACGACATCACAAATGGAGCTTAGGAGGAGGTGGAATCCCTATGGGTAGAACTTCAAAGGGAAGGCACTATGGGGAAAGTAATATTGGGCATATGCTATAGACCCCCAAACCAGAGGGGGAAGGGGGAGGCGGACATATTATCACAGCTTGAAATAGCAGCAAGGATGGGAAATGTAATTATGATGGGGGACTTTAATTATCAAGATATAGACTGGGCAGAAGGAACCGGACATTCATCTAAGGCTCGGCAGTTCCTAAATGTTTTGCAGGACAATTTCATGGGTCAGAGGGTGAACACACCGACAACAAACAATGCGGTACTAGACCTACTGATTACTAACAATACAGACCTGATCATGGATATAGAAATACAAGGCAACTTAGGAAACATTGACCATAGGTCAATCGGTTTCAGTATAAATCATAGAAACAGGAACACAAGGGTAATATAAGGACACTGAATTTCAAAAGAGCCAACTTCCCTAAACTACACTCTTTGCTAGACGATATAAAATGGGATAGAACCCTAGGAACAAAGAACACGGAGGAAAAATGGGAGTGCTTCAAGAACATACTAATAAAAGGGATTGGCCAGTGCATTCCAAAGGGGAATATGTTTAAAAGAGCAAAAATAAACCCTGGGTGGCTAAACTCCAACATAAAAATGCATATTAAAACTAAAGAAAAGACTTTCAAAAAATATAAGGCTGAGGGGTCATTGGCAGCATTCTAACATTACAAAGAGTGCAATAAGAAATGTAAAGGTGAAATCAAGGTGGCTAAAATAGAATATGGCGGAAGAGAGTAAAAAAAAAAACAAAAAACAAGAAATTCTTTAAATAGTAATAAAGCGAGGCCAGAACACATTGGCCCCATAAAAGATGATGAAGGGAATCTGGCCACAGAGGACAGAGAGAAGGTGAAAGTGCTAAATAAATTCTTCTCTTCAATCTTCACAAAATAATTCGGGGGCTACACTAACCAAGCTTATAATGGTAAAATAAATAATATACCTCACCTCAGGAAGCACCCCCATTGTTAACAGAAGATAGACTCAGAACTAAACTTGAAAAACTTAACATAAATAAATTACCGGGTCCGGATGGCTTGCACCCAAAGGTTCTTAAAGAACTCAGCCAGGTGATAGCCAGACCATTATTCTCGATCTTTATGGATAGTCTACAGACGGGTATGGTACCAGCTGATTGGAAAAAAGCCAACGTGGAACCAATATTAAAAAAAGGGCCGAGATATATCCCAGGGAACTATAGGCCAGTTAGCCTAACATCAATAGCCTGCAACATTTTGGAGGGGACGTTAAGGGACTATAAACAAGACTTTAGTAATGAAAACATTACTATTAGTAGTAATCAGCATGGATTCATGAAAATTCATTCTTGCCAGACCAATCTATTAACCTTCTATGATGAAATCAGTTGCCATCTAGATAAAGGAAGGCTTGTGGATGTGGTGTATCTGGACTTTGCAAAGGCATTTGACAGAGTTCCCCACAAATACTTACTGTAAAAATTAAGGTACATAGGTATGGACCATAGGGTGAGTACCTGGATAGAGAACTGGCTCCAGGGGCGAGTCCAGAGCGTGGTGATAAAGGGGGAGTACTTGGATTGGGCGGCTGTGGAAAGTGAGGTCCCCCAAGGATCTGTCCTGGGACCAATCTTGGTTAATTTATTCATAAACAACCTAGAGGATGGGACCTTAAGCACGATCTCAGCATTTGTGGATGATACAAAGCTAAGCAGGCCAATATCTTCTATACATGATGTGGTAACCTTACAAGCAGACCTGAACAAAATAATGGTGTGTGCAACTACATGGCAGATGAGGATTAATGTTGAAAAATGTAAGGTAATGCACTTGAGTGTCAGAAATACGAATGCAAGTTACTCGCTAGGGGGGAACCTCTGCATGAATCTAAGATGGAAAAGGACCTGAGGGTCCTAGTGGACAATAGGCTTGGCAGTGGCATGCAATGCCAAGCTGCTGAAAGCAAAGCCAACAGAATACTGGCATGTATTCACTCCAGAAATAAAGAGATTATTCTCCCACTTTACAAGACTCTAGTCCGGCCACATCTTGAATATGCCGTCCAGTTCTGGGCACTGGTCCTCAGAAAGAATGTGCTGGAACTGGAAAGAGTCCAGAGAAGAGCAACAAAGGTAATTATGGCAATGGAAGACATTAGCTATGAGGAAAGACTGCAAGCATTGAACTTATTCTCTCTGGAGAAGAGATGTTTGAACAAATACTGTACTGGTGACCATAGCATAAGGAACAAACTTTTCAGAGAAAGGGATTACAATAAAACAGGGGGGCACTCACTAAAACTAGAAGAAAAGTGGTTTAACCTTAAACCACGTAAGGGGTTCATTACTGCCAGAGCGGTAAGGATTTGGAATTCTCTTCCACAAGCAGTGGTATCAGCAGGGAGCATCGTTAGTTTAAAAAAACTATTAGATGGGCACCTTAAAGACCACAACATAAAGGGGTATACAACGAACGGTTAACAGCAAACACACACATAATGGGTTGAACTGGATAAACTGATGTCTTTTTTCAACCTCACTAACTATGTAACTATGGTCAGTGTGGGTTTAAGAATGTTAATTCATTGCCATCCTGGGTCATTTTAACATATCCTCGTGTATGGGACCCAAAATTGGATGATACTAATAGTGCTCACTGAATATTTAGCTATATTTTTGCTAAATATAATAAAATCCAATCACATAATACTGTATATAAATAAAAAGTGGCTATGTATGTTCTTAAGAATGAAGCCTCTATGTATCTCCAGCAAAATGGCGTCCCACTCACTTCCATTTGCTGTGTGATGTCAACAGCTCCTCCTCCTTCTTAGAGAGGCTTCTCTATGTAATGCCAATGACCCCTGTGCTTATTCCTTAAGCTTTATGAAAACTTGTTACAGCATCTTCCATGGATTACTGTATACAATAGAAAAAATTCATGCTGTATTTTTGTAGCACAGTGTTCGTAATCTGTAGGGTTGCTCTGTAGTGCACTGCAAAGCAACTGTATTCTGTATATTAACTTTTTTTTTAGAGTAAATGTAAATGACTTTTTAAGCACACCCAAGAAAAACACAAGAAATTCTAAAAGATTTTTCACAAACTTTATTGCAAAGATCATAAAAGTAATTAAAATTAGTGCAATGGCTGATCGTGAAGTGTTCAGTCAAAGATGGGCTGTCAATGATTTGAGTTGAGCGAACACCTGGATTTTGGGTTCGGCGGGTTCGGCCGAACTTGAAAAAAGTCCGGGTTCGTGAACCGGACTTAACCCGAACTTTGTCCTGATCCTGAACCCCATTGAAGTCAATCGAGATCCGAACTTTTGAGCACTAAAATGGCTCTAAAACAAACATAGAAAGGTCTAGAGGGCTGCAAATGGCAGCAAAATCATCGTAAGAGCATGGCAAGTGCTCTGCAAACAAATATGAATAGGGAAATAACTTAAAAGAACAGAAAAAACAGAAAAATAAAAAATAATCATCTTGAATGATGTAGGAGGAGGACAAGGTCCATATGGAGTAGGAGGTTGAGGTGGCGGTGGATATGGCGGTGTATATGGCGGTGTAGGTTGAAGCGGCGGTGGCAGTGGAGTAAGAGGACGAGGTAGCCAACACTTGTTTTGGTTTTTAATTAAAAAAAAAATTTTAATTCGGGTACACCCCAAAAGAGTAAGAAAGATCAAATACAGCAATGGCTGGGTAAGGCCGGTATACATGTCTATTCTGCACAAGATACGGACAAGTCCTGTGGCATCCATGCCTGGTTTATTTTAATGAATGTGAGCTCATCCACATTGGCTCTGGACAGGCGGCTGCGCTTGTCTGTGATAACGTCCCTAGCCGTGCTAAATACCCGTTCAGATAATACACTGGCTGCAGGGCAGGCCAGCACCTCCAAGGCGTAAAGGGCAAGCTCAGGCCATGTGCCCAACTTGGAGACCCAGAAGTTGAAGGGGCAGACCCGTCATTCAGTACGTCTAGGCATGTGCAAACATACTGCTCCACCATGTTAGTGAAATGTTGCCTCTTACTAAGACTTTTCATATCAGCTGCTGGTGCTGCTGCTTGTTGTGGCGAGCTGACAGAGCTTTTCGGCCATGCTAACCCTTCCTTCTGAGGTGGTGGCGGTGGTGGCGGTGCCCTGGCAGCATTGACGACCTCTTCCTACTCCTCCCCTGCCTTGGCCTTGTGCTTCCACTGTGTCCCCGCTGTCAGGTTGGAATGCCACCAGCAGAGCGTCTACCAGCGTGCGTTTGTACTCGCGCATCTTGCGATCACGCTCCAGTGAGGGAATTAAGGGCAGTACGTTGTCCTTGTAACGGGGATCCAGCAGGGTGGCCATCCAGTAATCAGCACAAGTTACTATCTGTGAAACTTGGCGGTGACACTAAAGCATTTAATTGCTTATGTGTGCCAGGCTGCCCAGAGTCAACGAAAAGCTGTCCTCTGTGGGAGGTGTATCCTCTGTGTCCTCTGTATCCCCCCAGCCACGCACCAGTGATGGCCATAAGCTGGCCTGGGTGCCACCCTGGCCAGGTGAAGGTGTTACGCTGACTGAAGAGGTGAAGGTGTTACGCTGACTGGAAGAGGAGGCGGTAGAGGATGAGGAAGTGGAGTAGGAGGAGTTAGGAACAAGAGGCAAACTGAAGCACCCTGCAATCCTCGGTGGTGCAAGGACATGCGCCAAACTGCTTTCTGCCTCAGGCCCAGCCACCACTGCATTTACCCAGTGTGCTGTTAGGGAGATATAACATCCCTGACCGTGCTTACTGGTCCACGTATCCGAAGTTAGGTGGACCTTGCCACAGATGGCGTTGTGCAGTGCACACCTGATTTTGTCACCCACTTGGTTGTGCAAGGAAGGGATGGCTTGCCTGGAAAAGTAGTGGCGGCTGGGCACGACGTACTGTGGGACAGCCACTGCCATAACACTTTTAAAACTCTGCGTCTCCACCAGCCGGAATGACAGGATTTCAAAGGCCAGGAATTTTGAAATGCTGGCATTCAGGGCCAGGGATCGCGGGTGAGTAGGGGGTACTTCCTCTTCTGCTCCAGTGTTTGGGAGATAGAAAGCTGAACACTTCCACGGGACATTGTGGAGATGGTTGTTGGTGACCCAGGTGGTGGTGTTGCTGGTGGATCCTCTGTTTGCGGGGTGGCAGGTGCCACTGTCACCACAGAGGTGGATGAAGAGGCCGAGACTGCAGCAGCAGAAGAGGAAACAGGAGGAGCCAGAGATCTTTCTTGGTTTTTGAGGTGTGCACTCCACTGCAGCTCGTGCTTTGCACTTAGATGCCTGGTCATGCAGGTTGTGCTCAGGTTGAGAACGTTTATGCCTTGCTTCAGACTCTGATTGCACAGCATGCAAACCACTCGTGTCCTGTCATCATTAAATTGTCTGAACAACTACCATGCTGGGGAACTCCTGTGAGCTGGCTTTGGTGTGCTCGGTCCCTTGCTGCGTTGGGCAGTAGCATGCGTAGTGTCTAGGGCACGGCCGCTCCGCTTTTGCACCCTGCTCCCTCTTCTGCTGTGCTGGTGGCTCTGTGCGACCACCGCCTCTTCCTCCAAACCACTCAGGTCACCTGCATGACGTTCATTCCATGTGGGGTCGAGGACCTCATCATCCTCCACATCGTCTTCCACCCAGTCTTCACCCCTGCCCTCCATGTCGGTCTCCACAATTTGGAATTCCGCAGCAGTTGGCACCTGTGTTTCGTCCTCATACGAGACGTGCTGCAATGGTCCTGCCATGTGCTCATCTGGAGACACAAGTGGTTTGGCATCAGTGCACTAAATTTCTTCCACTTCTGAGGCAGGGCTAGGTGGATGGCCCTGGGAAACCATGCTAACAGTGTCATCAAAAAGAAAAAGAGACTGCTGCATGACTTGGGGCTCAGACTGCTTGGCTGATTTGCAAGGGGGTGAAGTGAAAGATTGATGAACATCGGCTGCAGGTGCCAACTCTGACCTTTCAGCAGAAGACTGGGTTGGAGACAATGTGAAGGAAGTGGAGGCACTGTCAGCAACCCAATCTACTATCGCCTGTACTTGTTCTGGCCTCAACATTTGAAAAAGGGACATTAGGCTCTGCCAAATACTGCTGCAGGTTCTGTCGCCTACTCGCAGCTGAGAAAGGTGTTTTACCTGTGCGTGTAGCTGGCACAGATCGACCACGTCCTCTCCTTGCAACAGGAGCTCCACCAGCAACACCATGACCCAGGCCAAGTCCCTTATTTGACCTTCTTCTAATATTTATCGAATTTTGGATCTTCCCCAAAATGGGTTTTTATTGCAAAGCGCAATACAACAGTATGAAATGGGTGTATCTCACTGTAACATATGCGGACAGGGCCGCAATCAACTTTTTTTGCCCCTAAATTGTTTTTTTTTTATTGCAAAGCGCAATACAACAGTATGCAATGGGTGTATGTCACTGTAACATATGCAGACAGGGCCGCAATCAACTTTTTTTGACCCTAAATTGTTTTTTTTTATTGCAAAGCACAATAAAACAGTATGCAATGGGTGTATGTCACTGTAACATATGCAGACAAGGCCGCAATCAACTATTTTTTGCCCCTAAATGGGTTTTTTTTATTGCAAAGCACAATACAACAGTATGCAATGGGTGCATCTCACTGTAACATATGCAGACAGGGCCACAATCAACTTTTTTTGCCCCTAAATTGTTTTTTTTATTGCAAAGCGCAATACAACAGTATGCAATGGGTGTATGTCACTGTAACATATGCAGACAGGGCCGCAATCAACTTTTTTTGACCCTAAATTGTTTTTTTTATTGCAAAGTGCAATACAACAGTATGCAATGGGTGTATGTCACTGTAACATATGCAGACAGGGCTGCAATCAACTTTTTTTGCCCCTAAATTGTTTTTTTTATTGCAAAGCGCAATACAACAGTATGCAATGGGTGTATCTCACGGTAACATATGCAGACAGGGCCGCAATCAACTTTTTTTGCCCCTAAATGTTTTTTTCTTATTGCAATGCGCACTACAACAGTATGCAATGGGTGTATGTCACTGTAACTTATGCAGACAGGTCCGCAATTCACTTTTTTTGCCCCTAAATGGGTTTTTTAGTGCAAAGCGGAATACAACAACAGTATGCAATGGGTGTATCGCATTGTAACGTATGAATGAAAATCTGATAAATCATTGTCCCCTTAATTGGTGCTTGTTGAATAGCAGATTTGAAATGCAGTGTCTGTCTAAACACTGTAAGTCACAGTAAAATATGAAGGAAAAAAGGTTTTTTCTTTTTTAAATACAGATTAAGCAGACACATATGCAGTAAATGGCCGCTACATATCGCACACCTAACAGGTTGGATACTGTTGTTGTTGTTCTATTCCACTATTGAATAAAAAAAAAAACATTTGAATGAAAAACTGAAAAATATTTTTTTTCCCTAAATACTGAAAAATAATTATTTTCCCCTTACATTGGTGCTTTTTGAAGAGCAGGTTAGAAGAGCAGTATCTGTGTAAAAACTGTATGTCAAAGTTAAATATGAAGGAAAACACTTTTTTTTAAATGCAGATTAAGCACACACATATGCACTGAGCTTGCATTAAATGTGCAGCACCACACGCCGCCCACCTAAGAGACTGATAAAAGTTTATTTTTCTCGCTCCTCCTCCTCACTGGGCTCAGGTCAGGGCATAAAGATTGTGCACTGCACCCCCACACTATACAATCAATGTAAATCGCTGTCTGATTAAAGAAGATTGTTCCTATTTATGCTTTCCCTCAAAGCATTCTCCAGCCTGACCCTACAGTAATCTCCTATCTCTCCCTCCGGAAAAAAAGATTGTGCACTGCAGCCCCACACAATCAAATCAATGTAGATCACTGTATGATAAAAGAAGATTGTTCCTATCTATGCTTTCCCTCAAAGCAATCTCCAGCCTGACCCTACAATATTCTCCTATCTCTCCCTCAGCAGAAATATCAGGAACCTCTCCCTAGTATAGTTATAGCAGAGTGACGCGCGGCGGTGTGGGACTCCAGCTTATATAGACTCTGGGTCACATGCTGCAATTAGTAGGCATGGCTGTGATGGCTTCTAGGGTACACTAGTTAAAGGCTTGCTGATTGGCTGCCTTGCACCTGTTGAAAGCGCGCCATTAAAACCACGTCAAAACATCAAATAACGTTACCGAACAACGGACAGTACCCGAACATACAGTGAAATGTTCTGGTTCGGGTCCGGGTACCGAATACCCAAAAGTCCGGTACGAACAATACAGTCCGGGTTCGCTCAACACTATCAATGATCTCACAATACATAAACAAAATACACTGAATTTCACACTGCAACCTTGCAGATCTTTAATAGGTACATCCATCTATCAAAATGAACCACTATTGCATAGAAAAAACTATATAAACATCAACATACACATACTGATACAGATCAGGTCGGGGGAGTAGCAGTCTTTGGTTATACTGTGTAAACATCACTGATCCACTGACTAATCAGCAAATAAGTACAGGCACATAGTGGATGAAGTAACGTAATGTCATCTGAGATTATTGGTACATGATGGATGCCCAAAAAGAGGATCACAGTAGATATTAAGCCCCAACACATTTCATTACACATCTTCCTTAGGGGGAGATAGGTGGAAATTCATCTAAAAGAAAACTTGCAATGGAAATAAATAGAATCCTATAAATCCTCATGTGATGGTGATATGAAGAGAACCTCTTACATATACTGTGTTCATCAGTTCATCGTAATACATATTCACGTAGCCAATATTAACCACTTTAGCCCCGGAGGATTTGGCTGCTCAAAGACCAGGCCTCTTTTTTCAACTTGGCACTGCGTGAATTTAACTGACAATTGCGCGGCCATGCAATGCTATACCCAAACAAAATTTACATCCTTTTTTTCCCCACAACCAGAGCTTTCTTTTGGTGGTATTTGATTACCTCTGTGCTTTTCATTTTTTGCAATATTAATAACAAAAGAGCAAAGATTTTGAGAAAAAATTACATTTTCAACTTTGTCTTTTAACAAGTATCCAATATAACGGAAAATTTATATCAAATACTTACAGTAATTTTCCTTTCCTGATGGACTCCATGGCAGCATACGTATCGGGTTTGGCCCCGCCTCCAAACCTACCCATAGGACATCACTCCCATAAATCTATGCACCTGTTCAGCACACGTGTTCTGTAACTATCCTCCTCAGAATCCGGGAGGGAACTCCTGCTGCCATGGAGTCCATCAGGAAAGGAAAATTACAGTAAGTATTTGATATAAATTTTCAGTTTTCCTGACAGACTCCATGGCAGCATACGTATCGGGAAATAACTCGCCGTACACAATAGGGTGGGCAGGTGCTGAACAAAAAGTTAAATTTACTCTGTCAAACAGACAGGACTTGTAAACCAAAGTTAACAGAAGAAAGAGCCGCCGGCTCAACACAATAGTGAGACAAAAAGGTATTTATAGAGGACCAGGATGCTGCTCTACAAATCACTTCAGGCGCGACATGTCTGGATACTGCCCAGGACGTGGAGACACTCCGAGTTGAGTGAGCCGTAACCGCCACTGGAGGGGTCAAGCCCTTAGCCCTGTAAGCCCATTGGATAGCTTGGCTGATCCAAGAGGAGATGGACCTTGAAGATGCCCGAAGTCCATTGTTCTTTCCACTGAAACAGATGATCTGACAGTCGGAAGGAGACCGTAACTTCCAGATACTGCTTGAGGCAATTTCCAACATCCAGCGGATGGACAGAAGAGCCCTCTTCTTCCCTAAAGGTAGGCAAGACTATCTCCACATTTTCGTGAAAAACTGAAGTAACCTTCGGTCTAGCCTCCAACATAGGTATTAAGACTACCCTATCTGGAAAAAAGGTTAGGAAGGGCTCCTGTGCCCCTAAGGCTCCGATTTCAGAAACTCTCTTCGCTGATGTAATGGCTACCAGAAAAACAGTCACCAATGTCAACTCCTTTATGGTAAGAGTTTCATCTGTATCACGGATACGTTGTGATAGAAAGTCCAGAACTAAGGGGAGATCCCACTTTGGAAACCTTGGCCTCTTCTGGGGCCTGAGTCTTATTGCCCCCTTGAAAAATTGTCGGACCAGAGTATGGCTAGCCCAAGAGATGCCGGTAAAGGCTGAGATAGCCGAAACCTGGACTCTCAGAAAACTCACCGAGAGTGGAAGGTCTAGACCAGACTGCAGAAAGCTCAACACATCCTGGATCTTGATGGATGAATGAGGATTGGACCTAGTGGCCAGATGCGAGGAGAATCTCGACCAAATTCTCTCATACACTTTATTGGTTAAACTCCGTCTGGCACTCAAAAGTGTAGAGATGGCTTCTTCAGGGCACCCTAAGGCCTGTAGCCTTCCCCTCTCAACAGCCAAACCTTCAGATGTAGCCGGGCTGGACAAGGATGCAATATGGTGCCTTGAGATAGCAGATCTTGCCTGAGGGGCAGCGGGATCGGATCCTGAACGCTGAGGAGTGTTAGAAGAGGGAACCAGGGCCTGTTGGGCCAGAATGGAATCACCGACACTACTTCTACTGCTTCTGACCTGAGTCTCCGGAGAAACTGCAGGATTATTGGAACTGGAGGGAAGGCATATGACCTGCTGAACCTCCAACGATCCGTGAGAGCATCTACCACTAGAGCTTGAGGATCCCTGAACCTCGCATAGTATTTCCTCAACTTGCGATTGTGAGGGGAAGCAAAAAGATCGACCTCTGGGGAGAACCCCAGGTTCAGGATCCACTCGAAGACCTCTTCGTGGAGAGACCACTCGTTGTTGTCCAACTGCACACAAGATAGAAAGTCGGCTTGGATATTTTGGACTCCTGGAACGTATACTGCTGACAGGTTGGACAAGTTTGTTTGAGCCCAGACCATAATTGGTTCCACCTCTCGCAGCAAGGACCAACTGCATGTCCCTCCTTGCTTCCTTATATATGCGACTGCCGAGGTGTTGTCCAGTCTGAGCATCACTGGAAGACCTTTCGTCGAGCGAGAGAATGCCTTCAAAGCTTGAAGAGCCGCCCATACCTCCAGAATGTTGGACACTATTCCCCGGGAGGGGAAGTTCCATTTGCCCCAAGCCACTTCCGAGAGGCAATGGGCCCCCCAACCTGTGCTGCTGGCATCCGATATTACCACAATCCACGAGGTTGGCACAAGAGAATGGCAACACAGAAGATGTTCCCACTGTAGCCACCATGGAAGACTTGCTCTCATGGCCGGGTTCAGGAAGATGGTCTGATCCAGATGCCAGGTGTCCCACTGATGAAGAAAGCCTTTCTGGAATGGCCTCATTCTCCATAGGGCCCATTTTACCATGGGAGCTACAGCCACCATGGTCCCAATAATCCTCAGGCACTGACGCACTTGGAGGTGAGGTGATGAGAGGGGACGGAGAATCCTGTCCCGGACCACTGTGATTTTCTCCTCCGGAAGGGACACTGTCGCTGTCGCTGTCACTGTATTGAAAAAGGCCCCAAGGTAGATGAGGGACTGGGTGGGAATTAGATGACTTTTCTCCAGATTTAGCAGCCACCCAAACATCTGAAGGGTGGACACAACTTGGTCCAGATGCACCAACAGCTGAGATTTGTCTTGGGACAAGAGGAGCAGGTCGCCCAAGTAATGATGTAGACGAATGTCCTTTGTTCTCAATAGAGCTACCACAACCAGCAAAACTTTCGAGAAGGTTCGTGGAGATGTGGAGAGCCCAAAGGGGAGGCAAGTGAACTGTAGGTGTAATTGATTGACAGAAAACCGGAGGTATCTCTGGAAATCTTCTGCAACAGGGACATGGAAGTAGGCGTCCTTTAAATCTATAGACACCATCCAGTCTGCTGGTTGGACCGCCTGTTGAATAGAAATAAGAGTTTCCATCTTGAACCTTTCCTTTCTGATGAATTGATTTAGAAAGGTCAGATCGATGACTGGTCTCCATGTTCCGTTTTTCTTGCGAACCAAGAAAAGAGGGGAGTAGATTCCCTGGCCGTGCTCTGGTTCTGGTACGGAGATGACAGCCCCTTGAGAAACCAGTGACTCTATGTAGGAAAATAGTGCCTGGCGCTTCTCTCCTGAGGTTGGCAGTGAGGTAGGAAGAAACATTGGCCTTGGTGCTTCTCTGAAAGTCCACTTGCGCCCGTACATGACTGTCCTGACAGTCCAGGAGTCCCAGATTGAGGCCGCCCAGACATGCCGGAAGTTTAGCAACCGAGCCCCCACATGACATGCCTGAGCGGGCCCAATCTCAAAAAGACTTGGTCGCATCACGGTCGCCAGAAGGGACACTCTTTGAAGGTTTCCGCGAGGAGGCTTGTCTTGATCTCCAATTGCGACCAAATTCTCTGCCAGGCCTATAGGTGCGTGCTTCCCTGGCACGATCAGGAACATACCTTCTGGGTTGTCCTTTTCTTGCATTGAGAGGGCGTCGATCCTGAGGGAGAAACCCAGACTTGCCGCCCGTAGCCCAGGTTATAGCCTCATCCAGCTTATTCCCAAAGAGGGAAGAACCCCCAAAAGGAATACGGCACCAGACTTGTTTGGAAGCTGGATCAGCCATCCAAGGGCGGAGCCACAAAGCCCTCTTGGCCGTTACTGAGGACAGCATAACCCTGGCCAACAGACATATAAGGTCAATAGATGCCTCCCCCAGAAAAGACGAAGCCATCTTAAGTTCCTGAATTGGGGAACTTCTGGCTGCCTCCTCAGAAACACTCCGAAAGGACTCGTCCACTGAGTCAGACCATAACTCCATCGCTTTGGACATTGCGGCCAAGGCTAGTGCCAGCTTGCAGGCCATTCCTGAGGTCAGGTAGATTCTTTTGAGATCAGAATCCATCCTCCTATCTAGAGGATCTTTAAAGGAGGCTGTATCTTCTAGTGGAAGGGTCACATGTTTGACCAGCCTCATGACTGCGGCATCCACCAAGGGAGGAGATTCTAGATGTTTTACATCTTCTTCCTTGAAAGGATACAGCCGGGACATTTTGGAAAGCATGGAGTTCTTCCTTTCCACTTTATTCCACTCTTCGGTAATAATGTCCCCTAATTCACCTAGAAAGGGGAAGTTGAGTCGCTCTTTGCAAAGCTGCTTAAATAATTTTTTCTTCTTTGGTGGAGAAACAGCCGAGTCTTCCCAATTCAGGGTCTCTCTTACCACTCTGACCAAGGAGGGGACGAGAGCATACTCGAATCCCAAGCAGGGATCTTGAACCTCTGAATCACTATCCAACAGGAAAGTTGACAGGGGACTAGGCTGAGAAGTTTCAGGATCTTCCCTAGGCTTTCTTTTAAGGGGAGGGCTTGGAGGAGTCACTTCTGGGCTCTGCGCCCGACCTACTCCCAAATATGCCAGGGAATCCTTGACGACCCTCTTGACTAGGGCCTCCAGTCGTTGGTCTGAATTGTCCCTCTCTCCCGCAGCTTGAGAGAAGCATTTGTCACACATTGACTTGCTTTCAGGGACACGTGCACCACAACCCCAACAACCCACTCTATCTGGGTGTCACGAGGGGCCCGCTGAGGCAGATGATTTCCCACGATGATGGGAGCCTGACTGTGACCTCCAAGCAGATCTCGAGGAGGAATTCCGGTGGTGAGAACTTGCGTGAGGAATGCCGTTCCGACCTAGGAGGGCTGTAAAACAAAGGAACAAAGCAAGACAAACAGGGAGCCAGGGACATAAATAATGCCCTAATCCCCCCCCTCTCTACACACCCCAATATCTGCATACCTGTTAAGGGCGGGCTGACCACCGGAGGGCGAGGAGGCTTCCATTCTGGTGGTGACCTGCAGGGATGAGCCAGACAACGGGATCAGAGAGGAAGAAAGAGGGGAGTGGGAACAAACTCCCACAAACCTGGGGCCAAGTACTCACCAGGAAGACCTACCTGTGTGGGCAAATGCAGAGCAGCAGCGGATGCAGGAGGCAGAAAACACCAACGATATGAGTAGAGTTGAGCGGACACCTGGATGTCCGTGTTCGGTGAAAAAAAAGTCCGAGTCCGTGTCCCGGACTTTTTCCGAACTTTACCCGGACACCGAACCCCGTTGAAGTCAATGGGGACCCAAACTTTCAGGCACTAAAATGGCTCTAAAACACCAATGGAAACCGCTAGAGTGCTGCAAATGGCAGCAAAACGTAGTTAAGAGCATGGCGAGTGCTCTGCAAACAAATGTGGATAGGGAAATAACTTAAAACAACAAAAAAAACTGAAAAATAAAACAATGTTCTTCATCTGTGAAGGACGAGGCCCATATGGAGTAGGAGGGAGGTTGAGGTGGTGGTTAATGTGGCGGTGTCATAGGCGTGCACACAGGGTGTGCCGGGTGTTCCTGGGCACACCCTAATCACCTAGGGCACATTAGCATTATCGCTCTGTTTGCCAGTGAGGAGATGGGAAAGATCTCCCTCGGACCTGCTCTGCCATAAGAAAAGTGCCACACACTTCTATTTCACTTTGCCAGCAGGGAGAGTAATGTACCGGGGCCATATACATGTAGGCAAACACATGCATGTGTATTTAAACTTTGGGGTGCACACCCTAATGCAATAGGCTGTGCACACCTATGGGCAGTGTAGGTGGAAGCGGCGGTGGAGGAGGACGAGGCAGCCAACACTGCTTTTTTTCAGTCATTTTAAATGAGGGTACACCCCAAAAGAGTGAGAAAGATCAAAAATAGAACAATGTCTGGGTAAGGTCGGTATCCATCTCTATGGATGGATAGGTACGGAAAAGTCCTGTGGGATCCATGCCTGGTTCATTTTAATGAACGTGAGCTTGTCCACATTGTATCTGGACAGGCGGCTGCGCTTGTCTGTGATAACGCCCCCAGCCGTGCTAAATACACCTTCAGATAATACACTGGCTGCAGGGCACGCCAGCACCTCCAAGGTGTAAAGGGCAAGCTCAGGCCATGTGCCCAATTTGGAGACCCAGAAGTTGAAGGGGGCAGTCCCGTCATTCACTACATGTAGGCGTGTGCACACATACTGCTCCACCATGTTGGTGAAATGCTGCCTCCTGCTAAGACGTTCCATATGAGCTGCTGGTGCTGCTGTTTGTTGTGGCATGCTGACAAAGCTTTTCCACATTTCGGCCATGCTAACCCTGCCTTCTGAGGTGCTGGCGGTGCCCTGGTTGCATTGGCGACCTCTTCCTCCTCCTCCTCTGCCTTGGCCTTGTGCTTCCACTGTGGCCCCGCTGTCAGGTGGGAATGCCAGCAGCATCGCGTCTACCAGCGTGCGCTTGTACTCGCGCATCTTGCGATCGCGCTCCAGTGAGTGAATTAAGGACGGTACGTTGTCCTTGTAACGGGGATCCAGCAGCGTGGCCACCCAGTAATCAGCACAAGTTAGAATGTGGGCAACTCGGCGGTCGTTGTGGAGACACTGCAGCATGTAATCGCTCATGTGTGCCAGGCTGCCCAGAGGCAACGAAAGGCTATCCTCTGTGGGAGGTGTATCGTCTGTGTCCTCTGTATCCCCCCATCCACGCACCAGTGATGGCCATGAGCTGTCCTGGGTGCCACCCTGCTGTGAACATGGTTCCATCTCCTCCTCCATCTCCTCCTCCTCATCCTCCTCATCCTCCAGAACTGTGCCCCTGCGGGACAATTGTGTCCCTGGCTTTTGTGTGTGCAGGAAACCACCCTCGGAGCCCCTTGCGAATGACTTCCCTGAAAGCCTTGGAAATGTTACCTCTTCATCCTCCTCCTCCTCCTCCTCATCCTGTGCCACATCCTCTTGCATCATCGCCCGAATCGTTTTTTGAAGGAGGCATAGAAGTGGGATAGTTAAGCTGACAACGGCGTCATCGGCACTGGCCATGTTGGTGGAGTACTCAAAACAGCGCAACAAGGCACACAGGTCTCGCATGGAGGCCCAGTTATTGGTGGTGAAGTGGTGCTGTTCCGCAGAGCGACTCACGCGTGCGTGCTGCAGCTGAAGCTCCACTATGGCCTGCTGCTGCTCGCACAGTCTTTCCAGCATGTGCAAGGTGGAGTTCCACCTTGTGGGCATGTCACATATGAGGCGGTGAGCGGGAAGGCCGAAGTTACGCTGCAGCGCTGACAGGCGAGCAGCAGCAGGGTGAGAACGCCGAAAGTGCGCACAGACGGCCCGCACTTTCTGCAGCAGCTCTGACATATCGGGGTAATTTTTAAGGAACATCTGCATCACCAAATTCAGCACATGCACCAGGCAAGGGATATGCGTCAAACCGGCTAGGCCCAGAGCTGCTATGAGATTTTGCCCGTTATCGCACACCACCAGGCCGGGCTTGAGGCTTGCTGGCAGCAACCACTCATTTGTCTGCTTTTCCATGCTCCTCCACAACTCCTGCGCGGTGTGTGGTTTTTTCCCCCAAACAGGCAAGTTTTAAAACTGCCTGCTGTCGTTTACCCCTGGCCGTGCTGAAGTTGGTGGTGAAGGTGTTACGCTGACCGGATGAGGAGGCGGTAGAGGATGAGGAAGCGGAGTAGGAGGAGTTAGGAACAGGAGGCAAACTGAAGCGCCCTGCAATCCTCGGTGGTGGAAGGACATAAGCCAAATTGCTAACCGCTTCAGGCCCATCCGCCACTGCATTTACCCAGTGTGCCGTTAGGGAGATATAACGCCCTGACCGTGCTTACTGGTCCACGTATCGGTAGTTAGGTGTACCTTGGCACAGATGGCGTTGCGCAGTGCACACCTGATTTTTTCCCCCACTTGGTTGTGCAGGGAAGGGATGGCTTGCCTGGAAAAGTAGTGGCGGCTGGGCACAAAGTACTGTGGGACAGCCACCGACATAAGGCTTTTAAAACTTTGCGTCTCCACCAGACGGAATGACAGCATTTCAAAGGCCAAGAATTTTGAAATGCTGGCATTCAGGGCCAGGGATCGCGGGTGGGTAGGGGGGTACTTCCTCTGAAGTGTTTGGGAGATGGAAAGCTGAATGCTTCCACGGGACATTGTGGAGATGGTTGGTGACCCAGGTGGTGGTGTTGCTGACAGATCGTCTGTTTGCGGGGTGGCAGGTGCCGGTATCACTACAGATGTGGATGGAAAGGCCGAGACTGCAGCAGAAGAGGAAGCAGGAGGAGCCAGAGACCTTTCTTGGTTTTGAAGGTGTCTACTCCACTGCAGCTCGTGCTTTGCACTTAGATGCCTGATCATGCAGGTTGTGCTCAGGTTGAGAAGGTTTATGCCTCGCTTTAGGCTCTGATTGCACAGGGTGCAAACCACTCGTGTCCTGTCATCAGCACATTTTCTGAAGAACTTCCACGCTAGAGAACTCCTTTGAGCTCGCTTTGGTGCACTCGTTCCCTTGCTGCGTTGGGCAGTAGCAGGCGTAGTGTCTAGGGCACGGCCGCTACGCTTCTGCACCCTGCTCCCTCTTCTGCTGTGCTGGTGGCTCTGTGCGACCACCGCCTCTTCCTCCAAACTACTCAGGTCACCTGCATGACCTTCATTCCATGTGGGGTCGAGGACCTCATCGTCCTCCACATCACCTTCCATGCAGTCTTCACCCCTGCCCTCCTTGTCGGTCTCCACAATTCTGAATGCCGCAGCAGTTGGCACCTGCGTTTTGTCATCATCGGAGACGTGCTGCGATGGTCCTTCCATGTACTCATCTTGAGAAATAACTGGTTGGGCATCACTGCACTCAATCTCTTCCACTTCTGGGGCAGGGCTAGGTGGATGGCCCTGGGAAACCCTGCTGACAGAGTCATCAAAAAGAAGAAGAGACTGCTGCATGACTTGGGGCTCAGACTGCTTGCCTGATTTGCAAGGGGGTGAGGTGAAAGGCGGTTGGACATTGGCTGCAGGTGCCAACTCTGACCTTTCTGCAGTAGACTGGGTGGGAGACAATGTGAAGGAACTGGAGGCACTGTCAGCAACCCAATCTACTATCGCCTGTACTTCTTCTGGCCTCATCACTTCTAGAGACGCATGATGCCCTACCAAATACTGCTGCAGGTTCTGTCGCCTACTCACACTTGAGGAAGGTGTTTCACTTGGGCGTGTAGCTGGCACAGATCGACCACGTCCTCTCCTTGCAACAGGACCTCTACCAGAAGCACCACGACCCAGGCCACGGCCCCTATTTGACGGTCTCCTCATATTTCTGTAATTTATGATCTTGCCCTAGAAAGGTGTTTATTGAATAGCGGAACAAAACAACAACAGTATCGCACGGGTGTATCTAAAAGTCAAATATGCAAACTATGCCACAATTTAATTTTTTTTACCCCAAAAGGGTGTATATTGAGTAGCGGAATAGAAAAAAGGATAAAAAACGGTGTATCTCACACGTACAAACACAGACTAGGCCCGATTACAATTTTTTGTAAACTAAAGGGAGGATGAGGAAGAGGAGTAGGAGGAGTTCGGAACAGGAGGCAAACTGAAGCGCCCTGCAATCCTTGGCGGTGGAAGGAGATTCGCCAAACAAATTTAAAAAGGTGTATCTCACATGTACCGATACAGACTATGCCGTAATTTAATTTTTTACACTCAAACAGGGTGTATATTGAATAGCGGAATAGGAAAATTTTTATAAAACGGTGTATCTCACACGTACAAACACAGATTAGGCCCCGATTACAATTTTTTGTACCCTAAAGGCAGGATGAGGAAGAGGAGTAGGAGGAGGTCCGCACAGGAGGCAAAATGAAGCACCCTGCAATCCTCGGCGGTATGAGATGCGCCCCAAAAATTGGAAAGGTGTATCTCACACGTACCGATACAGACTATCCCGCAATTTAATTGTTTTTACCCCAAGGGTATAGATTGAATAGCGGAATAGAAAATATGATATCAAAAGGTGTATGTATCTCACACGTACAGACCCAGACTAGGCCCAAATTACTATTTTTTGTACCCCCAAAGGCAGGATGAGGAGTAGGAGGAGTTCGGAACAGGCAGGATGCAGACTGAAGCACCCTGCAATCCTCGGCGGTATGAGATGCGCCCCAAAAATTGGAAAGGTGTATCTCACACGTACCGATACAGACTATCCCGCAATTTAATTGTTTTTACCCCAAAGGTGTAGATTGAATAGCGGAATAGAAAATATGATATCAAAAGGTGTATGTATCTCACACGTACAGACCCAGACTAGGCCCAAATTACTATTTTTTATACCCCCAAAGGCAGGATGAGGAGTAGGAGGAGTTCGGAACAGGCAGGAGGCACACTGAAGCACCCTGCAATCCTCGGCAGTATGAGAAGCGCCCGAAAAATTTGAAAGGTGTATCTCACACGTACCGATACAGACTATCCCGCAATTTAATTGTTTTTACCCCAAGGGTGTAGATTGAATAGCGGAATAGAAAATATGATATAAAATTGGTGATTTTTCAATAGCACATGTGAACAGCAGTGTCTTATATCAGTCAGCTCTGCTGCAGGCAATGGTGGGGAAAAAAAAAAGAAAATTCCCCTTTTAAGTTTGTAATTTTTAAATAGATTAGTACAGACTATGCCACAATTGAATTTTTTTTAACCCAAAAGGGTGTATATTGAATAGTGGAATAGAAAAAAGTGTATCAATTTTGAAATTACTCAATAATAGCACATGTGAACACAGCAGTATATTATCACAGTCAGCAGCACTGAAGGAAAAACACTGCACACAACTGACTGATAAAAAATACTTTTTTCTCCCTCCTCCTCAGCGGGCAAAAAGATTGTGTTCACACCACCCCACACACAGCAAAATCGATGTGTACCACTGACCCTGCCTATCTCCAGCCTCGCCCTAAAATGATCGATAAGATCGGTCACTGCCGGCACTGCAAACCCCCCACACAGCAAAATCTATTGTAGAACACTGACCCTGCCTATCTCCAGCCTGGCCCTTAAAATGATCGATAAGATCGGTCACTGCCGGCACTGCAAACCCCCTTCCACACAGCAAAATCGATTGTAGAACACTGACCCTGCCTATCTCCAGCCTCGCCCTAAAATGCCATAACAACTCGCCCTGCCTGCAGCACTCCGACCTGTCCCTGATTATGAATTATTTTCGGACACAATATAATTTATGACTGTCTGTACCTAATCAGCAGCCAGCACGTATGATGTGTGCTCTGTCCCTGTACTACAGCAGAATGACGCAGCGGCGCTCGGTCTCGAACTTATAAAGACTTGGTCACATGCTTCAGATGGCCAATCACAGCTACTAATACATTTGTAGGCATGGCTGGGATGGCTTAAGGCACACCAGTTAAACGCTTGTTGATTGGCTGTTGAAAGCCCGCCATTAAAAGCGCGCCAATACATACAAACCCAGAAATAAAATGACCGAACACGGATTTTAAACCCGAACATACAGTAAAGTTTTCGGGTCCGTGTTCGGGTAACAAAAATTCAATTATTCGGTATGAACACGAATAATACAGTCCGTGTTCGCTCAACACTAGATAAGAGCAGAGCCAGCAAAACACAGACTTCCACCAGCAGAGTGTGTGTTCTACACATTCAGCTGACATCTGAGGGTTTTTAAATGTGGTGCCCGCTGACCTCATCAAGCAGCGCCGAAAAAAACCCTACTGCGCATGCGCCGCACCGCCACTGCGCATGCGCGAGAACCAAGCCTCGTTCTGAGGCGCTCGCACATGTAGCCCTCAAACCGGTGGCCGGTCAGGAAGTGAGCCCTAGCCACCAGGGAACATCAGGAAAAGGTAAGAAGACACACAAGACGGCTGCAAATATACAAATTAAGCTGCCATGGAGTAAAAAGATGTGATAAGGAAGGGGTACTCACTGACCACCAATGAACCGCTAGTTACCAGGGATGGATGGGCATACAGCACACACCAGACTTCACAATTCTTTAAGGGGGGCAGGCCACCCGCAGCAGCTGGGCTTTTGGCCAAGGTGCACATCAGAAGAATCTTCACCTCTGCTCCATACCCCATAACAGCTGGGGCTTATTGGAGGAAACTCAATACCCGAATGGTAGAGACATCCATCTCCTGGGATCCATCTTCAGGTAGGATACAGGTAATCCGTTAGGAGAACAAAAAAGGAACACGTGTGCTGAACAGGTGCAAAGATTTATGGGAGTGATGTCCTATGGGTAGGTTTAGAGGCGGGGCCAAACCCGATACGTATGCTGCCATGGAGTCTGTCAGGAAACTCAATTTAAGTAATATATTTTGGCCAAAATATATTTAGCTACAATTTTAGCTACAACATATTTAATTTTTTTGTCACAGGTGTTGGAAACATGACTAGTGTTGAGCGAACACGGACTGTATTATTCGGGTCCGTACTGGATAATTGGATTTTTGCTACCCGGACACAGACCCGAAAACTTTACTGTATGTTTGGGTTTAAAATCCGTGTTCGGTAATTTTATTTCCTGTTTTGTATGTAATGGCGCGCTTTTAATGGCGGGCTTTCAACATCCAATCAACAAGCGTTTAACTGGTGTGCCTTAAGCCATCCCAGCCATGCCTAATAATGTATTAGTAGCTGTGATTGGCCATCTGACGCATGTGACCCATGTCTTTATAAGCTCGAGAGACACAGCGCGGTGCGTCAGTCTGCTGTAGTGTAGGAAGAGAGCACACATCATACGTGCTGACTGCTGCTGATTAGGGACAGACAGGGAAAAATAACTTTGTGCCCGAAAAGAATGTAGGGACAGGTAGGAGTGTAGGCAGGGAAAGATATTTGAGCATTTTAGGGACAGGCTGGAGAGATTAGGCAGGGACAGATAGGAGACACAGGATAGAACAATCGTCCATTATCGATCTACATCGATTTTGCTGTGTGGGGGGTGGTGCAGTGAACGATCTTTTTGCCCTCACTTGAGCCCACTGAGGAGGAGGAGGGAGAAAAAAATTGATTTTTATCAGTCTGTTGTGTGCAGCGTTCAGCTATATTTTACTACAGATTGCTGTTCTAATCTGCTAGTTAAAAATTACAAAGTTAAAGGGGAATTTTTTTTTTCCCTTCATAGCCTGCTGCTCACCGTGACATAAAACATAAGACACTGCTGTGTTCACATGTGCTATTGAAAAATCACCAATTTTATATACTTTTTTCTATTCCGCTATTCAATCTACACCCTTTTGGCTAAAAAAAATTACATTTCGGCATAGTCCGTATCGCTACGTGTGAGATACACCTTTCCAATTTTTTGGGCGCATCTTCCACCGCCGAGGATTGCAGGGTGCTTCAGTGTGCCTCCTGTTCCGAACTCCTCCTACTCCTCATCCTCATCCTGCCTTTAGGGTACAAAAAACTTGTAATCGGGGCCTAGTCTGGGTTTGTACGTGTGAGATACACCTTTTTATATCATATTTTCTATTCCGCTATTCAATCTACACCCTTTTGGGGTAAAAAAAATTAAATTGCGGCATAGTCTGTATCGGTACGTGTGAGATACACCTTTCCAATTTTTTGGGCGCATCTTACACCGCCAAGGATTGTAGGGTGCTTCAGTTTGCCTCCTGTTCCGAACTCCTCCTACTCCTCATCCTTATCCTGCCTTTAGGGTACAAAAAGTTGTAATCGGGGCCTAGTCTGGGTTTGTACGTGTGAGATACACCTTTTTATATCATATTTTCTATTCCGCTATTCAATCTACACCCTTTTGGGGTAAAAATAATTAAATTGCGGCATAGTCTGTATCGGTACGTGTGAGATACACCTTTCCAATTTTCTGGGCGCATCTTCAACCGCCAAGGATTGCAGGGTGCTTCAGTTTGCCTCCTGTTCCGAACTCCTCCTACTCCTCATCCTCATCCTGCCTTTAGGGTACAAAATATTGTAATCGGGGCCTAGTCTGGGTTTGTACGTGTGAGAAACACCTTTTTTATATCATATTTTCTATTCCGCTATTCAATATACACCCTTTTGGGGTAAAGAAAATTAAATTGCGGCATAGTCTGTATCGGTACGTGTGAGATACACCTTCCCTAATTTTTGGGGCGCATCTTCGACCGCCGAGGATTGCAGGGTGCTTCAGTTTGCCTCCTGTTCCGAACTCCTCCTACTCCTCATCCTGCCTTTAGTTTACAAAAAATTGTAATCGGGGCCTAGTCTGGGTTTGTACGTGTGAGATACACCTTTTTATATCATATTTTCTATTCCGCTATTCAATCTACACCCTTTTGGGGTAAAAAGAATTAAATTGCGGCATAGTCTGTATCGGTACGTGTGAGATACACCTTTCCAATTTTTTGGGCACATCTTCCACCGCGAGGATTGCACGGTGCTTCAGTTTGCCTCCGGTTCCGAACTCCTCCTACTCCTTACCCTTATCCTGCCTTTAGGTTACAAAAAATTGTAATCGGGGCCTAGTCTGGGTTTGTACGTGTGAGATACACCTTTTTGTATCATATTTTCTATTCCGCTATTCAATCTACACCCTTTTGGGGTAAAAATAATTAAATTGCGGCATAGTCTGTATCGGTACGTGTGAGATACACCTTTCCAATTTTTTGGGCGCATCTTCCACCGCCGAGGATTGCAGGGTGCTTCAGTTTGCCTCCTGTTCCAAACTCCTCCAACTCCTCATCCTCATCCTGCCTTTAGGGTACAAAAAATTGTAATCGGGGCCTAGTCTGGGTTTGTACGTGTGAGATACACCTTTTTATATCATATTTTCTATTCCGCTATTCAATCTACACCCTTTTGGTGTAAAAATAATTAAATTGCGGCATAGTCTTTATCGGTACTTGTGAGATACACCTTTTAAATTTTTGGGCGCATCTTACACCGCCGAGGATTGCAGGGTGCTCCAGTTTGCCTACTGTTCCGAACTCCTCCTACTCCTCATCCTCATCCTGCCTTTAGGGTACAAAAAATTGTAATCGGGGCCTAGTCTGGGTTTGTACGTGTGAGATAAACTTTTTTATACCATATTTTCTATTCCGCTATTCAATCTACACCCTTTTGGGGTAAAAAAATTACATTGCGTCATAGTCTGTATCGCTACGTGTGAGATACACCTTTCCAATTTTTTGGGCGCATCTTACACCGCCGAGGATTGCAGGGTGCTTCAGTTTGCCTCCTGTTCCGAAATCCTCCTACTCCTCATCCTCATCCTGCCTTTAGTGTAAAAAAAATTGTAATCGGGGCCTAGTCTGGGTTTGTACGTGTGAGATACACCTTTTTATATCATATTTTCTATTCCGCTATTCAATCTACACCCTTTTGGGGTAAAAGGAATTAAATTGCGGCATAATCTGTATCGGTACGTGTGAGATACATCTTTCCAATATTTTGGGCGCATCTTACACCGCCGAGGATTGCAGGGTGCTTCAGTTTGCCTCCTGTTCCGAACTCCTCCTACTCCTCATCCTGCCTTTAGGGTACACAAAATTGTAATCGGGGCCTAGTCTGGGTTTGTACGTGTGAGATACACCTTTTTATATCATATTTTCTATTCCGCTATTCAATCTACACCCTTTTGGGGTAAAAGGAATTAAATTGCGGCATAATCTGTATCGGTACGTGTGAGATACATCTTTCCAATATTTTGGGCGCATCTTACACCGCCGAGGATTGCAGGGTGCTTCAGTTTGCCTCCTGTTCCGAACTCCTCCTACTCCTCATCCTGCCTTTAGGGTACACAAAATTGTAATCGGGGCCTAGTCTGGGTTTGTACGTGTGAGATACACCATTTTATATCATATTTTCTATTCCGCTATTCAATCTACACCATTTTGGGGTAAAAATAATTAAATTGCGGCATAGTCTGTATCGGTACGTGTGAGATACACCTTTCCAATTTTTTGGGCGCATCGTCCACCGCCAAGGATTGCAGGGTGCTTCAGTTTGCCTCCTGTTCCGAACTCCTCCTACTCCTCATCCTGCCTTTAGGGTACAAAATATTGTAATCGGGCCTAGTCTGGGTTTGTACATGTGAGATACACCTTTTTATATCATATTTTCTATTCCGCTATTCAATATACACCCTTTTGGGGTAAAAAAAATTAAATTGAGGCATAGTCTGTATCGGTACGTGTGAGATACACCTTTCCAATTTTGGGGCGCATCTTCTACCGCCGAGGATTGCAGGTTGATTCAGTTTGCCTCCTGTTCCGAACTCCTCCTACTCCTCATCCTGCCTTTAGGGTACAAAAAATTGTAATCGGGCCTAGTCTGGGTTTGTACGTGTGAGATACAACTTTTTATATCATATTTTCTATTCCGCTATTCAATCTACACCCTTTTGGGGTAAAAAGAATTAAATTGCGGCATAGTTTGTATCGGTACGTGTGAGATACATCTTTCCAATTTTTTGGGCACATCTTACACCGCCGAGGATTGCAGGGTGCTTCAGTGTGCCTCCTGTTCCGAACTCCTCCTACTCCTCATCCTCATCCTGCCTTTAGGGTACAAAAATTTGTAATCGGGGCCTAGTCTGGGTTTGTACGTGTGAGATACACCTTTTTATATCATATTTTCTATTCCGCTATTCAATCTACACCCTTTTGGGGTAAAAAAAATTAAATTGCGGCATAGTCTGTATCGGTACGTGTGAGATACACCTTTCCAATTTTTTGGGCGCATCTTACACCGCCAAGGATTGTAGGGTGCTTCAGTTTGCCTCCTGTTCCGAACTCCTCCTACTCCTCATCCTTATCCTGCCTTTAGGGTACAAAAAGTTGTAATCGGGGCCTAGTCTGGGTTTGTACGTGTGAGATACACCTTTTTATATCATATTTTCTATTCCGCTATTCAATCTACACCCTTTTGGGGTAAAAAGAATTAAATTGTGGCATAGTCTGTATCGGTACGTGTGAGATACACCTTTCCAATTTTCTGGGCGCATCTTCAACCGCCAAGGAATGCAGGGTGCTTCAGTTTGCCTCCTGTTCCGAGCTCCTCCTACTCCTCATCCTCATCCTGCCTTTAGGGTGCAAAATATTGTAATCGGGGCCTAGTCTGGGTTTGTACGTGTGAGAAACACCTTTTTATATCATATTTTCTATTCCGCTATTCAATATACACCCTTTTGGGGTAAAGAAAATTAAATTGCGGCATAGTCTGTATCGGTACGTGTGAGATACACCTTCCCTAATTTTTGGGGCGCATCTTCGACCGCCGAGGATTGCAGGGTGCTTCAGTTTGCCTCCTGTTCCAAACTCCTCCTACTCCTCATCCTGCCTTTAGGTTACAAAAAATTGTAATCGGGGCCTAGTCTGGGTTTGTACGTGTGAGATACACCTTTTTATATCATATTTTCTATTCCGCTATTCAATCTACACCCTTTTGGGGTAAAAAGAATTAAATTGCGGCATAGTCTGTATCGGTACGTGTGAGATACACCTTTCCAATTTTTTGGGCACATCTTCCACCGCGAGGATTGCACGGTGCTTCAGTTTGCCTCCGGTTCCGAACTCCTCCTATTCCTTACCCTTATCCTGCCTTTAGGTTACAAAAAATTGTAATCGGGGCCTAGTCTGGGTTTGTACGTGTGAGATACACCTTTTTGTATCATATTTTCTATTCCGCTATTCAATCTACACCCTTATGGGGTAAAAATAATTAAATTGTGGCATAGTCTGTATCGGTACGTGTGAGATACACCTTTCCAATTTTTTGGGCGCATCTTCCACCGCCGAGGATTGCAGGGTGCTTCAGTTTGCCTCCTGTTCCAAACTCCTCCAACTCCTCATCCTCATCCTGCCTTTAGGGTACAAAAAACTTGTATTCGGGGCCTAGTCTGGGTTTGTACGTGTGAGATACACCTTTTTATATCATATTTTCTATTCCGCTATTCAATCTACAACCTTTTGGGGTAAAAAGAATTAAATTGCGGCATAGTCTGTATCGGTACGTGTGAGATACACCTTTCAAATTTTTGGGCGCATCTTACACCGCCGAGGATTGCAGGGTGCTCCAGTTTGCCTACTGTTCCGAACTCCTCCTACTCCTCATCCTCATCCTGCCTTTAGGGTACAAAAAATTGTAATCAGAGCCTAGTCTTGGTTTGTACATGTGAGATACACTTCTTTATACCATATTTTCTATTCCGCTATTCAATCGACACCCTTTTGGGGTAAAAAAAATTAAATTGCGGTATAGTCTGTATCGGTACGTGTGAGATACACCTTTCCAATTTTTTGGGCGCATCTTCCACCGCCGAGGATTGCAGGGTGCTTCAGTTTGCCTCCTGTTCCGAACTCCTCCTACTCCTCATCCTCATCCTGCCTTTAGGGTACAAAAAATTGTAATCGGGCCTAGTCTGGGTTTGTACGTGTGAGATACACCTTTTTATATCATATTTTCTATTCCGCTATTCAATCTACACCCTTTTGGGGTAAAAGGAATTAAATTGCGGCATAATCTGTATCGGTACGTGTGAGATACATCTTTCCAATATTTTGGGCGCATCTTACACCGCCGAGGATTGCAGGGTGCTTCAGTTTGCCTCCTGTTCCGAACTCCTCCTACTCCTCATCCTGCCTTTAGGGTACAAAATATTGTAATCGGGCCTAGTCTGGGTTTGTACATGTGAGATACACCTTTTTATATCATATTTTCTATTCCGCTATTCAATATACACCCTTTTGGGGTAAAAAAAATTAAATTGAGGCATAGTCTGTATCGGTACGTGTGAGATACACCTTTCCAATTTTGGGGCGCATCTTCTACCGCCGAGGATTGCAGGTTGATTCAGTTTGCCTCCTGTTCCGAACTCCTCCTACTCCTCATCCTGCCTTTAGGGTACAAAAAACTTGTATTCGGGGCCTAGTCTGGGTTTGTACGTGTGAGATACACCTTTTTATATCATATTTTCTATTCCGCTATTCAATCTACACCCTTTTGGGGTAAAAAGAATTAAATTGTGGCATAGTCTGTATCGGTACGTGTGAGATACACCTTTCCAATTTTCTGGGCGCATCTTCAACCGCCAAGGAATGCAGGGTGCTTCAGTTTGCCTCCTGTTCCGAACTCCTCCTACTCCTCATCCTCATCCTGCCTTTAGGGTGCAAAATATTGTAATCGGGGCCTAGTCTGGGTTTGTACGTGTGAGAAACACCTTTTTATATCATATTTTCTATTCCGCTATTCAATATACACCCTTTTGGGGTAAAGAAAATTAAATTGCGGCATAGTCTGTATCGGTACGTGTGAGATACACCTTCCCTAATTTTTGGGGCGCATCTTCGACCGCCGAGGATTGCAGGGTGCTTCAGTTTGCCTCCTGTTCCAAACTCCTCCTACTCCTCATCCTGCCTTTAGGTTACAAAAAATTGTAATCGGGGCCTAGTCTGGGTTTGTACGTGTGAGATACACCTTTTTATATCATATTTTCTATTCCGCTATTCAATCTACACCCTTTTGGGGTAAAAAGAATTAAATTGCGGCATAGTCTGTATCGGTACGTGTGAGATACACCTTTCCAATTTTTTGGGCACATCTTCCACCGCGAGGATTGCACGGTGCTTCAGTTTGCCTCCGGTTCCGAACTCCTCCTATTCCTTACCCTTATCCTGCCTTTAGGTTACAAAAAATTGTAATCGGGGCCTAGTCTGGGTTTGTACGTGTGAGATACACCTTTTTGTATCATATTTTCTATTCCGCTATTCAATCTACACCCTTTTGGGGTAAAAAGAATTAAATTGTGGCATAGTCTGTATCGGTACGTGTGAGATACACCTTTCCAATTTTTTGGGCGCATCTTCCACCGCCCAGGATTGCAGGGTGCTTCAGTTTGCCTCCTGTTCCAAACTCCTCCAACTCCTCATCCTCATCCTGCCTTTAGGGTACAAAAAACTTGTATTCGGGGCCTAGTCTGGGTTTGTACGTGTGAGATACACCTTTTTATATCATATTTTCTATTCCGCTATTCAATCTACAACCTTTTGGGGTAAAAAGAATTAAATTGCGGCATAGTCTGTATCGGTACGTGTGAGATACACCTTTCAAATTTTTGGGCGCATCTTACACCGCCGAGGATTGCAGGGTGCTCCAGTTTGCCTACTGTTCCGAACTCCTCCTACTCCTCATCCTCATCCTGCCTTTTGGGTACAAAAAATTGTAATCAGAGCCTAGTCTTGGTTTGTACGTGTGAGATACACTTCTTTATACCATATTTTCTATTCCGCTATTCAATCGACACCCTTTTGGGGTAAAAAAAATTAAATTGCGGTATAGTCTGTATCGGTACGTGTGAGATACACCTTTCCAATTTTTTGGGCGCATCTTCCACCGCCGAGGATTGCAGGGTGCTTCAGTTTGCCTCCTGTTCCGAACTCCTCCTACTCCTCATCCTCATCCTGCCTTTAGGGTACAAAAAATTGTAATCGGGCCTAGTCTGGGTTTGTACGTGTGAGATACAACTTTTTATATCATATTTTCTATTCCGCTATTCAATCTACACCCTTTTGGGGTAAAAAGAATTAAATTGCGGCATAGTTTGTATCGGTACGTGTGAGATACATCTTTCCAATTTTTTGGCACATCTTACACCGCCGAGGATTGCAGGGTGCTTCAGTGTGCCTCCTGTTCCGAACTCCTCCTACTCCTCATCCTCATCCTGCCTTTAGGGTACAAAAATTTGTAATCGGGGCCTAGTCTGGGTTTGTACGTGTGAGATACACCTTTTTATATCATATTTTCTATTCCGCTATTCAATCTACACCCTTTTGGGGTAAAAAAAATTAAATTGCGGCATAGTCTGTATCGGTACGTGTGAGATACACCTTTCCAATTTTTTGGGCGCATCTTACACCGCCAAGGATTGTAGGGTGCTTCAGTTTGCCTCCTGTTCCGAACTCCTCCTACTCCTCATCCTTATCCTGCCTTTAGGGTACAAAAAGTTGTAATCGGGGCCTAGTCTGGGTTTGTACGTGTGAGATACACCTTTTTATATCATATTTTCTATTCCGCTATTCAATCTACACCCTTTTGGGGTAAAAAGAATTAAATTGTGGCATAGTCTGTATCGGTACGTGTGAGATACACCTTTCCAATTTTCTGGGCGCATCTTCAACCGCCAAGGAATGCAGGGTGCTTCAGTTTGCCTCCTGTTCCGAACTCCTCCTACTCCTCATCCTCATATTGCCTTTAGGGTGCAAAATATTGTAATCGGGGCCTAGTCTGGGTTTGTACGTGTGAGAAACACCTTTTTATATCATATTTTCTATTCCGCTATTCAATATACACCCTTTTGGGGTAAAGAAAATTAAATTGCGGCATAGTCTGTATCGGTACGTGTGAGATACACCTTCCCTAATTTTTGGGGCGCATCTTCGACCGCCGAGGATTGCAGGGTGCTTCAGTTTGCCTCCTGTTCCAAACTCCTCCTACTCCTCATCCTGCCTTTAGGTTACAAAAAATTGTAATCGGGGCCTAGTCTGGGTTTGTACGTGTGAGATACACCTTTTTATATCATATTTTCTATTCCGCTATTCAATCTACACCCTTTTGGGGTAAAAAGAATTAAATTGCGGCATAGTCTGTATCGGTACGTGTGAGATACACCTTTCCAATTTTTTGGGCACATCTTCCACCGCGAGGATTGCACGGTGCTTCAGTTTGCCTCCGGTTCCGAACTCCTCCTACTCCTTACCCTTATCCTGCCTTTAGGTTACAAAAAATTGTAATCGGGGCCTAGTCTGGGTTTGTACGTGTGAGATACACCTTTTTGTATCATATTTTCTATTCCGCTATTCAATCTACACCCTTTTGGGGTAAAAATAATTAAATTGTGGCATAGTCTGTATCGGTACGTGTGAGATACACCTTTCCAATTTTTTGGGCGCATCTTCCACCGCCGAGGATTGCAGGGTGCTTCAGTTTGCCTCCTGTTCCAAACTCCTCCAACTCCTCATCCTCATCCTGCCTTTAGGGTACAAAAAATTGTAATCGGGGCCTAGTCTGGGTTTGTACGTGTGAGATACACCTTTTTATATCATATTTTCTATTCCGCTATTCAATCTACACCCTTTTGGGGTAAAAATATTTAAATTGCGGCATAGTCTGTATCGGTACGTGTGAGATACACCTTTTAAATTTTTGGGCGCATCTTACACCGCCGAGGATTGCAGGGTGCTCCAGTTTGCCTACTGTTCCGAACTCCTCCTACTCCTCATCCTCATCCTGCCTTTAGGGTACAAAAAATTGTAATCGGGGCCTAGTCTGGGTTTGTACGTGTGAGATAAACTTTTTTATACCATATTTTCTATTCCGCTATTCAATCTACATCCTTTTGGGGTAAAAGGAATTAAATTGCGGCATAATCTGTATCGGTACGTGTGAGATACATCTTTCCAATTTTTTGGGCGCATCTTACACCGCCGAGGATTGCAGGGTGCTTCAGTTTGCCTCCTGTTCCGAACTCCTCCTACTCCTCATCCTGCCTTTAGGGTACAAAATATTGTAATCGGGCCTAGTCTGGGTTTGTACATGTGAGATACACCTTTTTATATCATATTTTCTATTCCGCTATTCAATATACACCCTTTTGGGGTAAAAATAATTAAATTGCGGCATAGTCTGTATCGGTACGTGTGAGATACACCTTTCCAATTTTTTGGGCGCATCGTCCACCGCCAAGGATTGCAGGGTGCTTCAGTTTGCCTCCTGTTCCGAACTCCTCCTACTCCTCATCCTGCCTTTAGGGTACACAAAATTGTAATCGGGGCCTAGTCTGGGTTTGTACGTGTGAGATACACCATTTTATATCATATTTTCTATTCCGCTATTCAATCTACACCATTTTGGGGTAAAAATAATTAAATTGCGGCATAGTCTGTATCGGTACGTGTGAGATACACCTTTCCAATTTTTTGGGCGCATCGTCCACCGCCAAGGATTGCAGGGTGCTTCAGTTTGCCTCCTGTTCCGAACTCCTCCTACTCCTCATCCTGCCTTTAGGGTACAAAATATTGTAATCGGGCCTAGTCTGGGTTTGTACATGTGAGATACACCTTTTTATATCATATTTTCTATTCCGCTATTCAATATACACCCTTTTGGGGTAAAAAAAATTAAATTGAGGCATAGTCTGTATCGGTACGTGTGAGATACACCTTTCCAATTTTGGGGCGCATCTTCTACCGCCGAGGATTGCAGGTTGATTCAGTTTGCCTCCTGTTCCGAACTCCTCCTACTCCTCATCCTGCCTTTAGGGTACAAAAAACTTGTATTCGGGGCCTAGTCTGGGTTTGTACGTGTGAGATACACCTTTTTATATCATATTTTCTATTCCGCTATTCAATCTACAACCTTTTGGGGTAAAAAGAATTAAATTGCGGCATAGTCTGTATCGGTAAGTGTGAGATACACCTTTCCAATTTTCTGGGCGCATCTTCAACCGCCAAGGAATGCAGGGTGCTTCAGTTTGCCTCCTGTTCCGAACTCCTCCTACTCCTCATCCTCATCCTGCCTTTAGGGTGCAAAATATTGTAATCGGGGCCTAGTCTGGGTTTGTACGTGTGAGAAACACCTTTTTATATCATATTTTCTATTCCGCTATTCAATATACACCCTTTTGGGGTAAAGAAAATTAAATTGCGGCATAGTCTGTATCGGTACGTGTGAGATACACCTTCCCTAATTTTTGGGGCGCATCTTCGACCGCCAAGGATTGCAGGGTGCTTCAGTTTGCCTCCTGTTCCAAACTCCTCCTACTCCTCATCCTGCCTTTAGGTTACAAAAAATTGTAATCGGGGCCTAGTCTGGGTTTGTACGTGTGAGATACACCTTTTTATATCATATTTTCTATTCCGCTATTCAATCTACACCCTTTTGGGGTAAAAAGAATTAAATTGCGGCATAGTCTGTATCGGTACGTGTGAGATACACCTTTCCAATTTTTTGGGCACATCTTCCACCGCGAGGATTGCACGGTGCTTCAGTTTGCCTCCGGTTCCGAACTCCTCCTATTCCTTACCCTTATCCTGCCTTTAGGTTACAAAAAATTGTAATCGGGGCCTAGTCTGGGTTTGTACGTGTGAGATACACCTTTTTGTATCATATTTTCTATTCCGCTATTCAATTTACACCCTTTTGGGGTAAAAATAATTAAATTGTGGCATAGTCTGTATCGGTACGTGTGAGATACACCTTTCCAATTTTTTGGGCGCATCTTCCACCGCCGAGGATTGCAGGGTGCTTCAGTTTGCCTCCTGTTCCAAACTCCTCCAACTCCTCATCCTCATCCTGCCTTTAGGGTACAAAAAACTTGTATTCGGGGCCTAGTCTGGGTTTGTACGTGTGAGATACACCTTTTTATATCATATTTTCTATTCCGCTATTCAATCTACAACCTTTTGGGGTAAAAAGAATTAAATTGCGGCATAGTCTGTATCGGTACGTGTGAGATACACCTTTCAAATTTTTGGGCGCATCTTACACCGCCGAGGATTGCAGGGTGCTCCAGTTTGCCTACTGTTCCGAACTCCTCCTACTCCTCATCCTCATCCTGCCTTTAGGGTACAAAAAATTGTAATCAGAGCCTAGTCTTGGTTTGTACGTGTGAGATACACTTCTTTATACCATATTTTCTATTCCGCTATTCAATCGACACCCTTTTGGGGTAAAAAAAATTAAATTGCGGTATAGTCTGTATCGGTACGTGTGAGATACACCTTTCCAATTTTTTGGGCGCATCTTCCACCGCCAAGGATTGCAGGGTGCTTCAGTTTGCCTCCTGTTCCGAACTCCTCCTACTCCTCATCCTGCCTTTAGGGTACACAAAATTGTAATCGGGGCCTAGTCTGGGTTTGTACGTGTGAGATACACCATTTTATATCATATTTTCTATTCCGCTATTCAATCTACACCATTTTGGGGTAAAAATAATTAAATTGCGGCATAGTCTGTATCGGTACGTGTGAGATACACCTTTCCAATTTTTTGGGCGCATCGTCCACCGCCAAGGATTGCAGGGTGCTTCAGTTTGCCTCCTGTTCCGAACTCCTCCTACTCCTCATCCTGCCTTTAGGGTACAAAATATTGTAATCGGGCCTAGTCTGGGTTTGTACATGTGAGATACACCTTTTTATATCATATTTTCTATTCCGCTATTCAATATACACCCTTTTGGGGTAAAAAAAATTAAATTGAGGCATAGTCTGTATCGGTACGTGTGAGATACACCTTTCCAATTTTGGGGCGCATCTTCTACCGCCGAGGATTGCAGGTTGATTCAGTTTGCCTCCTGTTCCGAACTCCTCCTACTCCTCATCCTGCCTTTAGGGTACAAAAAACTTGTATTCGGGGCCTAGTCTGGGTTTGTACGTGTGAGATACACCTTTTTATATCATATTTTCTATTCCGCTATTCAATCTACACCCTTTTGGGGTAAAAAAAATTAAATTGCGGCATAGTCTGTATCGGTACGTGTGAGATACACCTTTCCAATTTTTTGGGCGCATCTTACACCGCCAAGGATTGTAGGGTGCTTCAGTTTGCCTCCTGTTCCGAACTCCTCCTACTCTTCATCCTTATCCTGCCTTTAGGGTACAAAAAGTTGTAATCGGGGCCTAGTCTGGGTTTGTACGTGTGAGATACACCTTTTTATATCATATTTTCTATTCCGCTATTCAATCTACACCCTTTTGGGGTAAAAAGAATTAAATTGCGGCATAGTCTGTATCGGTACGTGTGAGATACACCTTTCCAATTTTCTGGGCGCATCTTCAACCGCCAAGGAATGCAGGGTGCTTCAGTTTGCCTCCTGTTCCGAACTCCTCCTACTCCTCATCCTCATCCTGCCTTTAGGGTGCAAAATATTGTAATCGGGGCCTAGTCTGGGTTTGTACGTGTGAGAAACACCTTTTTATATCATATTTTCTATTCCGCTATTCAATATACACCCTTTTGGGGTAAAGAAAATTAAATTGCGGCATAGTCTGTATCGGTACGTGTGAGATACACCTTCCCTAATTTTTGGGGCGCATCTTCGACCGCCGAGGATTGCAGGGTGCTTCAGTTTGCCTCCTGTTCCAAACTCCTCCTACTCCTCATCCTGCCTTTAGGTTACAAAAAATTGTAATCGGGGCCTAGTCTGGGTTTGTACGTGTGAGATACACCTTTTTATATCATATTTTCTATTCCGCTATTCAATCTACACCCTTTTGGGGTAAAAAGAATTAAATTGCGGCATAGTCTGTATCGGTACGTGTGAGATACACCTTTCCAATTTTTTGGGCACATCTTCCACCGCGAGGATTGCACGGTGCTTCAGTTTGCCTCCGGTTCCGAACTCCTCCTACTCCTTACCCTTATCCTGCCTTTAGGTTACAAAAAATTGTAATCGGGGCCTAGTCTGGGTTTGTACGTGTGAGATACACCTTTTTGTATCATATTTTCTATTCCGCTATTCAATCTACACCCTTTTGGGGTAAAAATAATTAAATTGTGGCATAGTCTGTATCGGTACGTGTGAGATACACCTTTCCAATTTTTTGGGCGCATCTTCCACCGCCGAGGATTGCAGGGTGCTTCAGTTTGCCTCCTGTTCCAAACTCCTCCAACTCCTCATCCTCATCCTGCCTTTAGGGTACAAAAAATTGTAATCGGGGCCTAGTCTGGGTTTGTACGTGTGAGATACACCTTTTTATATCATATTTTCTATTCCGCTATTCAATCTACACCCTTTTGGGGTAAAAATAATTAAATTGCGGCATAGTCTGTATCGGTACGTGTGAGATACACCTTTTAAATTTTTGGGCGCATCTTACACCGCCGAGGATTGCAGGGTGCTCCAGTTTGCCTCCTGTTCCGAACTCCTCCTACTCCTCATCCTCATCCTGCCTTTAGGGTACAAAAATTTGTAATCGGGGCCTAGTCTGGGTTTGTACGTGTGAGATACACCTTTTTATATCATATTTTCTATTCCGCTATTCAATCTACACCCTTTTGGGGTAAAAAAAATTAAATTGCGGCATAGTCTGTATCGGTACGTGTGAGATACACCTTTCCAATTTTTTGGGCGCATCTTACACCGCCGAGGATTGCAGGGTGCTTCAGTTTGCCTCCTGTTCCGAACTCCTCCTACTCCTTATCCTCATCCTGCCTTTAGGGTAAAAAAAATTGTAATCGGGGCCTAGTCTGGGTTTGTACGTGTGAGATACACCTTTTTAGATCATATTTTCTATTCCGCTATTCAATCTACACCCTTTTGGGGTAAAAGGAATTAAATTGCGGCATAATCTGTATCGGTACGTGTGAGATACATCTTTCCAATTTTTTGGGCGCATCTTACACCGCCGAGGATTGCAGGGTGCTTCAGTTTGCCTCCTGTTCCGAACTCCTCCTACTCCTCATCCTGCCTTTAGGGTACACAAAATTGTAATCGGGGCCTAGTCTGGGTTTGTACGTGTGAGATACACCATTTTATATCATATTTTCTATTCCGCTATTCAATCTACACCATTTTGGGGTAAAAATAATTAAATTGCGGCATAGTCTGTATCGGTACGTGTGAGATACACCTTTCCAATTTTTTGGGCGCATCGTCCACCGCCAAGGATTGCAGGGTGCTTCAGTTTGCCTCCTGTTCCGAACTCCTCCTACTCCTCATCCTGCCTTTAGGGTACAAAATATTGTAATCGGGCCTAGTCTGGGTTTGTACATGTGAGATACACCTTTTTATATCATATTTTCTATTCCGCTATTCAATATACACCCTTTTGGGGTAAAAAAAATTAAATTGCGGCATAGTCTGTATCGGTACGTGTGAGATACACCTTTCCAATTTTGGGGCGCATCTTCTACCGCCGAGGATTGCAGGTTGATTCAGTTTGCCTCCTGTTCCGAACTCCTCCTACTCCTCATCCTGCCTTTAGGGTACAAAAAACTTGTATTCGGGGCCTAGTCTGGGTTTGTACGTGTGAGATACACCTTTTTATATCATATTTTCTATTCCGCTATTCAATCTACAACCTTTTGGGGTAAAAAGAATTAAATTGCGGCATAGTCTGTATCGGTAAGTGTGAGATACACCTTTCCAATTTTCTGGGCGCATCTTCAACCGCCAAGGAATGCAGGGTGCTTCAGTTTGCCTCCTGTTCCGAACTCCTCCTACTCCTCATCCTCATCCTGCCTTTAGGGTGCAAAATATTGTAATCGGGGCCTAGTCTGGGTTTGTACGTGTGAGAAACACCTTTTTATATCATATTTTCTATTCCGCTATTCAATATACACCCTTTTGGGGTAAAGAAAATTAAATTGCGGCATAGTCTGTATCGGTACGTGTGAGATACACCTTCCCTAATTTTTGGGGCGCATCTTCGACCGCCGAGGATTGCAGGGTGCTTCAGTTTGCCTCCTGTTCCAAACTCCTCCTACTCCTCATCCTGCCTTTAGGTTACAAAAAATTGTAATCGGGGCCTAGTCTGGGTTTGTACGTGTGAGATACACCTTTTTATATCATATTTTCTATTCCGCTATTCAATCTACACCCTTTTGGGGTAAAAAGAATTAAATTGCGGCATAGTCTGTATCGGTACGTGTGAGATACACCTTTCCAATTTTTTGGGCACATCTTCCACCGCGAGGATTGCACGGTGCTTCAGTTTGCCTCCGGTTCCGAACTCCTCCTATTCCTTACCCTTATCCTGCCTTTAGGTTACAAAAAATTGTAATCGGGGCCTAGTCTGGGTTTGTACGTGTGAGATACACCTTTTTGTATCATATTTTCTATTCCGCTATTCAATTTACACCCTTTTGGGGTAAAAATAATTAAATTGTGGCATAGTCTGTATCGGTACGTGTGAGATACACCTTTCCAATTTTTTGGGCGCATCTTCCACCGCCGAGGATTGCAGGGTGCTTCAGTTTGCCTCCTGTTCCAAACTCCTCCAACTCCTCATCCTCATCCTGCCTTTAGGGTACAAAAAACTTGTATTCGGGGCCTAGTCTGGGTTTGTACGTGTGAGATACACCTTTTTATATCATATTTTCTATTCCGCTATTCAATCTACAACCTTTTGGGGTAAAAAGAATTAAATTGCGGCATAGTCTGTATCGGTACGTGTGAGATACACCTTTCAAATTTTTGGGCGCATCTTACACCGCCGAGGATTGCAGGGTGCTCCAGTTTGCCTACTGTTCCGAACTCCTCCTACTCCTCATCCTCATCCTGCCTTTAGGGTACAAAAAATTGTAATCAGAGCCTAGTCTTGGTTTGTACGTGTGAGATACACTTCTTTATACCATATTTTCTATTCCGCTATTCAATCGACACCCTTTTGGGGTAAAAAAAATTAAATTGCGGTATAGTCTGTATCGGTACGTGTGAGATACACCTTTCCAATTTTTTGGGCGCATCTTCCACCGCCGAGGATTGCAGGGTGCTTCAGTTTGCCTCCTGTTCCGAACTCCTCCTACTCCTCATCCTCATCCTGCCTTTAGGGTACAAAAAATTGTAATCGGGCCTAGTCTGGGTTTGTACGTGTGAGATACAACTTTTTATATCATATTTTCTATTCCGCTATTCAATCTACACCCTTTTGGGGTAAAAAGAATTAAATTACGGCATAGTTTGTATCGGTACGTGTGAGATACATCTTTCCAATTTTTTGGGCACATCTTACACCGCCGAGGATTGCAGGGTGCTTCAGTGTGCCTCCTGTTCCGAACTCCTCCTACTCCTCATCCTCATCCTGCCTTTAGGGTACAAAAATTTGTAATCGGGGCCTAGTCTGGGTTTGTACGTGTGAGATACACCTTTTTATATCATATTTTCTATTCCGCTATTCAATCTACACCCTTTTGGGGTAAAAAAAATTAAATTGCGGCATAGTCTGTATCGGTACGTGTGAGATACACCTTTCCAATTTTTTGGGCGCATCTTACACCGCCAAGGATTGTAGGGTGCTTCAGTTTGCCTCCTGTTCCGAACTCCTCCTACTCCTCATCCTTATCCTGCCTTTAGGGTACAAAAAGTTGTAATCGGGGCCTAGTCTGGGTTTGTACGTGTGAGATACACCTTTTTATATCATATTTTCTATTCCGCTATTCAATCTACACCCTTTTGGGGTAAAAAGAATTAAATTGCGGCATAGTCTGTATCGGTACGTGTGAGATACACCTTTCCAATTTTCTGGGCGCATCTTCAACCGCCAAGGAATGCAGGGTGCTTCAGTTTGCCTCCTGTTCCGAACTCCTCCTACTCCTCATCCTCATCCTGCCTTTAGGGTGCAAAATATTGTAATCGGGGCCTAGTCTGGGTTTGTACGTGTGAGAAACACCTTTTTATATCATATTTTCTATTCCGCTATTCAATATACACCCTTTTGGGGTAAAGAAAATTAAATTGCGGCATAGTCTGTATCGGTACGTGTGAGATACACCTTCCCTAATTTTTGGGGCGCATCTTCGACCGCCGAGGATTGCAGGGTGTTTCAGTTTGCCTCCTGTTCCAAACTCCTCCTACTCCTCATCCTGCCTTTAGGTTACAAAAAATTGTAATCGGGGCCTAGTCTGGGTTTGTACGTGTGAGATACACCTTTTTATATCATATTTTCTATTCCGCTATTCAATCTACACCCTTTTGGGGTAAAAAGAATTAAATTGCGGCATAGTCTGTATCGGTACGTGTGAGATACACCTTTCCAATTTTTTGGGCACATCTTCCACCGCGAGGATTGCACGGTGCTTCAGTTTGCCTCCGGTTCCGAACTCCTCCTACTCCTTACCCTTATCCTGCCTTTAGGTTACAAAAAATTGTAATCGGGGCCTAGTCTGGGTTTGTACGTGTGAGATACACCTTTTTGTATCATATTTTCTATTCCGCTATTCAATCTACACCCTTTTGGGGTAAAAATAATTAAATTGTGGCATAGTCTGTATCGGTACGTGTGAGATACACCTTTCCAATTTTTGGGCGCATCTTCCACCGCCGAGGATTGCAGGGTGCTTCAGTTTGCCTCCTGTTCCAAACTCCTCCAACTCCTCATCCTCATCCTGCCTTTAGGGTACAAAAAATTGTAATCGGGGCCTAGTCTGGGTTTGTACGTGTGAGATACACCTTTTTATATCATATTTTCTATTCCGCTATTCAATCTACACCCTTTTGGGGTAAAAATAATTAAATTGCGGCATAGTCTGTATCGGTACGTGTGAGATACACCTTTTAAATTTTTGGGCGCATCTTACACCGCCGAGGATTGCAGGGTGCTCCAGTTTGCCTCCTGTTCCGAACTCCTCCTACTCCTCATCCTCATCCTGCCTTTAGGGTACAAAAATTTGTAATCGGGGCCTAGTCTGGGTTTGTACGTGTGAGATACACCTTTTTATATCATATTTTCTATTCCGCTATTCAATCTACACCCTTTTGGGGTAAAAAAAATTAAATTGCGGCATAGTCTGTATCGGTACGTGTGAGATACACCTTTCCAATTTTTTGGGCGCATCTTACACCGCCGAGGATTGCAGGGTGCTTCAGTTTGCCTCCTGTTCCGAACTCCTCCTACTCCTTATCCTCATCCTGCCTTTATGGTAAAAAAAATTGTAATCGGGGCCTAGTCTGGGTTTGTACGTGTGAGATACACCTTTTTAGATCATATTTTCTATTCCGCTATTCAATCTACACCCTTTTGGGGTAAAAGGAATTAAATTGCGGCATAATCTGTATCGGTACGTGTGAGATACATCTTTCCAATTTTTTGGGCGCATCTTACACCGCCGAGGATTGCAGGGTGCTTCAGTTTGCCTCCTGTTCCGAACTCCTCCTACTCCTCATCCTGCCTTTAGGGTACACAAAATTGTAATCGGGGCCTAGTCTGGGTTTGTACGTGTGAGATACACCATTTTATATCATATTTTCTATTCCGCTATTCAATCTACACCATTTTGGGGTAAAAATAATTAAATTGCGGCATAGTCTGTATCGGTACGTGTGAGATACACCTTTCCAATTTTTTGGGCGCATCGTCCACCGCCAAGGATTGCAGGGTGCTTCAGTTTGCCTCCTGTTCCGAACTCCTCCTACTCCTCATCCTGCCTTTAGGGTACAAAATATTGTAATCGGGCCTAGTCTGGGTTTGTACATGTGAGATACACCTTTTTATATCATATTTTCTATTCCGCTATTCAATATACACCCTTTTGGGGTAAAAAAAATTAAATTGCGGCATAGTCTGTATCGGTACGTGTGAGATACACCTTTCCAATTTTGGGGCGCATCTTCTACCGCCGAGGATTGCAGGGTGCTTCAGTTTGCCTCCTGTTCCGAACTCCTCCTACTCCTCATCCTGCCTTTAGGGTACAAAAAACTTGTAATCGGGGCCTAGTCTGGGTTTGTACGTGTGAGATACACCTTTTTATATCATATTTTCTATTCCGCTATTCAATCTACACCCTTTTGGGGTAAAAAGAATTAAATTGCGGCATAGTCTGTATCGGTACGTGTGAGATACACCTTTCAAATTTTTGGACGCATCTTAAACCGCCGAGGATTGCAGGGTGCTCCAGTTTGCCTACTGTTCTGAACTCCTCCTACTCCTCATCCTCATCCTGCCTTTAGGGTACAAAAAATTGTAATCAGAGCCTAGTCTTGGTTTATACGTGTGAGATACACCTTTTTATATCATATTTTCTATTCCGCTATTCAATCTACACCCTTTTGGGGTAAAAAGAATTAAATTGCGGCATAGTCTGTATCGGTACGTGTGAGATACACCTTTCCAATTTTCTGGGCGCATCTTCCACCGCCAAGGATTGCAGGGTGCTTCAGTTTGCCTCCTGTTCCGAACTCCTCCTACTCCTCATCCTCATCCTGCCTTTAGGGTACAAAATATTGTAATCGGGGCCTAGTCTGGGTTTGTACGTGTGAGAAACACCTTTTTATATCATATTTTCTATTCCGCTATTCAATATACACCCTTTTGGAGTAAAGAAAATTAAATTGCGGCATAGTCTGTATCGGTACGTGTGAGATACACCTTCCCTAATTTTTGGGGCGCATCTTCGACCGCCGAGGATTGCAGGGTGCTTCAGTTTGCCTCCTGTTCCGAACTCCTCCTACTCCTCATCCTGCCTTTAGGTTACAAAAAATTGTAATCGGGGCCTAGTCTGGGTTTGTACGTGTGAGATACACCTTTTTATATCATATTTTCTATTCCGCTATTCAATCTACACCCTTTTGGGGTAAAAAGAATTAAATTGCGGCATAGTCTGTATCGGTACGTGTGAGATACACCTTTCCAATTTTTTGGGCACATCTTCCACCGCGAGGATTGCACGGTGCTTCAGTTTGCCTCCGGTTCCGAACTCCTCCAACTCCTCATCCTCATCCTGCCTTTAGGGTACAAAAAATTGTAATCGGGGCCTAGTCTGGGTTTGTACGTGTGAGATACACCTTTTTATATCATATTTTCTATTCCGCTATTCAATCTACACCCTTTTGGGGTAAAAATAATTAAATTGCGGCATAGTCTGTATCGGTACGTGTGAGATACACCTTTTAAATTTTTGGGCGCATCTTACACCGCCGAGGATTGCAGGGTGCTCCAGTTTGCCTACTGTTCCGAACTCCTCCTACTCCTCATCCTCATCCTGCCTTTAGGGTACAAAAAATTGTAATCGGGGCCTAGTCTGGGTTTGTACGTGTGAGATAAACTTTTTTATACCATATTTTCTATTCCGCTATTCAATCTACACCCTTTTGGGGAAAAAAAAATTACATTGCGTCATAGTCTGTATCGCTACGTGTGAGATACACCTTTCCAATTTTTTGGGCGCATCTTACACCGCCGAGGATTGCAGGGTGCTTCAGTTTGCCTCCTCTTCCGAACTCCTCCTACTCCTCATCCTCATCCTGCCTTTAGGGTAAAAAAAATTGTAATCGGGGCCTAGTCTGGGTTTGTACGTGTGAGATACACCTTTTTATATCATATTTTCTATTCCGCTTTTCAATCTACACCCTTTTGGGGTAAAAGGAATTAAATTGCGGCATAATCTGTATCGGTAGGTGTGAGATACACCTTTCCAATTTTCTGGGCGCATCTTCCACCGCCAAGGATTGCAGGGTGCTTCAGTTTGCCTCCTGTTCCGAACTCCTCCTACTCCTCATCCTCATCCTGCCTTTAGGGTACAAGATATTGTAATCGGGGCCTAGTCTGGGTTTGTACGTGTGAGAAACACCTTTTTATATCATATTTTCTATTCCGCTATTCAATATACACCCTTTTGGAGTAAAGAAAATTAAATTGCGGCATAGTCTGTATCGGTACGTGTGAGATACACCTTCCCTAATTTTTGGTGCGCATCTTCGACCGCCGAGGATTGCAGGGTGCTTCAGTTTGCCTCCTGTTCCGAACTCCTCCTACTCCTCATCCTGCCTTTAGGTTACAAAAAATTGTAATCGGGGCCTAGTCTGGGTTTGTACGTGTGAGATACACCTTTTTATATCATATTTTCTATTCCGCTATTCAATCTACACCCTTTTGGGGTAAAAAGAATTAAATTGCGGCATAGTCTGTATCGGTACGTGTGAGATACACCTTTCCAATTTTTTGGGCACATCTTCCACCGCGAGGATTGCACGGTGCTTCAGTTTGCCTCCGGTTCCGAACTCCTCCTACTCCTTACCCTTATCCTGCCTTTAGGTTACAAAAAATTGTAATCGGGGCCTAGTCTGGGTTTGTACGTGTGAGATACACCTTTTTGTATCATATTTTCTATTCCGCTATTCAATCTACACCCTTTTGGGGTAAAAATAATTAAATTGCGGCATAGTCTGTATCGGTACGTGTGAGATACACCTTTCCAATTTTTTGGGCGCATCTTCCACCGCCGAGGATTGCAGGGTGCTTCAGTTTGCCTCCTGTTCCAAACTCCTCCAACTCCTCATCCTCATCCTGCCTTTAGGGTACAAAAAATTGTAATCGGGGCCTAGTCTGGGTTTGTACGTGTGAGATACACCTTTTTATATCATATTTTCTATTCCGCTATTCAATCTACACCCTTTTGGGGTAAAAATAATTAAATTGCGGCATAGTCTGTATCGGTACGTGTGAGATACACCTTTTAAATTTTTGGGCGCATCTTACACCGCCGAGGATTGCAGGGTGCTCCAGTTTGCCTACTGTTCCGAACTCCTCCTACTCCTCATCCTCATCCTGCCTTTAGGGTACAAAAAATTGTAATCGGGGCCTAGTCTGGGTTTGTACGTGTGAGATAAACTTTTTTATACCATATTTTCTATTCCGCTATTCAATCTACACCCTTTTGGGGAAAAAAAAATTACATTGCGTCATAGTCTGTATCGCTACGTGTGAGATACACCTTTCCAATTTTTTGGGCGCATCTTACACCGCCGAGGATTGCAGGGTGCTTCAGTTTGCCTCCTCTTCCGAACTCCTCCTACTCCTCATCCTCATCCTGCCTTTAGGGTAAAAAAAATTGTAATCGGGGCCTAGTCTGGGTTTGTACGTGTGAGATACACCTTTTTATATCATATTTTCTATTCCGCTTTTCAATCTACACCCTTTTGGGGTAAAAGGAATTAAATTGCGGCATAATCTGTATCGGTACGTGTGAGATACATCTTTCCAATTTTTTGGGCGCATCTTACACCGCCGAGGATTGCAGGGTGCTTCAGTTTGCGTCCTATTCCGAACTCCTCCTACTCCTCATCCTGCCTTTAGGGTACACAAAATTGTAATCGGGGCCTAGTCTGGGTTTGTACGTGTGAGATACACCATTTTATATCATATTTTCTATTCCGCTATTCAATCTACACCATTTTGGGGTAAAAATAATTAAATTGCGGCATAGTCTGTATCGGTACGTGTGAGATACACCTTTCAAATTTTTTGGGCGCATCGTCCACCGCCAAGGATTGCAGGGTGCTTCAGTTTGCCTCCTGTTCCGAACTCCTCCTACTCCTCATCCTCATCCTGCCTTTAGGGTACAAAATATTGTAATCGGGCCTAGTCTGGGTTTGTACATGTGAGATACACCTTTTTATATCATATTTTCTATTCCGCTATTCAATATACACCCTTTTGGGGTAAAAAAAATTAAATTGCGGCATAGTCTGTATCGGTACGTGTGAGATACACCTTTCCAATTTTGGGGCGCATCTTCTACCACCGAGGATTGCAGGGTGCTTCAGTTTGCCTCCTGTTCCGAACTCCTCCTACTCCTCATCCTGCCTTTAGGGTACAAAAAACTTGTATTCGGGGCCTAGTCTGGGTTTGTACGTGTGAGATACACCTTTTTTTATCATATTTTCTATTCCGCTATTCAATCTACAACCTTTTGGGGTAAAAAGAATTAAATTGCGGCATAGTCTGTATCGGTACGTGTGAGATACACCTTTCAAATTTTTGGACGCATCTTACACCGCCGAGGATTGCAGGGTGCTCCAGTTTGCCTACTGTTCCGAACTCCTCCTACTCCTCATCCTCATCCTGCCTTTAGGGTACAAAAAATTGTAATCAGAGCCTAGTCTTGGTTTGTACGTGTGAGATACACTTCTTTATACCATATTTTCTATTCCGCTATTCAATCGACACCCTTTTGGGGTAAAAAAAATTAAATTGCGGTATAGTCTGTATCGGTACGTGTGAGATACACCTTTCCAATTTTTTGGGCGCATCTTCCACCGCAGAGGATTGCAGGGTGCTTCAGTTTGCCTCCTGTTCCGAACTCCTCCTACTCCTCATCCTCATCCTGCCTTTAGGGTACAAAAAATTGTAATCGGGCCTAGTCTGGGTTTGTACGTGTGAGATACAACTTTTTATATCATATTTTCTATTCCGCTATTCAATCTACACCCTTTTGGGGTAAAAAGAATTAAATTGCGGCATAGTTTGTATGGGTACGTGTGAGATACATCTTTCCAATTTTTTGGGCACATCTTACACCGCCGAGGATTGCAGGGTGCTTCAGTTTGCCTCCTGTTCCGAACTCCTCCTACTCCTCATCCTCATCCTGCTTTAGGGTACAAAAAATTGTAATCGGGGCCTAGTCTGGGTTTGTACATGTGAGATACACCTTTTTATATCATATTTTCTATTCCGCTATTTAATCTACACCCTTTTGGGGTAAAAAGAATTAAATTGCGGCATAGTCTGTATCGGTACTTGTGAGATACACCTTTCAAATTTTTTGCCGCATCTCACACTGCAGAGGATTTCAGGGTGCTTCAGTTTGCCTCCGGTTCCGAACTCCTCCTACTCCTCACCCTTATCCTGCCTTTAGGTTACAAAAAATTGTAATCGGGGCCTAGTCTGGGTTTTTTACGTGTGAGATACACCTTTTTATATCATATTTTCTATTCCGCTATTCAATCTACACCCTTTTGGGGTAAAAATAATTAAATTGCGGCAAAGTCTGTATCGGTACGTGTGAGATACACCTTTTAAATTTTTGGGCGCATCCTTCACCGCCGAGGATTGCAGGGTGCTCCAGTTTGCCTACTGTTCCGAACTCCTCCTACTCCTCATGCTCATCCTGCCTTTAGGGTACAAAAAATTGTAATCCGGGCCTAGTCTGGGTTTGTACGTGTGAGATAAACTTTTTTATATCATATTTTCTATTCCGCTATTCAATCTACACCCTTTTGGGGCAAAAAGAATTAAATTGCGGCATAGTTTGTATGGGTACGTGTGAGATACATCTTTCCAATTTTTTGGGCACATCTTACACCGCCGAGGATTGCAGGGTGCTTCAGTTTGCCTCCTGTTCCGAACTCCTCCTACTCCTCATCCTCATCCTGCTTTAGGGTACAAAAAATTGTAATCGGGGCCTAGTCTGGGTTTGTACATGTGAGATACACCTTTTTATATCATATTTTCTATTCCGCTATTTAATCTACACCCTTTTGGGGTAAAAAGAATTAAATTGCGGCATAGTCTGTATCGGTACTTGTGAGATACACCTTTCAAATTTTTTGCCGCATCTCACACTGCAGAGGATTGCAGGGTGCTTCAGTTTGCCTCCGGTTCCGAACTCCTCCTACTCCTCACCCTTATCCTGCCTTTAGGTTACAAAAAATTGTAATCGGGGCCTAGTCTGGGTTTTTTACGTGTGAGATACACCTTTTTATATCATATTTTCTATTCCGCTATTCAATCTACACCCTTTTGGGGTAAAAATAATTAAATTGCGGCAAAGTCTGTATCGGTACGTGTGAGATACACCTTTTAAATTTTTGGGCGCATCCTTCACCGCCGAGGATTGCAGGGTGCTCCAGTTTGCCTACTGTTCCGAACTCCTCCTACTCCTCATGCTCATCCTGCCTTTAGGGTACAAAAAATTGTAATCCGGGCCTAGTCTGGGTTTGTACGTGTGAGATAAATTTTTTATACCATATTTTCTATTCCGCTATTCAATCTACACCCTTTTGGGGTAAAAAGAATTAAATTGCGGCATAATCTGTGTCGGTACGTGTGAGATACATCTTTCCAATTTTTTGGGCGCATCTTACACCACCGAGGATTGCAGGGTGCTTCAGTTTGCCTCCTGTTCCGAACTCCTCCTACTCCTCATCCTGCTTTTAGGGTACACAAAATTGTAATCGGGGCCTAGTCTGGGTTTGTATGTGTGAGATACACCTTTTTATATCATATTTTCTATTCCGCTATTCAATCTACACCATTTTGGGGTAAAAATAATTAAATTGCGGCATAGTCTGTATCGGTACGTGTGAGATATACCTTTCCAATTTTTTGGGCGCATCGTCCACCGCCGAGGATTGCAGGGTGCTTCAGTTTACCTCCTGTTCCGAACTCCTCCTACTCCTCATCCTCATCCTGCCTTTAGGGTGCAAAATATTGGAATCGGGGCCTAGTCTGGGTTTGTACATGTGAGATACACCTTTTTATATCATATTTTCTATTCCGCTATTCAATATACACCCTTTTGGGGTAAAAAAAATTAAATTGCGGCATAGTCTGTATCGGTACTTGTGAGATACACCTTTCAAATTTTTTGCCGCATCTCACACTGCCGAGGATTGCAGGGTGCTTCAGTTTGCCTCCTGTTCCGAACTCCTCCTACTCCTCATCCTCATCCTGCCTTTAGGGTACAAAAAATTGTAATCGGGGCCTAGTCTGGGTTTGTATGTGTGAGATGCACCTTTTTATATCATATTTTCTATTCCGCTATTCAATCTACACCCTTTTGGGGTAAAAAGAATTAAATTGCGGCATAGTCTGTATCGGTACGTGTGAGATACACCTTTCCAATTTTTTGGGCACATCTTCCACCGCGAGGATTGCACGGTGCTTCAGTTTGCCTCCGGTTCCGAACTCCTCCAACTCCTCATCCTCATCCTGCCTTTAGGGTACAAAAAATTGTAATCGGGGCCTAGTCTGGGTTTGTACGTGTGAGATACACCTTTTTATATCATATTTTCTATTCCGCTATTCAATCTACACCCTTTTGGGGTAAAAATAATTAAATTGCGGCATAGTCTGTATCGGTACGTGTGAGATACACCTTTTAAATTTTTGGGCGCATCTTACACCGCCGAGGATTGCAGGGTGCTCCAGTTTGCCTACTGTTCCGAACTCCTCCTACTCCTCATCCTCATCCTGCATTTAGGGTACAAAAAATTGTAATCGGGGCCTAGTCTGGGTTTGTACGTGTGAGATAAACTTTTTTATACCATATTTTCTATTCCGCTATTCAATCTACACCCTTTTGGGGAAAAAAAAATTACATTGCGTCATAGTCTGTATCGCTACGTGTGAGATACACCTTTCCAATTTTTTGGGCGCATCTTACACCGCCGAGGATTGCAGGGTGCTTCAGTTTGCCTCCTCTTCCGAACTCCTCCTACTCCTCATCCTCATCCTGCCTTTAGGGTAAAAAAAATTGTAATCGGGGCCTAGTCTGGGTTTGTACGTGTGAGATACACCTTTTTATATCATATTTTCTATTCCGCTTTTCAATCTACACCCTTTTGGGGTAAAAGGAATTAAATTGCGGCATAATCTGTATCGGTACGTGTGAGATACACCTTTCCAATTTTCTGGGCGCATCTTCCACCGCCAAGGATTGCAGGGTGCTTCAGTTTGCCTCCTGTTCCGAACTCCTCCTACTCCTCATCCTCATCCTGCCTTTAGGGTACAAAATATTGTAATCGGGGCCTAGTCTGGGTTTGTACGTGTGAGAAACACCTTTTTATATCATATTTTCTATTCCGCTATTCAATATACACCCTTTTGGAGTAAAGAAAATTAAATTGCGGCATAGTCTGTATCGGTACGTGTGAGATACACCTTCCCTAATTTTTGGGGCGCATCTTCGACCGCCGAGGATTGCAGGGTGCTTCAGTTTGCCTCCTGTTCCGAACTCCTCCTACTCCTCATCCTGCCTTTAGGTTACAAAAAATTGTAATCGGGGCCTAGTCTGGGTTTGTACGTGTGAGATACACCTTTTTATATCATATTTTCTATTCCGCTATTCAATCTACACCCTTTTGGGGTAAAAAGAATTAAATTGCGGCATAGTCTGTATCGGTACGTGTGAGATACACCTTTCCAATTTTTTGGGCACATCTTCCACCGCGAGGATTGCACGGTGCTTCAGTTTGCCTCCGGTTCCGAACTCCTCCTACTCCTTACCCTTATCCTGCCTTTAGGTTACAAAGAATTGTAATCGGGGCCTAGTCTGGGTTTGTACGTGTGAGATACACCTTTTTGTATCATATTTTCTATTCCGCTATTCAATCTACACCCTTTTGGGGTAAAAATAATTAAATTGCGGCATAGTCTGTATCGGTACGTGTGAGATACACCTTTCCAATTTTTTGGGCGCATCTTCCACCGCCGAGGATTGCAGGGTGCTTCAGTTTGCCTCCTGTTCCAAACTCCTCCAACTCCTCATCCTCATCCTGCCTTTAGGGTACAAAAAATTGTAATCGGGGCCTAGTCTGGGTTTGTACGTGTGAGATACACCTTTTTATATCATATTTTCTATTCCGCTATTCAATCTACACCCTTTTGGGGTAAAAATAATTAAATTGCGGCATAGTCTGTATCGGTACGTGTGAGATACACCTTTTAAATTTTTGGGCGCATCTTACACCGCCGAGGATTGCAGGGTGCTCCAGTTTGCCTACTGTTCCGAACTCCTCCTACTCCTCATCCTCATCCTGCCTTTAGGGTACAAAAAATTGTAATCGGGGCCTAGTCTGGGTTTGTACGTGTGAGATAAACTTTTTTATACCATATTTTCTATTCCGCTATTCAATCTACACCCTTTTGGGGAAAAAAAAATTACATTGCGTCATAGTCTGTATCGCTACGTGTGAGATACACCTTTCCAATTTTTTGGGCGCATCTTACACCGCCGAGGATTGCAGGGTGCTTCAGTTTGCCTCCTCTTCCGAACTCCTCCTACTCCTCATCCTCATCCTGCCTTTAGGGTAAAAAAAATTGTAATCGGGGCCTAGTCTGGGTTTGTACGTGTGAGATACACCTTTTTATATCATATTTTCTATTCCGCTTTTCAATCTACACCCTTTTGGGGTAAAAGGAATTAAATTGCGGCATAATCTGTATCGGTACGTGTGAGATACATCTTTCCAATTTTTTGGGCGCATCTTACACCGCCGAGGATTGCAGGGTGCTTCAGTTTGCGTCCTATTCCGAACTCCTCCTACTCCTCATCCTGCCTTTAGGGTACACAAAATTGTAATCGGGGCCTAGTCTGGGTTTGTACGTGTGAGATACACCATTTTATATCATATTTTCTATTCCGCTATTCAATCTACACCATTTTGGGGTAAAAATAATTAAATTGCGGCATAGTCTGTATCGGTACGTGTGAGATACACCTTTCAAATTTTTTGGGCGCATCGTCCACCGCCAAGGATTGCAGGGTGCTTCAGTTTGCCTCCTGTTCCGAACTCCTCCTACTCCTCATCCTCATCCTGCCTTTAGGGTACAAAATATTGTAATCGGGCCTAGTCTGGGTTTGTACATGTGAGATACACCTTTTTATATCATATTTTCTATTCCGCTATTCAATATACACCCTTTTGGGGTAAAAAAAATTAAATTGCGGCATAGTCTGTATCGGTACGTGTGAGATACACCTTTCCAATTTTGGGGCGCATCTTCTACCGCCGAGGATTGCAGGTTGCTTCAGTTTGCCTCCTGTTCCGAACTCCTCCTACTCCTCATCCTGCCTTTAGGGTACAAAAAACTTGTATTCGGGGCCTAGTCTGGGTTTGTACGTGTGAGATACACCTTTTTTTATCATATTTTCTATTCCGCTATTCAATCTACAACCTTTTGGGGTAAAAAGAATTAAATTGCGGCATAGTCTGTATCGGTACGTGTGAGATACACCTTTCAAATTTTTGGACGCATCTTACACCGCCGAGGATTGCAGGGTGCTCCAGTTTGCCTACTGTTCCGAACTCCTCCTACTCCTCATCCTCATCCTGCCTTTAGGGTACAAAAAATTGTAATCAGAGCCTAGTCTTGGTTTGTACGTGTGAGATACACTTCTTTATACCATATTTTCTATTCCGCTATTCAATCGACACCCTTTTGGGGTAAAAAAAATTAAATTGCGGTATAGTCTGTATCGGTACGTGTGAGATACACCTTTCCAATTTTTTGGGCGCATCTTCCACCGCAGAGGATTGCAGGGTGCTTCAGTTTGCCTCCTGTTCCGAACTCCTCCTACTCCTCATCCTCATCCTGCCTTTAGGGTACAAAAAATTGTAATCGGGCCTAGTCTGGGTTTGTACGTGTGAGATACAACTTTTTATATCATATTTTCTATTCCGCTATTCAATCTACACCCTTTTGGGGTAAAAAGAATTAAATTGCGGCATAGTTTGTATGGGTACGTGTGAGATACATCTTTCCAATTTTTTGGGCACATCTTACACCGCCGAGGATTGCAGGGTGCTTCAGTTTGCCTCCTGTTCCGAACTCCTCCTACTCCTCATCCTCATCCTGCTTTAGGGTACAAAAAATTGTAATCGGGGCCTAGTCTGGGTTTGTACATGTGAGATACACCTTTTTATATCATATTTTCTATTCCGCTATTTAATCTACACCCTTTTGGGGTAAAAAGAATTAAATTGCGGCATAGTCTGTATCGGTACTTGTGAGATACACCTTTCAAATTTTTTGCCGCATCTCACACTGCAGAGGATTGCAGGGTGCTTCAGTTTGCCTCCGGTTCCGAACTCCTCCTACTCCTCACCCTTATCCTGCCTTTAGGTTACAAAAAATTGTAATCGGGGCCTAGTCTGGGTTTTTTACGTGTGAGATACACCTTTTTATATCATATTTTCTATTCCGCTATTCAATCTACACCCTTTTGGGGTAAAAATAATTAAATTGCGGCAAAGTCTGTATCGGTACGTGTGAGATACACCTTTTAAATTTTTGGGCGCATCCTTCACCGCCGAGGATTGCAGGGTGCTCCAGTTTGCCTACTGTTCCGAACTCCTCCTACTCCTCATGCTCATCCTGCCTTTAGGGTACAAAAAATTGTAATCCGGGCCTAGTCTGGGTTTGTACGTGTGAGATAAACTTTTTTATATCATATTTTCTATTCCGCTATTCAATCTACACCCTTTTGGGGTAAAAAGAATTAAATTGCGGCATAGTTTGTATGGGTACGTGTGAGATACATCTTTCCAATTTTTTGGGCACATCTTACACCGCCGAGGATTGCAGGGTGCTTCAGTTTGCCTCCTGTTCCGAACTCCTCCTACTCCTCATCCTCATCCTGCTTTAGGGTACAAAAAATTGTAATCGGGGCCTAGTCTGGGTTTGTACATGTGAGATACACCTTTTTATATCATATTTTCTATTCCGCTATTTAATCTACACCCTTTTGGGGTAAAAAGAATTAAATTGCGGCATAGTCTGTATCGGTACTTGTGAGATACACCTTTCAAATTTTTTGCCGCATCTCACACTGCAGAGGATTGCAGGGTGCTTCAGTTTGCCTCCGGTTCCGAACTCCTCCTACTCCTCACCCTTATCCTGCCTTTAGGTTACAAAAAATTGTAATCGGGGCCTAGTCTGGGTTTTTTACGTGTGAGATACACCTTTTTATATCATATTTTCTATTCCGCTATTCAATCTACACCCTTTTGGGGTAAAAATAATTAAATTGCGGCAAAGTCTGTATCGGTACGTGTGAGATACACCTTTTAAATTTTTGGGCGCATCTTTCACCGCCGAGGATTGCAGGGTGCTCCAGTTTGCCTACTGTTCCGAACTCCTCCTACTCCTCATGCTCATCCTGCCTTTAGGGTACAAAAAATTGTAATCCGGGCCTAGTCTGGGTTTGTACGTGTGAGATAAACTTTTTTATACCATATTTTCTATTCCGCTATTCAATCTACACCCTTTTGGGGTAAAAAGAATTAAATTGCGGCATAATCTGTATCGGTACGTGTGAGATACATCTTTCCAATTTTTTGGGCGCATCTTACACCACCGAGGATTGCAGGGTGCTTCAGTTTGCCTCCTGTTCCGAACTCCTCCTACTCCTCATCCTGCTTTTAGGGTACACAAAATTGTAATCGGGGCCTAGTCTGGGTTTGTATGTGTGAGATACACCTTTTTATATCATATTTTCTATTCCGCTATTCAATCTACACCATTTTGGGGTAAAAATAATTAAATTGCGGCATAGTCTGTATCGGTACGTGTGAGATATACCTTTCCAATTTTTTGGGCGCATCGTCCACCGCCGAGGATTGCAGGGTGCTTCAGTTTACCTCCTGTTCCGAACTCCTCCTACTCCTCATCCTCATCCTGCCTTTAGGGTGCAAAATATTGGAATCGGGGCCTAGTCTGGGTTTGTACATGTGAGATACACCTTTTTATATCATATTTTCTATTCCGCTATTCAATATACACCCTTTTGGGGTAAAAAAAATTAAATTGCGGCATAGTCTGTATCGGTACTTGTGAGATACACCTTTCAAATTTTTTGCCGCATCTCACACTGCCGAGGATTGCAGGGTGCTTCAGTTTGCCTCCTGTTCCGAACTCCTCCTACTCCTCATCCTCATCCTGCCTTTAGGGTACAAAAAATTGTAATCGGGGCCTAGTCTGGGTTTGTATGTGTGAGATGCACCTTTTTATATCATATTTTCTATTCCGCTATTCAATCTACACCCTTTTGGGGTAAAAAGAATTAAATTGCGGCATAGTCTGTATCGGTACGTGTGAGATACACCTTTCCAATTTTTTGGGCACATCTTCCACCGCGAGGATTGCACGGTGCTTCAGTTTGCCTCCGGTTCCGAACTCCTCCAACTCCTCATCCTCATCCTGCCTTTAGGGTACAAAAAATTGTAATCGGGGCCTAGTCTGGGTTTGTACGTGTGAGATACACCTTTTTATATCATATTTTCTATTCCGCTATTCAATCTACACCCTTTTGGGGTAAAAATAATTAAATTGCGGCATAGTCTGTATCGGTACGTGTGAGATACACCTTTTAAATTTTTGGGCGCATCTTACACCGCCGAGGATTGCAGGGTGCTCCAGTTTGCCTACTGTTCCGAACTCCTCCTACTCCTCATCCTCATCCTGCATTTAGGGTACAAAAAATTGTAATCGGGGCCTAGTCTGGGTTTGTACGTGTGAGATAAACTTTTTTATACCATATTTTCTATTCCGCTATTCAATCTACACCCTTTTGGGGAAAAAAAATTACATTGCGTCATAGTCTGTATCGCTACGTGTGAGATACACCTTTCCAATTTTTTGGGCGCATCTTACACCGCCGAGGATTGCAGGGTGCTTCAGTTTGCCTCCTCTTCCGAACTCCTCCTACTCCTCATCCTCATCCTGCCTTTAGGGTAAAAAAAATTGTAATCGGGGCCTAGTCTGGGTTTGTACGTGTGAGATACACCTTTTTATATCATATTTTCTATTCCGCTTTTCAATCTACACCCTTTTGGGGTAAAAGGAATTAAATTGCGGCATAATCTGTATCGGTACGTGTGAGATACACCTTTCCAATTTTCTGGGCGCATCTTCCACCGCCAAGGATTGCAGGGTGCTTCAGTTTGCCTCCTGTTCCGAACTCCTCCTACTCCTCATCCTCATCCTGCCTTTAGGGTACAAAATATTGTAATCGGGGCCTAGTCTGGGTTTGTACGTGTGAGAAACACCTTTTTATATCATATTTTCTATTCCGCTATTCAATATACACCCTTTTGGAGTAAAGAAAATTAAATTGCGGCATAGTCTGTATCGGTACGTGTGAGATACACCTTCCCTAATTTTTGGGGCGCATCTTCGACCGCCGAGGATTGCAGGGTGCTTCAGTTTGCCTCCTGTTCCGAACTCCTCCTACTCCTCATCCTGCCTTTAGGTTACAAAAAATTGTAATCGGGGCCTAGTCTGGGTTTGTACGTGTGAGATACACCTTTTTATATCATATTTTCTATTCCGCTATTCAATCTACACCCTTTTGGGGTAAAAAGAATTAAATTGCGGCATAGTCTGTATCGGTACGTGTGAGATACACCTTTCCAATTTTTTGGGCACATCTTCCACCGCGAGGATTGCACGGTGCTTCAGTTTGCCTCCGGTTCCGAACTCCTCCTACTCCTTACCCTTATCCTGCCTTTAGGTTACAAAGAATTGTAATCGGGGCCTAGTCTGGGTTTGTACGTGTGAGATACACCTTTTTGTATCATATTTTCTATTCCGCTATTCAATCTACACCCTTTTGGGGTAAAAATAATTAAATTGCGGCATAGTCTGTATCGGTACGTGTGAGATACACCTTTCCAATTTTTTGGGCGCATCTTCCACCGCCGAGGATTGCAGGGTGCTTCAGTTTGCCTCCTGTTCCAAACTCCTCCAACTCCTCATCCTCATCCTGCCTTTAGGGTACAAAAAATTGTAATCGGGGCCTAGTCTGGGTTTGTACGTGTGAGATACACCTTTTTATATCATATTTCTATTCCGCTATTCAATCTACACCCTTTTGGGGTAAAAATAATTAAATTGCGGCATAGTCTGTATCGGTACGTGTGAGATACACCTTTTAAATTTTTGGGCGCATCTTACACCGCCGAGGATTGCAGGGTGCTCCAGTTTGCCTACTGTTCCGAACTCCTCCTACTCCTCATCCTCATCCTGCCTTTAGGGTACAAAAAATTGTAATCGGGGCCTAGTCTGGGTTTGTACGTGTGAGATAAACTTTTTTATACCATATTTTCTATTCCGCTATTCAATCTACACCCTTTTGGGGAAAAAAAAATTACATTGCGTCATAGTCTGTATCGCTACGTGTGAGATACACCTTTCCAATTTTTTGGGCGCATCTTACACCGCCGAGGATTGCAGGGTGCTTCAGTTTGCCTCCTCTTCCGAACTCCTCCTACTCCTCATCCTCATCCTGCCTTTAGGGTAAAAAAAATTGTAATCGGGGCCTAGTCTGGGTTTGTACGTGTGAGATACACCTTTTTATATCATATTTTCTATTCCGCTTTTCAATCTACACCCTTTTGGGGTAAAAGGAATTAAATTGCGGCATAATCTGTATCGGTACGTGTGAGATACATCTTTCCAATTTTTTGGGCGCATCTTACACCGCCGAGGATTGCAGGGTGCTTCAGTTTGCGTCCTATTCCGAACTCCTCCTACTCCTCATCCTGCCTTTAGGGTACACAAAATTGTAATCGGGGCCTAGTCTGGGTTTGTACGTGTGAGATACACCATTTTATATCATATTTTCTATTCCGCTATTCAATCTACACCATTTTGGGGTAAAAATAATTAAATTGCGGCATAGTCTGTATCGGTACGTGTGAGATACACCTTTCAAATTTTTTGGGCGCATCGTCCACCGCCAAGGATTGCAGGGTGCTTCAGTTTGCCTCCTGTTCCGAACTCCTCCTACTCCTCATCCTCATCCTGCCTTTAGGGTACAAAATATTGTAATCGGGCCTAGTCTGGGTTTGTACATGTGAGATACACCTTTTTATATCATATTTTCTATTCCGCTATTCAATATACACCCTTTTGGGGTAAAAAAAATTAAATTGCGGCATAGTCTGTATCGGTACGTGTGAGATACACCTTTCCAATTTTGGGGCGCATCTTCTACCGCCGAGGATTGCAGGTTGCTTCAGTTTGCCTCCTGTTCCGAACTCCTCCTACTCCTCATCCTGCCTTTAGGGTACAAAAAACTTGTATTCGGGGCCTAGTCTGGGTTTGTACGTGTGAGATACACCTTTTTTTATCATATTTTCTATTCCGCTATTCAATCTACAACCTTTTGGGGTAAAAAGAATTAAATTGCGGCATAGTCTGTATCGGTACGTGTGAGATACACCTTTCAAATTTTTGGACGCATCTTACACCGCCGAGGATTGCAGGGTGCTCCAGTTTGCCTACTGTTCCGAACTCCTCCTACTCCTCATCCTCATCCTGCCTTTAGGGTACAAAAAATTGTAATCAGAGCCTAGTCTTGGTTTGTACGTGTGAGATACACTTCTTTATACCATATTTTCTATTCCGCTATTCAATCGACACCCTTTTGGGGTAAAAAAAATTAAATTGCGGTATAGTCTGTATCGGTACGTGTGAGATACACCTTTCCAATTTTTTGGGCGCATCTTCCACCGCAGAGGATTGCAGGGTGCTTCAGTTTGCCTCCTGTTCCGAACTCCTCCTACTCCTCATCCTCATCCTGCCTTTAGGGTACAAAAAATTGTAATCGGGCCTAGTCTGGGTTTGTACGTGTGAGATACAACTTTTTATATCATATTTTCTATTCCGCTATTCAATCTACACCCTTTTGGGGTAAAAAGAATTAAATTGCGGCATAGTTTGTATGGGTACGTGTGAGATACATCTTTCCAATTTTTTGGGCACATCTTACACCGCCGAGGATTGCAGGGTGCTTCAGTTTGCCTCCTGTTCCGAACTCCTCCTACTCCTCATCCTCATCCTGCTTTAGGGTACAAAAAATTGTAATCGGGGCCTAGTCTGGGTTTGTACATGTGAGATACACCTTTTTATATCATATTTTCTATTCCGCTATTTAATCTACACCCTTTTGGGGTAAAAAGAATTAAATTGCGGCATAGTCTGTATCGGTACTTGTGAGATACACCTTTCAAATTTTTTGCCGCATCTCACACTGCAGAGGATTGCAGGGTGCTTCAGTTTGCCTCCGGTTCCGAACTCCTCCTACTCCTCACCCTTATCCTGCCTTTAGGTTACAAAAAATTGTAATCGGGGCCTAGTCTGGGTTTTTTACGTGTGAGATACACCTTTTTATATCATATTTTCTATTCCGCTATTCAATCTACACCCTTTTGGGGTAAAAATAATTAAATTGCGGCAAAGTCTGTATCGGTACGTGTGAGATACACCTTTTAAATTTTTGGGCGCATCCTTCACCGCCGAGGATTGCAGGGTGCTCCAGTTTGCCTACTGTTCCGAACTCCTCCTACTCCTCATGCTCATCCTGCCTTTAGGGTACAAAAAATTGTAATCCGGGCCTAGTCTGGGTTTGTACGTGTGAGATAAACTTTTTTATATCATATTTTCTATTCCGCTATTCAATCTACACCCTTTTGGGGTAAAAAGAATTAAATTGCGGCATAGTTTGTATGGGTACGTGTGAGATACATCTTTCCAATTTTTTGGGCACATCTTACACCGCCGAGGATTGCAGGGTGCTTCAGTTTGCCTCCTGTTCCGAACTCCTCCTACTCCTCATCCTCATCCTGCTTTAGGGTACAAAAAATTGTAATCGGGGCCTAGTCTGGGTTTGTACATGTGAGATACACCTTTTTATATCATATTTTCTATTCCGCTATTTAATCTACACCCTTTTGGGGTAAAAAGAATTAAATTGCGGCATAGTCTGTATCGGTACTTGTGAGATACACCTTTCAAATTTTTTGCCGCATCTCACACTGCAGAGGATTGCAGGGTGCTTCAGTTTGCCTCCGGTTCCGAACTCCTCCTACTCCTCACCCTTATCCTGCCTTTAGGTTACAAAAAATTGTAATCGGGGCCTAGTCTGGGTTTTTTACGTGTGAGATACACCTTTTTATATCATATTTTCTATTCCGCTATTCAATCTACACCCTTTTGGGGTAAAAATAATTAAATTGCGGCAAAGTCTGTATCGGTACGTGTGAGATACACCTTTTAAATTTTTGGGCGCATCCTTCACCGCCGAGGATTGCAGGGTGCTCCAGTTTGCCTACTGTTCCGAACTCCTCCTACTCCTCATGCTCATCCTGCCTTTAGGGTACAAAAAATTGTAATCCGGGCCTAGTCTGGGTTTGTACGTGTGAGATAAACTTTTTTATACCATATTTTCTATTCCGCTATTCAATCTACACCCTTTTGGGGTAAAAAGAATTAAATTGCGGCATAATCTGTATCGGTACGTGTGAGATACATCTTTCCAATTTTTTGGGCGCATCTTACACCACCGAGGATTGCAGGGTGCTTCAGTTTGCCTCCTGTTCCGAACTCCTCCTACTCCTCATCCTGCTTTTAGGGTATACAAAATTGTAATCGGGGCCTAGTCTGGGTTTGTACGTGTGAGATACACCTTTTTATATCATATTTTCTATTCCGCTATTCAATCTACACCATTTTGGGGTAAAATTAATTAAATTGCGGCATAGTCTGTATCGGTACGTGTGAGATATACCTTTCCAATTTTTTGGGCGCATCGTCCACCGCCGAGGATTGCAGGGTGCTTCAGTTTACCTCCTGTTCCGAACTCCTCCTACTCCTCATCCTCATCCTGCCTTTAGGGTGCAAAATATTGTAATCGGGGCCTAGTCTGGGTTTGTACATGTGAGATACACCTTTTTATATCATATTTTCTATTCCGCTATTCAATATACACCCTTTTGGGGTAAAAAAAATTAAATTGCGGCATAGTCTGTATCGGTACTTGTGAGATACACCTTTCAAATTTTTTGCCGCATCTCACACTGCCGAGGATTGCAGGGTGCTTCAGTTTGCCTCCTGTTCCGAACTCCTCCTACTCCTCATCCTCATCCTGCCTTTAGGGTACAAAAAATTGTAATCGGGGCCTAGTCTGGGTTTGTATGTGTGAGATGCACCTTTTTATATCATATTTTCTATTCCGCTATTCAATATACACCCTTTTGGGGTAAAAAAACGTTAAATTGCGGCATAGTCTGTATCGGTACGTGTGAGATACACCTTTCAAATTTTTTGGCGCATCTTCCACCGCCGAGGATTGCAGGGTGCTTCTGTTTGCCTCCTGTTCCAAACTCCTCCTACTCCTCATCCTCATCCTGCCTTTATAGTATAAAAAATTGTAATCGGGGCCTAGTCTGGGTTTGTACGTGTGAGATACACTTTTTTATATCATATTTTCTATTCCGCTATTCAATCTACACCCTTTTGGGGTAAAAAGAATTAAATTGCGGCATAGTCTGTATCGGTACATGTGAGATACATCTTTCCAATTTTTTGGGCGCATCTTTCACCGCCTAGGATTGCAGGGTGCTTCAGTTTGCCTCCTGTTCCGAACTCCTCCTACTCCTCATCCTCATCCTGCCTTTAGGTTACAAAAAATAGTAATCGGGGCCTAATCTGGATTTGTCCGTGTGAGATACACCTTTTTATATCATATTTTCTATTCTGCTACTCAATCTACACCCTTTTGGGGTAAAAAGAATTAAATTCGGGCATAGTTCTATCGGTACGTGTGAGATACACCTTTCAAATTTTTTGGCGCATCTTCCACCGCCGAGGATTGCAGGGTGCTTCAGTTTGCCTCCTGTTCCGAACTCCTCCTACTCCTCATCCTCATCCTGCCTTTAGGGTATAAAAAATTGTAATCGGGGCCTAGTCTGGGTTTGTACGTGTGAGATACACCTTTTTATATCATATTTTCTATTCCGCTATTCAATCTACACCCTTTTGGGGTAAAAAGAATTCAATTGCGGCATAGTCTGTATCGGTACGTGTGAGATACATCTTTCCAATTTTTTAGGCGCATCTTACACCGCCTAGGATTGCAGGGTGCTTCAGTTTGCCTCCTGTTCCGAACTCCTCCTACTCCTCATCCTCATCCTGCCTTTAGGGTACAAAAAATAGTAATCGGGGCCTAGTCTGGGTTTGTACGTGTGAGATACACCTTTTTATATCATATTTTCTATTCCGCTATTCAATCTACACCCTTTTGGGGTAAAAAGAATTAAATTGCGGCATAGTCTGTATCGGTACGTGTGAGATACTCCTTTCCAATTTTTTGGGCGCATCTTCCACCGCCGAGGATTGCAGGGTGCTTCAGTTTGCCTCCTGTTCCGAACTCCTCCTACTCCTCATACTCATCCTGCCTTTAGGGTACAAAATATTGTAATCGGGGCCTAGTCTGGGTTTGTACGTGTGAGATACACCTTTTTATATCATATTTTCTATTCCGCTATTTAATATACACCCTTTTGGGGTAAAAAAATTTAATGTAGGCATAGTCTGTATCGGTTCGTGTGAGATACACCTTTCCAATTTTTTGGGCGCATCTTCCACCGCCGAGGATTGCAGGGTGCTTCAGTTTGCCTCCTGTTCTGAACTCCTCCTACTCCTCATCCTCATCCTGCCTTTAGGGTACAAAAAACTTGTAATCGGGGCCTAGTCTGGGTTTGTTCGTGTGAGATACACCTTTTTATATCATATTTTCTATTCCGCTATTCAATCTACACCCTTTTGGGGTAAAAAGAATTAAATTGCGGCATAGTCTGTATCGGTACGTGTGAGATACACCTTTCAAATTTTTGGGCGCATCTTACACCGCCGAGGATTGCAAGGTGCTCCAGTTTGCCTACTGTTCCGAACTCCTCCTACTCCTCATCCTCATCCTGCCTTTAGGGTACAAAAAATTGTAATCAGAGCCTAGTCTTGGTTTGTATGTGTGAGATACACTTCTTTATACCATGTTTTCTATTCCGCTGTTCAATCGACACCCTTTTGGGGTAGAAAAAATTAAATTGCGGTATAGTCTGTATCGGTACGTGTGAGATACACCTTTCCAATTTTTTGGGCGCATCTTTCACCGCCGAGGATTGCAGGGTGCTTCAGTTTGCCTCCTGTTCCGAACTCCTCCTACTCCTCATCCTCATCCTGCCTTTAGGGTACAAAAAATTGTAATCGGGCCTAGTCTGGGTTTGTACGTGTGAGATACAACTTTTTATATCATATTTTTTATTCCGCTATTCAATCGACACCCTTTTGGGGTAAAAAGAATTAAATTGCGGCATAGTTTGTATCGGTACGTGTGAGATACATCTTTCCAATTTTTTGGGCGCATCTTCCACCGCCGAGGATTGCAGGGTGCTTCAGTTTGCCTCCTGTTCCGAACTCCTCCTACTCCTCATCCTCATCCTGCTTTAGGGTACAAAAAATTGTAATCGGGGCCTAGTCTGGGTTTATACGTGTGAGATACACCTTTTTATATCATATTTTCTATTCCGCTATTCAATCTACACCCTTTTGGGGTAAAAAGAATTAAATTGCGGCATAGTCTGTATCGGTACTTGTGAGATACACCTTTCAAATTTTTTGCCGCATCTCACACTGCCGAGGATTGCAGGGTGCTTCAGTTTGCCTCCTGTTCCGAACTCCTCCTACTCCTCATCCTCATCCTGCCTTTAGGGTACAAAAAATTGTAATCGGGGCCTAGTCTGGGTTTGTACTTGTGAGATGCACTTTTTTATATCATATTTTCTATTCCGCTATTCAATCTACACCCTTTTGGGGTAAAAAGAATTAAATTGCGGCATAGTCTGTATCGGTACATGTGAGATACATCTTTCCAATTTTTTGGCCGCATCTTTCACCGCCTAGGATTGCAGGGTGCTTCAGTTTGCCTCCTGTTCCGAACTCCTCCTACTCCTCATCCTCATCCTGCCTTTAGGGTACAAAAAATAGTAATCGGGGCCTAGTCTGGGTTTGTCCGTGTGAGATACACCTTTTTATATCATATTTTCTATTCTGCTACTCAATCTACACCCTTTTGGGGTAAAAAGAATTAAATTCGGGCATAGTTCTATCGGTATGTGTGAGATACACCTTTCAAATTTTTTGGCGCATCTTCCACCGCCGAGGATTGCAGGGTGCTTCTGTTTGCCTCCTGTTCCAAACTCCTCCTACTCCTCATCCTCATCCTGCCTTTATGGTATAAAAAATTGTAATCGGGGCCTAGTCTGGGTTTGTACGTGTGAGATACACTTTTTTATATCATATTTTCTATTCCGCTATTCAATCTACACCCTTTTGGGGTAAAAAGAATTAAATTGCGGCATAGTCTGTATCGGTACATGTGAGATACATCTTTCCAATTTTTTGGGCGCATCTTTCACCGCCTAGGATTGCAGGGTGCTTCAGTTTGCCTCCTGTTCCGAACTCCTCCTACTCCTCATCCTCATCCTGCCTTTAGGTTACAAAAAATAGTAATCGGGGCCTAATCTGGATTTGTCCGTGTGAGATACACCTTTTTATATCATATTTTCTATTCTGCTACTCAATCTACACCCTTTTGGGGTAAAAAGAATTAAATTCGGGCATAGTTCTATCGGTACGTGTGAGATACACCTTTCAAATTTTTTGGCGCATCTTCCACCGCCGAGGATTGCAGGGTGCTTCAGTTTGCCTCCTGTTCCGAACTCCTCCTACTCCTCATCCTCATCCTGCCTTTAGGGTACAAAAAATTGTAATCGGGCCTAGTCTGGGTTTGTACGTGTGAGATACAACTTTTTATATCATATTTTTTATTCCGCTATTCAATCGACACCCTTTTGGGGTAAAAAGAATTAAATTGCGGCATAGTTTGTATCGGTACGTGTGAGATACATCTTTCCAATTTTTTGGGCGCATCTTCCACCGCCGAGGATTGCAGGGTGCTTCAGTTTGCCTCCTGTTCCGAACTCCTCCTACTCCTCATCCTCATCCTGCTTTAGGGTACAAAAAATTGTAATCGGGGCCTAGTCTGGGTTTATACGTGTGAGATACACCTTTTTATATCATATTTTCTATTCCGCTATTCAATCTACACCCTTTTGGGGTAAAAAGAATTAAATTGCGGCATAGTCTGTATCGGTACTTGTGAGATACACCTTTCAAATTTTTTGCCGCATCTCACACTGCCGAGGATTGCAGGGTGCTTCAGTTTGCCTCCTGTTCCGAACTCCTCCTACTCCTCATCCTCATCCTGCCTTTAGGGTACAAAAAATTGTAATCGGGGCCTAGTCTGGGTTTGTACTTGTGAGATGCACTTTTTTATATCATATTTTCTATTCCGCTATTCAATCTACACCCTTTTGGGGTAAAAAGAATTTAATTGCGGCATAGTCTGTATCGGTACATGTGAGATACATCTTTCCAATTTTTTGGCCGCATCTTTCACCGCCTAGGATTGCAGGGTGCTTCAGTTTGCCTCCTGTTCCGAACTCCTCCTACTCCTCATCCTCATCCTGCCTTTAGGGTACAAAAAATAGTAATCGGGGCCTAGTCTGGGTTTGTCCGTGTGAGATACACCTTTTTATATCATATTTTCTATTCTGCTACTCAATCTACACCCTTTTGGGGTAAAAAGAATTAAATTCGGGCATAGTTCTATCGGTATGTGTGAGATACACCTTTCAAATTTTTTGGCGCATCTTCCACCGCCGAGGATTGCAGGGTGCTTCTGTTTGCCTCCTGTTCCAAACTCCTCCTACTCCTCATCCTCATCCTGCCTTTATGGTATAAAAAATTGTAATCGGGGCCTAGTCTGGGTTTGTACGTGTGAGATACACTTTTTTATATCATATTTTCTATTCCGCTATTCAATCTACACCCTTTTGGGGTAAAAAGAATTAAATTGCGGCATAGTCTGTATCGGTACATGTGAGATACATCTTTCCAATTTTTTGGGCGCATCTTTCACCGCCTAGGATTGCAGGGTGCTTCAGTTTGCCTCCTGTTCCGAACTCCTCCTACTCCTCATCCTCATCCTGCCTTTAGGTTACAAAAAATAGTAATCGGGGCCTAATCTGGATTTGTCCGTGTGAGATACACCTTTTTATATCATATTTTCTATTCTGCTACTCAATCTACACCCTTTTGGGGTAAAAAGAATTAAATTCGGGCATAGTTCTATCGGTACGTGTGAGATACACCTTTCAAATTTTTTGGCGCATCTTCCACCGCCGAGGATTGCAGGGTGCTTCAGTTTGCCTCCTGTTCCGAACTCCTCCTACTCCTCATCCTCATCCTGCCTTTAGGGTATAAAAAGTTGTAATCGGGGCCTAGTCTGGGTTTGTACGTGTGAGATACACCTTTTTATATCATATTTTCTATTCCGCTATTCAATCTACACCCTTTTGGGGTAAAAAGAATTCAATTGCGGCATAGTCTGTATCGGTACATGTGAGATACATCTTTCCAATTTTTTGGCCGCATCTTTCACCGCCTAGGATTGCAGGGTGCTTTAGTTTGCCTCCTGTTCCGAACTCCTCCTACTCCTCATCCTCATCCTGCCTTTAGGGTACAAAAAATAGTAATCGGGGCCTAGTCTGGGTTTGTCCGTGTGAGATACACCTTTTTATATCATATTTTCTATTCTGCTTCTCAATCTACACCCTTTTGGGGTAAAAAGAATTAAATTCGGGCATAGTTCTATCGGTACGTGTGAGATACACCTTTCAAATTTTTTGGCGCATCTTCCACCGCCGAGGATTGCAGGGTGCTTCAGTTTGCCTCCTGTTCCAAACTCCTCCTACTCCTCATCCTCATCCTGCCTTTATGGTATAAAAAATTGTAATCGGGGCCTAGTCTGGGTTTGTACGTGTGAGATACACTTTTTTATATCATATTTTCTATTCCGCTATTCAATCTACACCCTTTTGGGGTAAAAAGAATTAAATTGCGGCATAGTCTGTATCGGTACATGTGAGATACATCTTTCCAATTTTTTGGGCGCATCTTTCACCGCCTAGGATTGCAGGGTGCTTCAGTTTGCCTCCTGTTCCGAACTCCTCCTACTCCTCATCCTCATCCTGCCTTTAGGTTACAAAAAATAGTAATCGGGGCCTAATCTGGATTTGTCCGTGTGAGATACACCTTTTTATATCATATTTTCTATTCTGCTACTCAATCTACACCCTTTTGGGGTAAAAAGAATTAAATTCGGGCATAGTTCTATCGGTACGTGTGAGATACACCTTTCAAATTTTTTGGCGCATCTTCCACCGCCGAGGATTGCAGGGTGCTTCAGTTTGCCTCCTGTTCCGAACTCCTCCTACTCCTCATCCTCATCCTGCCTTTAGGGTATAAAAAGTTGTAATCGGGGCCTAGTCTGGGTTTGTACGTGTGAGATACACCTTTTTATATCATATTTTCTATTCCGCTATTCAATCTACACCCTTTTGGGGTAAAAAGAATTCAATTGCGGCATAGTCTGTATCGGTACATGTGAGATACATCTTTCCAATTTTTTGGCCGCATCTTTCACCGCCTAGGATTGCAGGGTGCTTTAGTTTGCCTCCTGTTCCGAACTCCTCCTACTCCTCATCCTCATCCTGCCTTTAGGGTACAAAAAATAGTAATCGGGGCCTAGTCTGGGTTTGTCCGTGTGAGATACACCTTTTTATATCATATTTTCTATTCTGCTACTCAATCTACACCCTTTTGGGGTAAAAAGAATTAAATTCGGGCATAGTTCTATCGGTACGTGTGAGATACACCTTTCAAATTTTTTGGCGCATCTTCCACCGCCGAGGATTGCAGGGTGCTTCAGTTTGCCTCCTGTTCCGAACTCCTCCTACTCCTCATCCTCATCCTGCCTTTAGGGTATAAAAAGTTGTAATCGGGGCCTAGTCTGGGTTTGTACGTGTGAGATACACCTTTTTATATCATATTTTCTATTCCGCTATTCAATCTACACCCTTTTGGGGTAAAAAGAATTCAATTGCGGCATAGTCTGTATCGGTACATGTGAGATACATCTTTCCAATTTTTTGGCCGCATCTTTCACCGCCTAGGATTGCAGGGTGCTTTAGTTTGCCTCCTGTTCCGAACTCCTCCTACTCCTCATCCTCATCCTGCCTTTAGGGTACAAAAAATAGTAATCGGGGCCTAGTCTGGGTTTGTCCGTGTGAGATACACCTTTTTATATCATATTTTCTATTCTACTACTCAATCTACACCCTTTTGGGGTAAAAAGAATTAAATTCGGGCATAGTTCTATCGGTATGTGTGAGATACACCTTTCAAATTTTTTGGCGCATCTTCCACCGCCGAGGATTGCAGGGTGCTTCAGTTTTCCTCCTGTTCCGAACTCCTCCTACTCCTCATCCTCATCCTGCCTTTAGGGTATAAAAAATTGTAATCGGGGCCTAGTCTGGGTTTGTACGTGTGAGATACACCTTTTTATATCATATTTTCTATTCCGCTATTCAATCTACACCCTTTTGGGGTGAAAAGAATTAAATTGCGGCATAGTCTGTATCGGTACGTGTGAGATACATCTTTCCAATTTTTTAGGCGCATCTTACACCGCCTAGGATTGCAGGGTGCTTCAGTTTGCCTCCTGTTCCGAACTCATCCTACTCCTCATCCTCATCCTGCCTTTAGGGTACAAAAAATAGTAATCGGGGCCTAGTCTGGGTTTGTACGTGTGAGATACACCTTTTTATATCATATTTTCTATTCCGCTATTCAATCTACACCCTTTTGGGGTAAAAAGAATTAAATTGCGGCATAGTCTGTATCGGTACGTGTGAGATACTCCTTTCCAATTTTTTGGGCGCATCTTCCACCGCCGAGGATTGCAGGGTGCTTCAGTTTGCCTCCTGTTCCGAACTCCTCCTACTCCTCATACTCATCCTGCCTTTAGGGTACAAAATATTGTAATCGGGGCCTAGTCTGGGTTTGTACGTGTGAGATACACCTTTTTATATCATATTTTCTATTCCGCTATTCAATATACACCCTTTTGGGGTAAAAAAATTAAATGTAGGCATAGTCTGTATCGGTTCGTGTGAGATACACCTTTCCAATTTTTTGGGCGCATCTTCCACCGCCGAGGATTGCAGGGTGCTTCAGTTTGCCTCCTGTTCCGAACTCCTCCTACTCCTCATCCTCATCCTGCCTTTAGGGCACAAAAAATTGTAATCGGGGCCTAGTCTGGGTTTTTACGTGTGAGATACACCTTTTTATATCATATTTTCTATTCCGCTATTCAATCTACACCCTTTTGGGGTAAAAAGAATTAAATTGCGGCATAGTCTGTATCGGTACGTGTGAGATACACCTTTCCAATTTTTTGGGAGCATCTTCCACCGCCGAGGATTGCAGGGTGCTTCAGTTTGCCTCCTGTTCCGAACTCCTCCTACTCCTCATCCTCATCCTGCCTTTAGGGTACAAAATTTTGTAATCGGGGCCTAGTCTGGGTTTGTACGTGTGAGAAACACCTTTTTATATCATATTTTCTATTCCGCTATTCAATATACACCCTTTTGGGGTAAAAAAAATTAAATGTAGGCATAGTCTGTATCGGTACGTGTGAGATACACTTTTCCAATTTTTTGGGCGCATCTTCCACCGCCGAGGATTGCAGGGTGCTTCAGTTTGCCTCCTGTTCCGAACTCCTCCTACTCCTCATACTCATCCTGCCTTTAGGGTACAAAATATTGTAATCGGGGCCTAGTCTGGGTTTGTACGTGTGAGATACACCTTTTTATATCATATTTTCTATTCCGCTATTCAATATACACCCTTTTGGGGTAAAAAAATTAAATGTAGGCATAGTCTGTATCGGTTCGTGTGAGATACACCTTTCCAATTTTTTGGGCGCATCTTCCACCGCCGAGGATTGCAGGGTGCTTCAGTTTGCCTCCTGTTCCGAACTCCTCCTACTCCTCATCCTCATCCTGCCTTTAGGGCACAAAAAATTGTAATCGGGGCCTAGTCTGGGTTTGTACGTGTGAGATACACCTTTTTATATCATATTTTCTATTCCGCTATTCAATCTACATCCTTTTGGGGTAAAAAGAATTAAATGTAGGCATAGTCTGTATCGGTACGTGTGAGATACACCTTTCCAATTTTTTGGGAGCATCTTCCACCGCCGAGGATTGCAGGGTGCTTCAGTTTGCCTCCTGTTCCGAACTCCTCCTACTCCTCATCCTCATCCTGCCTTTAGGGTACAAAATTTTGTAATCGGGGCCTAGTCTGGGTTTGTACGTGTGGGAAACACCTTTTTATATCATATTTTCTATTCCGCTATTCAATATACACCCTTTTGGGGTAAAAAAAATTAAATGTAGGCATAGTCTGTATCGGTACGTGTGAGATACACTTTTCCAATTTTTTGGGCGCATCTTCCACCGCCGAGGATTGCAGGGTGCTTCAGTTTGCCTCCTGTTCCGAACTCCTCCTACTCCTCATCCTCATCCTGCCTTTAGGGTACAAAAAATTGTAATCGGGGGCTAGTCTGGGTTTGTACGTGTGAGATACACCTTTTTATATCATATTTTCTATTCCGCTATTCAATCTACAACCTTTTGGGGTAAAAAGAATTAAATTGCAGCATAGTCTGTATCGGTACGTGTGAGATACACATTTCAAATTTTTGGGCGCGTCTTACACCGCCGAGGATTGCAGGGTGCTCCAGTTTGCCTCCTGTTCCTAACTCCTCCTACTTCTCATCCTCATCCTGCCTTTAGGGTACAAAAAATTGTAATCGGGGCCTAGTCTGGGTTTGTACGTGTGAAATACACTTTTTTATACCATATTTTCTATTCCGCTATTCAATCTACACCCTTTTGGGGTAAAAAAAATTAAATTGCGGCATAGTCTGTATCGGTACGTGTGAGATACACCTTTCCAATTTTTTGGGCGCATCTTACACCGCCGAGGATTGCAGGGTGCTTCAGTTTTCCAAAAAAAAAGGAAAAATGTGTAGCGCTAATAAATATGATGTAAATGTCCGACAACATAAAAAGTCCAATTAAACCAACAATTGAGTGCATAAATGATGATGAAGAAAATCCAATCATGAAAGATGGTGGCAAATGATGTGACCAAGTTGTGCAGCAAATCCCTACACCAATGACGGTAAGAAATAGATTGCGCTCACCAAATAGATAGGACCCCAAGTACCTTATGGCAAAGAGGTCAAACAGGCTTGAAGGAAATGATGTAGTGTCCCCACAGGATTTACCGTCCGCGATGAGCAAAGTGCAGATCACCGATGGCAAGAATCAGACGGAGACTCCACTTCCCCAAGGGATGGTAAATCAAAAAGAAAAAAAGGGGGAGCACATAGCATAATATTGCTAAAAATAAGTGTAAAAACTAATTGTGCAGCTAATCCCTACACCAGTGAAGGTATAAAAAAGATTGCGCTCACCAAATGGATCAGACCCCAAATGCCATATAGCATAGGAATCAAACAAGCTTGAAAGAAGTGATGGAGTGTCCCCACAGGATTCACCGACCACGATGGACAGCGTGCAGATCCCCAGCAGATGAAATCAGTCACGGAATCCACTTCCACAATGGGTGGTGTATCAAAAAGAAAAATGGGGGGGGGCGTGTCCAAGGCGCGGATCCGGACGGTCGCATGTAAGAGACGCTCCGAGCTCGGTTGAGCCTTCTCATCACTCCCCGGGGCATTTCAGCTTGGAAATTTTATTCCACATATATCTGATCACCCCCGTGGGACCTACTAGTGTATGCCTACCCCCAAGAAACGCAGGAAGAAGCCCGTTCAGCGGTCCCTGACGACCTACCTTCTCTGAGTCAGGGAAAAGACGATGGCCCAAGATGGCGCTCGCAGCCCACGAGCTCCGGCTGAAGCTGAAACTACAAGTCAGGCCGCCCCTGCTCCAGTCTCCTCTGACCGCAGTGAGTACACTCCGCAACTGACAAAAGCGGATCTGGAGGATAGCCTTTCCATCGTGTATGACCGGATTGCAAAGAAGTTCCAGGCCGAACTCCATAAGTCCACAAACACTCTCACTGCAGAGATAGCGGCTTTGGGCGGCAGGACGGACATGTTAGAGACCAAACATGACGAACTAGCACTGGCTCATGCTGATCTCTGTAAGGATCATGAGACTCTCTCGGAAACAGTTGTCCAGCTTCAATCACATCTGGAAGATCTGGACAACCGTAATCGGAGAAATAACCTTCAGGTGCGGGGGGTGCCGGAGACCACCACAGACCTAGTAGCTGCAGTGAAGAAGCTTTTTGGCTCTCTCCTTCCTGAGCAGCCTGCCTCGTCCTTTGCGTGTGACAGGCTCCACAGAGCCCTCAGGCCTAAACCCACCCCAGATAAGCCTCCACGGGATATAGTGATGTGCCTTAAAGATTATGTTGTGAAAGAGGACATCCTCAGAGCAGCACGTACCACACAGCATATCCAACTGGAGGGGGTCACCATACAAATCTACCCGGACATCTCTCCAACGACCTTGGATAAAAGAAGAAAGATGAAGGAGGTCACATCGGTGCTCCAATCTGCAAGGATCCAGTACCGCTGGGGATTCCCTTTTAAACTTACAGTACCCCATAATGGCTCCACTTATACAGTGTTCAATGTGATGGAAGGAAAAGAGCTCTTGGTGAAACTGGGTCTTATGGAGCCCCAAAACAACCCTAGACTTCCTTCTACCCCACGTCCATCAGCCATTTGGGTGACACCGTCACCTCAGAGAGCCCACAACAGTGGAATCCGGCCAAGGGATCGTGCTCCTTAACCATTTCTAATGTAGAAATTTATAGAGGCAGGACTCACCCTGATTACCCCCCCCCCCCGTGTCTTTTATTCTCTCCTCTATTTGGATCAGAGTACTGTGTCTCTATATCAATGGACTAGGAGGGGGGGGGGGTGAAGGCCTCTGTGGGTGCTCCATAGTTTATGCACCCTTGAAGGGATTTTGTTCTTCTTTTTTGCCTGGAATTTTTTTTTTTTTCCTTCCTGCTGGACTTTTTTTTTTTTTTGGGGCCATACAGAAGGCTCTCTGTGCCCGCCCATTTATTCCCCCCACTCTTCAGCACTTGCTGTAGTTACCGAGAATTCCCTGCACGATATTTGCAGCAGGGAAAACTACGGTACGCTGCTTGATGCTGCAGGTTTGCTACCTCCTTAAAAGAGTGTAGGACGGTTTAGTCCTTGGTTACTCTCCTTTTGGAACCGGGGTTCTGTCCCCCGAAGTTCTCCAGTGACTTGAACTGTGCATTTTGGTATTTTTTTTTATTTTTTTCTTCTATCTTTTATGTTTATTGTTTTCCATATGGAAATAAGTTTCCCCCTTTTGTTTTGTTTGTTCCTGTTCCTATGTAGACCATCGAGTGCTGACGGGGATTTATCATCGGGACTCCCGTTAGATATATGGCTCACTGATGTATCCTATTACTTGCCTTACTTTGACTCCCTGGGTGTTGTAGTGCCTTATAGCCAATGGGGTAACAATCTTCTTATATATATCCAGGTATGGGGTTACGAATAATTTCACATAATGTGAGGGGTTTTAATATCCCTCAGAAGAGGCGGAAAGCATTCCGCTCCTATAGGCACCTGGGTGCAGATATCATCATGCTACAGGAGACTCATTTCTCAGCTCTAAACCACCCCAAATTTTTTGATAAAGCATATAAACAGATCTATTTCACCACATATACTTCCAAAACTAGGGGTGTCATGATCCTGATCCGTGGCTCTCTACTTTTCGATGTCCAACATGTATATAGAGACCCGGATAGCAGATTTATTATACTACAGGGTACTATCCAGGGTAAGTCAATCACAATTGCTAATCTTTATGCCCCTAATGTCTCACAGGGTTCTTTTTTTTTAAATTTTTTCCAGGTCTTAGAACGATATTCCTCTGCACATGTCCTGGTTGGAGGCGATTTCAATTTGGTGGCACATCCCATGCTAGACAAGAGCCGATCGGTGAGCACAGCCAATGCCTTCCCACGAACTTTACATAAGTCATTAACCAACTTTCAATTATTAGATACATGGAGGGCACTGAATGTGGGGGTGAGGGAGTATACCCACTATTCACACCCACATGACAGCTATGCCAGGTTGGACTATGTGTTCAGCACTCCGGTTCTATTAGCAAATTCCTCATCAGCAGGTATCCATGTATGCCCATGGTCTGACCATCATATAGTATCTTTCACAACAAATCATGTAGGACTCCCATTTTCCGCGTCCAACTGGAGAATGAATGACTCCATTTTCTCTAACCTGGAGACGTTCACCACAGTAGCTGAACACCTTCGTGAATACTTTACCCTTAATGATAACGGTGAGGTGTCACCCCCTATGGTCTGGGCTGCCCATAAGGCAGTAATGAGAGGAAAGTTAATTGAGTTAGCCACCCAGGCCAAACGTAAAAGACTAGCTGACATCCGCTCGTTGACCTCTGACCTACATAAACTGTATCACCTACATGGCCAGAACCACTCACCTGAAGTGCTACACCAAATTTCACAAAAGAGAGTTGCTTTGGACTCTATATTGTCCTTGGCCACAGAAAAATCACTTAAATGGGCAAAGGCAAGGTTCCTCTTGCATAGTAATTCAGCCTCGGCCATGTTCACCAGGAAGCTTCACCAGTCTCTCCAGCCGGCACATGTATATAAGGTAAGGGATGAAGGGGACAGACTGGTCTCCTGGTCTCTCATCCTAAAGAAGTACTGGGCATTTTTTCTAGGTTTTACACGAAATTACTCTCCCCCCCGGAGGTTAACAACCCGGATATTTCTTACTCATGGTTAAATGACTTGGATTTACCAGTCTTATCTGAGGAGCAGCTTGGTAGTTTGAATGCCCCATGCACAGAAGAGGAAGTGGCGGCTGTGATAAAGTCCCTTAAAACTTCTAAAGCCCCAGGTCCTGACGGCTTTACATCCACATATTACAAAAAATTTATAGACTTCTTATCCCCTAAATTGGCACGGGTCTTTAATTTTATCTTACAAGGTAACCCGCTTCCCCCAGATATGCTACATGCCAACATGACTTTAATCCCTAAACCTAACAAGGATCACTCTCTTCCCCAAAATTATAGGCCGATTTCTGTCCTTAACAACGATCTTAAGATTTTGGGGAGACTGTTGGCTGCATGACTAGCACCTATTATTTCATCCCTGGTGGCCCCAGAACAGACTGGTTTTATTCCCTCCAGGCAAATAACAGACAACATACGCCTAGCATCAAATATCATTCAGGATGCCGACCTATTTCACCGTAGGGCCTTGATTTTGGGGCTCGATATCAATAAGGCATTTGATTGTGTGCTTTGGCCATATTTAGACGTCATTCTGGCTAAGTTTGGTTTCCAGGGGGCCTTTGTGCATGGTTTTAAGGCTTTGTATCGGGATCCCCAGACCAAGATAAAACTGCCGGGCTGCTCCTTTTCCCTCTAGGTAGGGGCACCAGACAAGGGTGCCCCCTTTCACCACTAATTTTTGCACTGGCCATAGAACCCCTCGCTAGGGCTATTTGTAATAATCCGGGGATCAGGGGATACACGAAGGGTTCGGAGGAACATAAGATTAGCTTGTATGCTGATGACGTGTTGGTGTTCCTGCCGGACCCTTTGGTCTCTCTCCCTAACTTGGTGCAGGTATTGAAGGACTTTGAGAGGGTTTCAGGCCTGAGTGTCAACCTCTCTAAATGTTCAGCTTTATCAGTGAACATCCCTCAAGACATGATGGACACTATCACTACCACATTTGGTTTCCCAGTTTCAAAACAGTCCCTGCAGTATTTGGGGGTACGACTGGCTCCGTCCTTGGCGGCCATGTATAGCGTTAACTACCCTCAGGCTTTTACCAAAGTCAGACAATGGTTATCCCTCTGGCACTCTTTCCCTATCCCCTTTATGGGAAGGATAGTGGCAGTTAAAATGTCAATATTGCCAAAATTGTTATATCTCTTCCGTGCTCTGCCGGTTGCGCTCCCGAGAGGGGATGTGGAGGACATACAAAGGGAAGTGAACAGATTCATATGGAAAGGTAAGAGGCCCAGGTGCGGAAAACCCACGGTTTATAGGCCTCTCTCTCAGGGGGGGCTGGGAGTCCCTAGCCTGTGGAATTATTACCTGGCTGCTAGACTGGCCCAGACCGCACAATGGCATATCGGAACCCCTCAGCCACCATGGCTGAGGTTCGAAAATGAGTCTGTTCGCCCATTCAACCTCCAGGGCCTACTTTGGTCCTCCATGTCGCATCCTCGGGACGTCAAACAGCTCAATAGTATAGTATGGCATACACTAAGGCTTTGGTCCGCCTGTCATGACAGGCACCAGTTGCGCTCCTCCAGACCCCCATTAATGTCCTTTATTGGTAATAAAAGCTTTGCACCAGCATTCACGTCTCCTGACACCTATAACTGGTGGGTGCAACACTCCTTGACCACCCTCCACACCTTGTTTCAAGACAACTCCTTTTACACTTTTGAAGGCCTTAAGAATAGATATCATGTCCCTGATTCTGAACTCAATAGATTCCTTCAAATCAGAGAATTTTATAGCTCTCAGGGCCCTTTGACGGGCAGCCTTGAATCTTCCCCTTTTGAATTTATCAGTCGTACCTCATCTAGAGACAGAGGGGTAATTTCAAGACTATATGGTTACCTCAATGGCCTCCATCTACCTGACAAATCTCGGGCCATGCTGGCGTGGGAGGCTGATCTTGGAGTGGAACTGTCAGTGGAGTCATGGTCGTCCATGCTGCAGAATATGCATAAATGCACTAAATCTATGTCAGTGAAGGACACGGTAGTGAAGCTCCACACAAGGTGGTACTTTACTCCTGATAGGGTACACAGGTTTTATCAGGGGGTCTCCGACCGCTGCTTTCGTGGCTGTGATGCTCCGGGCACCATACTCCACACCTTTTGGGAATGCGGCAAACTATCTACGGTGTGGAGTGGGGTATCAGAAGTGATCTCTCAAATACTGACATCAAGAATATCCATTACCCCCCAGATGGGGCTATTATTTGCTAAAATTCCTGGTGCCCCTGCACCAATCCAGAGATTAGCACACACATTATGCTGCTCGGTGCTGTGGGCGGTGGCCCTTATCTGGCGGTCGGAGACGGTCCCTTGGACTCAGGTAATGTCAAGAATGGAGGCAATTAGGAGTATGGAAAGGGTTCATCACACTTTATATGACACTATGCATATCTTCCATAAAAAATGGGAGAATTGGTCTACAGGTTGATCGTGTTTTAGGTTTCATAGGATTACCTTCGATCGGCACTCGGTGGTCTACTGGGGGGTCCTACCCTTGACAATAACTCATATCTCAGGAACATTTTGTTAATGTTGTTATTGTTAATTTTTTCAAAGTATGCATATAAAAAAAATTGGTATAGTTGAGCTCTAGAAACTAGTACACTATGACGCATTAAATGCGACAAAGATCTTCATGCCCTCCTTTTCAGCCGGGACTTTAATATGTTCTATTACTCTTTGCCTTCTACGAACACTTGAATATGTCCTTGGTTATAAAGCAGGTGATATCACTGCCTTACATAACTCGATATGTTGTATACCCTTTTTTTTTTTTTAATTCCATTTACCTTTCTATGTACGAATTGTACTTTGTGTGACACTTATTTGGAATAATGTGAACCAGCATAGCTCTGACATGTCATACTTTGGTTTTGTTTTTGTGGCTTTTCTTGTTTATAAAGCTCAATAAAAACGTTTGTATTTAAAAAAAAAAGAAAAATGGGGGACATATAGCGTAATATTGCTAAAACAATTTATTTCTAAAAACGGCTGATACACTTACAAACATCCATGACAGAAAGGCGTGTAGAGTATAAAACAGCTGTGCCGACTGAGTCCTCTTAACATGTTTCGGCATACATGCCTTTTTCAAAAGATATTGTCAGCAGATGGAAAAACACTTCTATATATAACATGTCAATTAATCACAAGTGAACTAAGCAGGAAATGAGCCGTGGACTGCCCAAAAACCGGAAATAAGACCGGCGTGTGTTTCAAGCCTCGATATGGAATACCGCCAGATAAATGCATGACATCACTTCCAGAATCCAAACAGGAAGTGATGTCGGTAACTTCCTGTTTGGATTCTGGAAGTGATGTCATGCATTTATCTGGCGGTATTCCATATCGAGGCTTGAAACACACGCCGGTCTTATTTCCGGTTTTTGGGCAGTCCACGGCTCATTTCCTGCTTAGTTCACTTGTGATTAATTGACGTGTTATATATAGAAGTGTTTTTCAATCTGCTGACAATATCTTTTGAAAAAGGCATGTATGCCGAAATAGTGGGACTGTGAACCTCGCGCTTATGGAGTGTGTAAATACCATATGTTGTGTTTGTCTTGTAATTAGCTGCCTGCTGCAGGAAAAAGTGCTAGTGCTTTTTGAGAGTTATGGTCAGTGTTTGCAGAGCTGCTAAAGGTTATCTGAATTCAATGTATCCCTAAAAGCTCATCTGTGCTAGTTAGTTGCTACTAATATAAATAATCAATATAGTGCCAATACTGTGCAATATCTGTGCAAAAAAGCAATACAAATGTGCAAATAATGCAATGTGAAAATCATATAATAAAGTGCAAACTTAGTGCATAAACAAAAAGTCCATATAACAGTCCTTCAGTGTAAAACAGAAGCTTGATGCTTGTTCCGTACTGCTTTGGGGTGCCCCCTTTGGGTATCTACTTACCACAATGTGGTTTGATTGAAGCAGAAAGTGCTGACACTGAGTTCCTTTGGCTCCTGTAGGGCTGTTGTGCTGTTGTTGGAAGCGATCCTTTCAAGGTAGAGTAATCCCAGATATCCTCATAAAGATAAAAGGCTCATCATAGTGAGGACCGTTTTACAATTCATTTATTGCAGTTAAAAACAAAGGGAATACTCACAAACATAGTATAAATAAAAGCCTGTATCATAAATCCTATAGACGGTACGGTGGTAAGCTGCTCCCGCAGCGTGCGCTTCACCGACCGGAAATCACGTGGCTGCCTCTCGGCCAATGGCTAGACGCGTTTCGCTGTGGACACAGCTACAGATGACGCTGTGTCCACAGCGAAATGCGTCTAGCCATTGGCCGAGAGGCAGCCACGTGATTTCCGGTCGGTGAAGCGCACGCTGCGGATGCAGCTTACCACCGTACCGTGTATAGGATTTATGATACAGGCTTTTATTTATACTATGTTTGTGAGTATTCCCTTTGTTTTTTTTTTATATAATCTTTATTTAAGAAAAATAAAGGACAAGAAACAATACAACAATGAAGCAGGATATACAAAGGAAACAAAAGTGGGGGAGCAACAGGAACCCCCAAAATCCGATAACGACACACATGAGCCCAAGGGAAGATGGAGAACAAAAAAAGAAGGGGCACTCAGAATCATTGCTGAAATCTTAAACACGTGAAGCTACTGCTGCGTGCACCAACGGGTGGGGCGGTGGTCCGCCCACGAGTTTCCCCATCATCCGCCTCCCCCACCCCACAACTGCAGCCACAGATCTAGGCACAAAGTGAAAAAGTACTTACAGGGCAATGTGGGCGGGGAGCAAGGTGGTCTCCACCCAGCCAGCGTGAGGCAAGGGTAGGGAGGCTGAGGCTAGGGTAGGGCTATGGCAGGGAATGAAAGAAAAAAGGAAGGGGGATGGAAGGGGGAGGGGTTGGGGAAGGGAAGGGGGAGGGGTTGGGTGGGGAAGAAAAACCAAGGGGGGATCGGGTGGAACGTGAAGTAAAGAAGCAAACATCTCAATATTAACAAAGGCAGATGCAACTGGGCTAGGGGTCTCTATGAGTCAGGGGTAGTATAATGTATCCAGAGTGCCCACTTAGCGTAAAACTTATCATATCTGTCTTTACATTTGGCCATCCATTCCTCCGCCGACATGATATCATTCACCATCTTTACCCAGGATGCACGGGTTGGCACCGCCGATTGTTTCCAATAAATCGGTACCAAGCGGCGCGCCACGTTCAGAAGGTGTGGCAGAACACTCTTTCTGTACTGCGACAGGGGGATGGAGGGAAGGTGAAGCAAGAAATGCTTCGGGTCGTCCGGGACGTCCACATCCAGGATCGTAGCTATCTGGGCCCGGATATCCAGCCAGAAGGGACGCAGGAGCGGGCATTCCCACCAAATGTGTAGGTAGGAGCCCCGCTCCCCACAGCCCCTCCAACAGCGGTCTGACTGGCCCGGGTAGATCTGTGCGAGCCTCGAGGGAACTCGATACCAGCGGGTGAGCAGCTTATACCCATTTTCCTGCATTCTAGTGTCTACCGTGCTGGAGTGCGTCAGCTGGTACACGTGGTCCAGCTGCTGGTCCGTGAAAGTGTGCTGCAGGTCCCTCTCCCACTCCCGAACAAACACCGGCTTCAGGATAAAGCAGCGCAATGGCATGAGGGATCGGGTCTTTAGATATGCACAATTTTTCATAAGACGACATCTGGGTCGGAGAGCGCACCTCGCCCAAAAGGGGGCGCAGGAAGTGAATGAGTTGGTTATACCTCCAGAAGTCCATAGGGAAGCGTCCATAACGCTCTCGTAGCTCAGGCAACGACACAATGGACCCCTCCTGGACAAACCTGCCGCAGCGGATCTCCCCACCGAGCGCCCAGGTCCCGAAGAAGGATACATCCTCCCCAGGTGGGAACCAAGTGTAGCCCCCCAGGGGAGCCAGCGGGTAGATGCGAGTGGACAACTGGAGGCGCCCATTAACCTCATCCCACACCTGTAGAGTATGCGTGGTGGCCGGGGACGCCAGGGGCGAGAGCCCCCTGTCGGACGGCAACAACCATGGCGCGTGGGACAAGTTCCTGCCCGCCATGAATTTCTCCATGGGGACCCAGCGCTTGTCCCTAACATGGTGGTGCCAGACGAGGATGCGTTGCAAAGCAACCACCTCATAGTACCTACGAACCGCCGGGATCCCCAAGCCACCCGTACGTTTAGGACGTTGCATACTCTTGAAAGCCAGTCGGGGCTGCTTACCATCCCAGATGAAGCATATGAACAAGCTGTTGAGGCTCAAGAAAAAGGACCTGGGCAGGCGCACAGGTAGCATCTGAAAATAAAACAGGATGCGGGGTAAGATATTCATCTTAAGCACGTTCACTCTACCAATCCACGTCACAGATAGCTTAGTCCAGTCGGTCAGGTTTTTTCGGATCGTCGTCAGTAGTGGGGCATAGTTATGTTCGTAAACATTCGAGCAGCAGCTGGGCAGGAACACCCCCAAGTACTTAAGTTTAGAGCGACACCAGGTGAACGGGAACGCCGATCGCAGCGAGTCTCCCATTTCCTGTGGAACATTAAGGGGCATGATTTCCGACTTATCGAAATTTATCTTAAAGTTCGAGAGAACCTGAAAGTCCCACAGTTCCGACATGAGGACCGGTAGAGTTGTCTGTGGCTTAGTAATGTAAAAGAGGACATCGTCCGCGTAGGCGGATAGCTTGTGTTCGGTGGGGCCCACCGTGACCCCACTAATGTCCTGGTTCGCCCTGACCCTGGCAAGGAAAGGCTCAAGGGTCAGTGCGAAAATCAACGGGGACAACGGACACCCCTGGCGCGTGCCATTGCGGATCGGGAAGGGGGCCGACAGGAAGCCTCCCGCCTTGACCCTCGCTTCAGGCGATGCGTACAATGCCGCCACCCAGCTGGACATGCGCGGTCCCAACCCCAGGCGCTGCAACACCATCTCCATATACGTCCAATCCACCCTGTCGAACGCCTTTTCGGCGTCCGTAGACAGGAGGAGACAGGGCGGACAGGACGGCTGTGAGTTTACCCAGTGGATGATCTGCAGCGCCCTGTTAGAGTTGTCCCTCGCCTCCCGACCCGCAATGAATCCCGTCTGGTCAGGGTGAACGACCGACGGCAGGAGGGGTTTCAGCCGGTCAGCCAGTATTCTAGCCAGTATTTTGATGTCCGTGTTCAGGAGCGATATCGGACAGTAGCTGCTGGGCAGGGTGAGGTCTTTCCCATCTTTGGGAAAAACAGTTATATGCGCGAGGAGGGTGTCCCGGGCCACAGAAGAACCCGTGGCGAGGGCGTTTAAATAGGCGCACATCGGGGAGATGAGGGAAGAGCCAAATTTTGAGTAATATGCGTTTGTAAAACCGTCGGGCCCCGGGCTTTTACCCTTTGGCAGTTCCTTAATCGCCGCCTCTAGTTCAAGCGCAGTAATAGGTTTTTCAAGGGACACGGATGCCTGCCCCGCAAGCTGCGGGGTCGCAGACCCCTCCAGGTAGTCCAGGATGCGCGCGCGCCTGGCAGCCAGCGCGGACGGCGACAGAGGGTCGGTAATGTTATAAAGTTGGGCATAATATTCCCGGAACGCTTCCGCGATGCGGGAGGGATGTTGGGTGAGCGATCCACAAGCTGTCTGTAGCTTCGGGATGCGAGTGACCCGCTGCCGTCTCAACGCCCGTGCCACCATGCGCCCGCATTTGTTACCAGATTCTTAAAATTTATGAGACAAGAACCGGAGGCGTCTCCTAATCTGTGCCTCGAGCATGTCGGACAGGGCCTCCCGAAGGGCACCGAGTTCCCGGAGGGTCTCTGCTGAAAGCGTGCGCTTGTGAAGTAGCTCAGCCTGACGGAGCTTGCTGAGAATCCGGTTCATGTCGGCCGTGCGCTCCTTGTTCAGCCTGGCCCCCTGAGAGATCAGCTCTCCCCGGACCACTGCCTTGTGGCCCTCCCAAATGGAGGAGGGGGCGAGGTCATCCCCGGCATTTTCTCTGAAGTAGTTCCCCAGCGTCTCCGTCACCCTCTGGACGACCACTGCGTCGTCCAGAAGAATTTCATTCAAGCGCCACGTCCACGCCCTGTTGGCGTCAGTCAGGGGCGCGAGGGACAGGGATACAGGGGCATGGTCTAAAAGGGTGCGTGTTCCTATGTCAGCTCCCACCAAGGCGTCTAGGTACGCCTGATCAGTGAGAAGCATGTCAATGCGGGAGTAAGAGTTGTGGGTTGCTGAAAAGTAGCTGTAATCCCGAGAGGAAGGGTGGAGCAGCCTCCAACAGTCTACGAGGCCCGAGGCGTGCAACAGCCGCAATAGGCGGCGGTGGGCCACGGCAGAATGAGCCGAGCGCCCTGCCGAGGTGTCGGTCCGGGGGTCTAGGCAGAAATTGAAATCACCCCCCAGAACCACCCGGCCCTCCCGGAATGAGGAAAGTGCATCTAGTGTGGACTCTAGGAAGGACAATTGGCCTGCGTTGGGGGCATAGATGGAGGCTAAGGTCAGTGTTTTTCCATAGAGGGTTCCTTTAAGGAAGACAAACCTGCCCTGGGGGTCAATGCTGTGGTCAATGGGCACGAAGGGGCAATTTTTATGAATGGCAATGGCCACACCTCCAGATTTTGGGCGGGGAGAGGAGCTGACAAACCACTGGTTGTACAGATGTGTCGGCAGCCGTGTCGTGGATTGGGAGCGAAAATGAGTCTCCTGTATAAATACCACCTGTGCACCCGCCCGCCTCAACTCCAGCCACAACTTACCACGCTTGAAGGGGGAACCGAGTCCCCGGACGTTGTAGGACAGAAACTTCAGCGAAGCCATGGAGCATTCCCGGTAGTGGCCGCCCCGGGTCGACCCCGGGGGAGTGGATGAGGGACCCCCCAGCACCCACGGACTGGAACCAGCGCACTCTGCAGAAAAATGGTGAAACGATCAGCACCCGATAACAAAGACAGAGGGGAAAAACACAGCACAATGGTCAAACAGGAAAAACAACAAAAACAAAAAACAAGGTCCAGGTGGGCCGCGGAACTGTTCACGGCCCTGCGGACACTCTGTGTAAGCCTGGGCGGTCCCCCCCCCCGCTCCCACATGGGGGGCAGGGCAGGGAGGGGGGCGCCCCCGGCCACACCTGGGCAGAACCCCAAAAAAGGGAGGGGATCCGCCACGGACTCCAGGGAGTCCAGCATTGGTGGGAGCCGAAGCCCCTAGGGGGGGAAAGAGGTAGGGCATAGAGAGCAGGGGGTCCAGCTGAAACTCCACCGGGAGGAGTGGACCCCACAGTGATCCCACTGAGGGAAGCAGTCCCAGCGCAGGGCATCCAGCCATAGTTAGATAGAGGAATCTGCCGGAAAGTCACAAGGTCCACAGGTTCCATGTAAGTCAAGCAGGCCACAGGCGATCATCGTCTGTTGGAGGAAAGAAGGCACTACAGGGGGGGGCCATCCACGGTCAGAAGGGCAATGAGTTCAAAAGTGGCAGCGGTGATTTCCAAGTGAAGACACGGAGGGGCATCACTGAGAGGCATCACTGGTCCGTGCGTGGAGGTCTATTGCGGGGCCGATTGCGGCCCCTGTGACGTGCAGGCTGCCACGAAGGAGTGAGAGCAGGCAGGGGGGCTTCCGAGGAGACCCGCCACTCCGGGATGTCCACAGGGGGCAACTCCAGCTGGGCCAAAAAGTGCGGGAGGTCATCCTTGTGCCTAAGGACATGCTGGCGGCCGTTTCTGGTGACTGTGAGGCTGAAAGGGAACCCCCAGCGGTAGGTCAGATCAGCCCCCCTGATGGATTCCAGCAGGGGTTTCAGAGCCCTGCGCTGCATTAGCGTGCGACGAGAAACATCAGGGAAGAGAGAGATCCGTGCGCCATCAAAGTCTATGGAGGGGACACCCCGCATGTGGAACATGATGCGGTCTTTCACTGAATATTTGTGCAACTTACAAATGATGTCCCGGGGTTTCCCAGGGTCGTCTGATGGGGGTCTCAGAGCCCGATGAGCCCGATTAATCTCAATGTGATCAGGTGCGTCATGGCCCAGTATCTGCTTGAAAATACCTTGCAAGGTGGGGACGATGTCCCTGTGAGCCGTGGCCTCTGGCAGTCCCCTGATGCGAATGTTACCCCTCCTGCTGCGATTCTCAACATCGTCCAATTGGTCCAGCAGGGCATCGATGCGTCTGTCCTGCTGGCTGCATCTGGCGGCAAGGGCATGTACAGCAGGCACCAAGTCGTCCACCCTGGTCTCCACAGATTCAACCCGGTTCCCCAAGTGAGCGGTGTCCTCCTTAATAGCATTTATGTCCTGCCGCAGGGCCCGCTCGACCCGTTCTGCCAGCTTATCCAGGTCTGCGGCAGTGGGGAGCGAGAGGATGTGTGCCCGCAAGTCCGCCAGGCCCTGCAGCTCTGCTGTGCCAGTGGTGGCACTGGGGGCAGCGGTGGAGCCCTGAGACACAGGGGAGAGCTGAGTAGGCAGCGGGAGCTGCGGTGAAGGGATGGGAGACTGCGCCCTCTCCTGCTGCGTACCTCGTGTCGGCGCCATCTTGGGAGGCTCCTGACCCGGCCTGTGGCTGCCGGAAAAATAAGCACCGATCGATGCAGAGCGCGGCCGCGGTGTCCTCGGCGGCTGGGGTGACTGGCGCCGCTTCGGAGGCATGTGAGGGATCAAGTCCGGGGTCCGTAGGTGCTAATTATAAGAGTTAAAAGCGGCGGTCAGCGGGAGCTCCGAGCCGGTGCGTCCTCACTCTTCCATGCCGAGACCACGCCCCCCTATTCCCTTTGTTTTTAACTGCAATAAATGAATTGTAAAACGGTCCTCACTATGATGAGCCTTTTATCTTTATGAGGATATCTGGGATTACTCTACCTTGAAAGGATCGCTTCCAACAACAGCACAACAGCCCTAAAGGAGCCAAAGGAACTCAGTGTCAGCACTTTCTGCTTCAATCAAACCACATTGTGGTAAGTAGATACCCAAAGGGGGGCACCCCAAAGCAGTACAGAACAAGCACTAAGCTTCTGTTTTCCACTGAAGGACTGTTATATGGACTTTTTGTTTATGCACTAAGTTTGCACTTTATTATATGATTTTTTAGGGTACAAGAAATTGTAATCGGGGCCTAGTCTGGGTTTGTACGTGTGAGATACACCATTTTATATCATGTTTTCTATTCCGCTATTCAATCTACACCCTTTTGGGGTAAAAATAATTAAATTGCGGCATAGTCTGTATCGGTACGTGTGAGATACACCTTTCCAATTTTTTGGGTGCATCTTCCATCGCCGAGGATTGCAGGGTGCTTCAGTTTGCCTCCTGTTCTGAACTCCTCCTACTCCTCATCCTCATCCTGCCTTTAGGGTACAAAAAATTGTAATCGGGGCCTAGTCTAGGTTTGTACGTGTGAGATACACCTTTTTATATCATATTTTCTATTCCGCTATTCAATCTACACCCTTTTGGGGTAAAAAGAATTAAATTGCGGCATAGTTTGTATCGGTACGTGTGAGATACACCTTTCCAATTTTATGGGCGCATCTTCCACCGCCTCAGATTGCAGGGTGCTTCAGTTTGCCTCCTGTTCCGAACTCCTCCTACTCCTCATCCTCATCCTGCCTTTAGGGTACAAAAAGTTGTAATCGGGGAATAGTCTGGGTTTGTACGTGTGAGATACACCTTTTTATATCATATTTTCTATTCCGCTATTCAATCGACACCCTTTTGGGGTAAAAAGAATTAAATTGCGGCATAGTCTGTATCGGTACGTGTGAGATACACCTTTCCAATTTTTTGGGCGCATCTTCCACCGCCGAGGATTGCAGGGTGCTTCAGTTTGCCTCCCGTTCTGAACTCCTCCTACTCCTCATCCTCATCCTGCCTTTAGGGTACAAAAAATTGTAATCGGGGCCTAGTCTGGGTTTGTACGTATGAGATACACCTTTTTATATCATATTTTCTATTCCGCTATTCAATCTACACCCTTTTGGGGTAAAAAGAATTAAATTGCGGCATAGTCTGTATCGGTACTTGTGAGATACACCTTTCAAATTTTTTGCCGCATCTCAAACCGCGGAAGATTGCAGGGTGCTTCAGTTTGCCTCCTGTTCCGAACTCCTCCTACTCCTCATCCTTATCCTACCTTTAGGGTACAAAAAATTGTAATCTGGGCCTAGTCTGGGTTTGTCCGTGTGAGATACACTTTTTTATACCATATTTTCTATTCCGCTATTCAATCTACACCCTTTTGGGGTAAAAAAAATAAATTGCAGCATAGTCTGTATCGGTACGTGTCAGATACAGCTTTCCAATTTTTTGGGCGCATCTTACACCGCCGAGGATTGCAGGGTGCTTCAGTTTGCCTCCTGTTCCGAACTCCTCCTACTCCTCATCCTTGTCCTGCCTTTAGGGTACAAAAAATTGTAATCGGGGCCTAGTCTGGGTTTGTACGTTTGAGATACACTTTTTTATACCATATTTTCTATTCCGCTATTCAATCTACACCCTTTTGGGGTAAAAAAAATAAATTGCAGCATAGTCTGTATCGGTACGTGTCAGATACAGCTTTCCAATTTTTTGGGCACATTTTCCACTGCCGAGGATTGCAGGGTGCTTGAGTTTGCCTCCTGTTCCGAACTCCTCCTACTCCTCATCCTCATCCTGCCTTTAGGGTACAAAAAATTGTAATCGGGCCTAGTCTGGGTTTGTACGTGTGAGATACACCTTTTTATATCATATTTTCTATTCCGCTATTCAATCTACACCCTTTTGGGGTGAAAAAAATTAAATTACGGCATAGTCTGTATCGGTACGTGTGAGATACACCGTTTTATATACTTTTTTCTATTCCGCTATTCAATATAAACCCTTTTGGGGAAAAAAAATTAAATTGCGGCATAGTCTGTATCGGTACGTGTGAGATACACCTTTTAAAATTGTTTGGCGCATCTCCTTCCACCGCTGAGGATTGCAGGGCGCTTCAGTTTGCCTCCTTTTCCGAACTCCTCCTACTCCTCTTCCTCATCCTCATCCTCCCTTTAGGGTACAAAAAATTGTAATCGAGGCCTAGTCTGTGTTTGTACGTGTGAGATACACTGTTTTATATACTTTTTTCTATTCCGCTATTCAATATACACCCTTTTGGGGTGAAAAAAAATTAAATTGCGGCATAGTCTATATCGGTACGTGTGAGATACACATTTTTATATACTTTTTTCTATTCCGCTATTCAATATACACCCTTTTGGGGTAAAAATAATTAAATTGCGGCGTAGTCTGTATTGGTACATGTGAGATACACCTTTCAAATTTTTGGGCGCATCTTACACCGTAGAGGATTGCAGGGTGCTTCAGTTTGCCTCCTGTTCCGAACTCCTCCTACTCCTCATCCTCATCCTGCCTTTAGGGTACAAAAAACTGTAATCGGGGAATAGTCTGGGTTTGTACGTGTGAGATACACCTTTTTATATCATATTTTCTATTCCGCTATTCAATCTACACCTTTTTGGGGTAAAACGAATTAAATTGCAGCATAGTCTGTATCGGTACGTGTGAGATACACCTTTCCAATTTTTTGGGCGCATCTTACACCGCCGAGGATTGCAGGGTGCTTCAGTTTGCCTCCTGTTCCAAACTCCTCCTACTCCTCATCCTCATCCTGCCTTTAGGGTACAAAAAATTGTAATCGGGGCCTAGTCTGGGTTTGTACGTGTGAGATACACCTTTTTATATCATATTTTCTATTCCGCTATTCAATCTACACCCTTTTGGGGTGAAAAAAAATAAATTGCGGCATAGTCTGTATCGATACGTGTGAGATACACCATTTTATATACTTTTTTCTATTCCGCTATTCAATATAAACCCTTTTGGGAGAAAAAAATTTAATTGCGGCATAGTCTGTATTGGTACGTGTGAGATACACCTTTTAAATTTGTTTGGCGCATCTCCTTCCACCGCTGAGGATTGCAGGGCGCTTCAGTTTGCCTCCTGTTCCAAACTCCTGCTACTCCTCTTCCTCATCCTCATCCTCATCCTCCCTTTAGGGTACAAAAAATTGTAATCGAGGCCTAGTCTGTGTTTGTACGTGTGAGATACACTGTTTTATATACTTTTTTCTATTCCGCTATTCAATATAGACCCTTTTGGGTGAAAAAAAATTAAATTGCGGCATAGTCTGTATCAGTACGTGTGAGATACACCTTTTTATATACTTTTTTCTATTCCGCTATTCAATATACACCCTTTTGGGGTGAAAAAAATTAAATTGCGGCATAGTCTGGATCGGTACGTGTGAGATACACCTTTTAAATTTGTTTGGCACATCTCCTTCCACCGCCAAGGATTGCAGGGCACTTCAGTTTGCCTCCTGTTCCTAACTCCTCCTACTCCGCTTCCTCATCCTCTACCGCCTCCTCATCCCGTCAGCGTTACACCTTCACCACCAACTTCAGCACAGCCAGGGGTAAACGACAGCAGGCAGTTTTAAAACTTGGCTGTTTGGGGGAAAAAAACACACACCATGCAGGAGTTGTGGAGGAGCATGGAACAGCAGACCGATGAGTGGTTGCTGCCAGCGAGCCTCAAGCCCAGCCTGGTGGTGTGCGATAACGGGTGAAATCTCATAGCAGCTCTGGGCCTAGCCGGTTTGACGCACATCCCTTGCCTGGCGCATGTGCTGAATTTGGTGGTGCAGAGGTTCCTTAAAAATTACCCCGATATGTCAGAGCTGCTGCAGAAAGTGCGGGCCGTCTGTGCGCACTTTCGGCATTCTCACCCTGCTGCTGCTCGCCTGTCAGCGCTGCAGCATAACTTCAGCCTTCTCGCTCACCGCCTCATATGTGACGTGCCCACAAGGTGGAACTCCACCTTGCACATGCTGGAAAGACTGTGCGAGCAGCAGCAGGCCATAGTGGAGTTTCAGCTCTGCGGAACAGCACCACTTCACCACCAATAACTGGGCCTCCATGCGAGACCTGTGTGCCTTGTTGCGCTGTCTTGAGTACTCCACCAACATGGCCAGTGCCGATGACGCCGTTGTCAGCTTAACTATCCCACTTCTATGCCTCCTTCAAAAAACGATTTGGGCGATGATGGAAGAGGATGTGGCACAGGATGAGGAGGAGGAAGAGGGATAATTTCCAAGGCTTTCAGGGCAGTCATTCACAAGTGGCTCCGAGGGTGGGTTCCTGCACCCACAAACGCCAGGGACACAATTGTCCAGCAGGGGCACAGTTCTGGAGGATGAGGAGGATGAGGAGGAGGAGATGGAACCATGTTCACAGCAGGGTGGCACCCAGGCCAGCTCATGGCCATCACTGGTGCGTGGCTGGGGGGATACAGAGGACACAGAAGATACACCTCCCACAGAGGACAGCCTTTCGTTGCCTCTGGGCAGCCTGACACACATGAGCGATTGCATGCTGCAGTGTCTCCACAACGACCGCCGAGTTGCCCACATTCTAACTTGTGCTGATTACTGGGTGGCCACGCTGCTGGATCCCCGTTACAAGGACAACGTACCGTCCTTAATTCACTCACTGGAATGTGATCGCAAGATGCGCGAGTACAAGCGCATGCTGGTAGACGCAATGCTGCTGGCATTCCCACCTGACAGCGGGGCCACAGTGGAAGCACAAGGCCAAGGCAGAAGAGGAGGAAGAGGTCGCCAACGCAACCAGGGCACCGCCAGCACCTCAGAAGGCAGGGTTAGCATGGCCGAAATGTGGAAAAGTTTTGCCAGCACACCACAACAAACAGCAGCACCAGCAGCTCATATGGAACGTCTTAGCAGGAGGCAGCATTTCACCAACATGGTGGAGCAGTATGTGTGCACACGCCTACATGTAGTGAATGACGGGTCTGCCCCCTTCAACTTCTGGGTCTCAAAATTGGGCACATGGCCTGAGCTTGCCCTTTACGCCTTGGAGGTGCTGGCATGCCCTGCAGCCAGTGTATTATCTGAACGTGTATTTAGCACGGCTGGGGGCGTTATCACAGACAAGCGCAGCCGCCTGTCCAGAGACAATGCGGACAAGCTCACATTCATAAAAATTAACCAGGCATGGATCCCACAGGACTTTTTCGTACCTTGTGCAGAATAGAGATGGATACCGACCTTACCCAGCCATTGTTATATTTTTGATCTTTCTCACTCTTTTATGGTGTACCCTATTTTAAAATGACTAAAAAAAATCAGTGTTGGCTACCTCGTCCCCCTCCACCGCCGCTTTCGCCTACACCGCCACATCCACCGCCACCTCAACCTCCCTTCTACTCCATATGGGCCTTGTCCTTCACAGATGTAGAAAATTGCTTTATTTTTCTGTTTTTTTTTGTTGTTTTAAGTTATTTCCCTATCCACATTTGTTTGCAGAGCACTTGCCATGCTCTTAACTACATTTTGCTGCCATTTGCAGCACTCTAGCCCTTTCCTTTGTTTTTTAGAGCCATTTTAGTGCCTGAAAGTTCGGGTCCCCATTGACTTCAATGGGGTTCGGTGTCTGGGTAAAGTTCGGAAAAAGTCCGTGACACGGACCTGGACTTTTTTTCAAGTTCGGCCGAACCCGCCGAACACAAGACATCCAGGTGTCCACTCAACTCTAAACATGACTAAAAAAATGTTTTATTTTTTTTACACAAAGTTGTCATTGAAGTGATATATTGCTCACGCATACCATGGGTATATGTGTAATTACACCCTAAAATATATTCTAATGTTTCTCCTGAGTACAGGGATACCACATGTGGGAGACTTCTTGGGAGCCTAGCTGTATACGGGACCCCAAAAACCAATCACCACCTTCAGGTTTCCTAATGGCGTAAATTGTGCATTTCACCTCCGCACTACCTGTCACAGTTTCAGAGGACCTGAAATTTAAAGATAGCACAAACCCCCCCAAATGACCCCATTTTGGAAAGTAGACACCCCAAGCTGTTTGCTGAGAGGCATGGTGAGTCCATGTATTATTTTATATTTTGCCACAAGTTTTGGGAAAATTATGTTTTTTTTTAACACAAAGTTGTCACTAAACTATATATTGCTCACACATGCCATGGGGATATGTGAAATGACAACCCAAAATCCATTCTGCTGCTTCTCTTGAGTACAGGGATACCACATGTGTGAGACTTTTTGGGAGCCTAGCTGTGTACGGGACCCCGAAATCCAATCACCACCTTCAGGTTTTCTAATGGCGTAAATTTTTGATTTCACTCCTCACTACCTATCACAGTTTCGGAGGCCCTGAAATTTCAAGATAGCACAAACCCCCCCAAATGACCCTATTTTGCAAAGTAGACACTCCAAGCTATTTGCTGAGAGGCATGGTGAGTCCATGGAATATTTTATATTTTGCCACAAGTTCCGGGAAAATTATTATTTCTTTTTTTTGTTTTGTTTTTTTTTACACAAAGTTGTCACTAAATGATATATTGCTCACACATGCCATGGGTATATGTGAAATGACACCCCAATATACATTCTGCTGCTTCTCCTGAGTATGGAGATACCCCATGTGTGAGACTTTTTTGCAGTCTAGCCGAGTACAGGACCCCGAAAACCAATCACCACCTTCAGGCTTTCCAAGGGCGTAAATTGTTGATTTCACTCCTAGCTACCTATCACAGTTTCGGAGGCCATGAAATGCCAAGACAGCACAACCCCCCCCCCCCCACCAATTGACCATTTTTCAGAAAGTAGACACCCTAAACTATTTGCAGAGAGTCATGTTTGATGTTTTGCAGATCTCACTTTTTGTCACAAAGTTTTGGAAATTGAAAAAAGAGGGAAAAAAAATGCATTTTCCTTTTTTTTTTATTCATTTTCCAAAATAAATGAGAGATGCAAAATACTCACCATTGCACGTGTGAGCAATATATAATTTAGTGACAACTTTGTGTAAAAAAACAAACGAAAAAAAAAAATAATAATAATTTTTCCGGAACTATGAAATATTCCATGGACTCACCATGCCTCTCAGCAAATAGCTTGGAGTGTCTACTCTGCAAAATAGGGTCCTTTGGGGGGGTTTTGTGCTATCTTGAAATTTCAGGGCCTCTGAAACTGTGACAGGTATTGCGCAAGTAAAATGCACAATTTACACCATTAGAAAACCTGAAGGTGGTGATTAGTTTTCGGGGTCCCGTACACAGCTAGGCTCCCAAAAGTCTCACACATGTGGTATCCCTGTACTCAGGAGAAGTAGCAGAATGTATTTTGGGGTGTCATTTCACATATACCCATGGCATGCGTGAGCAATATATCATTTAGTGACAACTTTGTGTAAAAAAAAAAAAATTGTCACTTTTCCGAAACTTAGGGCAAAATATAAAATACTCCACGGACTCAATATGCCTCTCAGCAAATAGCTTTGGGTGTCTACTTTTCAAAAAGGGATCATTTGGGGGGTGTTTGAACTGTCCTGGCATTTTAATTTAACGCACAAATACACTATATCATTCCAAATTGTTTGGTAACATTTAAAAGATTAACCTTTGCCGAGTACATAGATACCAAACATGACATGCTTTAAACATTGTGCACGCCTGTGCAGCGGCAACAATCTATGTACATTTTTAAAAGCCTTTAAAAGTCTTTACAGGTTACCACTTTAGACTTACAGAGGGGGTCTACAGCAATAATTACTGCCCTCGACCTGGCGTTCGCGGTGATACCTCACATGCATGCTGCAATTGTGGTTTACATATGACACTAGACCAACGCTTGCGTGCACCTTTGCGCACAAGCACGGGGGGACAGGGGGGCTTGATTTATTTATTTTTTTTTTTTATTTTGCTTTTTTATGTTATTTTGACACCTTTCCTTTCATTTTTTTAATCATTTTTATTTTTATCACAGTGAATTTAAATATCTCCTATGATAGCAATTTGTAGTGAAAAATACTCTTTTTTTAAAAAAATTGTGGTCTTTTAGACTCTAGATCTCTCCTCTGACCTTAACGCATCTGACCACACCAAAATTGGTGTGATAAAATGCTTTCCCAATGTCCCAATGATGCTGTTTATTTCTGGCGAAACAGTCATGAAATGCTTTTACAGTAGCTTCCAGTATCTTAGGCCAGAGATGATTGGAGCCATTTTCTTCTCCAATCAGCTCTATGGTTAGATAAATGAACCACCAGCTGCACTCTCAGGTTAACCGGTGGGACAGGAGAGCCCGAGAAAACCCTGGAAGATGGCGGAAGGCGGCGGGAGGAGGGAGTTGTCCCCTCCCACTGCTTGTAAAAGCAGTCTAGTGGCCAATTATCCGCTAGGATTGCTTTTACATGCAAGCCGACTGCTGGCTGTAAAAAACAATAACAAGATGATGCCTAAATCTGCAGGCATCATCCTGGTATAACCACTCAAAGTCCAGCAACGTACCAGTACATTGCTGGTCCTTGTTTGGCATATAGTGTAGGTTTTTTTTTTCATGCAGCCTGTGGACTGAACAAAAAAAAGAGAACTTAACAGAAATCTCTGCAAGAAAATTGTGTAGTACACCCACCATTAACCGCCCAAACATCCAAAACCACTTTTTGAAGGCGGGTATACATGCACACAATTCCATGTATACCTAATGGTATTTTAACTGCAGTGGTGAAATCACCTACCACAGCGCTGCCATCAGAGGTATCCATATATGCTGAGTGCAAATGCTGTTTTTGTCAGAATATATAAAATCAGTGTGGCAGCCCATGAGTGTTCCTGCAAGGCAAACTGGTTAACAATAGAATGAAAAAGTAGTAGAAGAACAGAAAAATTACTCAAACGACAACTGTTTTTGTTTTCTTTATTTAATATTTTTTTGTAAATTTTTTTGTAACTTTTTTATATTTTTTTTTTGTAATTTTTTTTTTGTATTTTTTTTTTTAAACTTTTTTTTCTGAACTGCAACTTTCCAGGTTAGGGTCTCTCAAAATGTTGATAGCCATCGAACATCTTTCAAGACCCTGTGTTAGTATGCCCTACACTGTGTCATGCTTGGAAGCTTTGGAAACATTCCCCGATGCAGAGACCAGGTTGGTTAGGACAGTTGGGACAATAATAGCAGGGGTCACGCCTAAATCCGCGCCTGCTACAGACACAACATCTTCTTTGGGGGCGTCTTTGGGTAGGGGTAGAGGACATGTGAAAAATGCCTCTCATGCAGCCGTCTCACTGCATCTGGAAGGGGAAGGTTGGCAGGAGCACCTCCTGGATACAGGTAGGCTCCGATGATCTCTTCCTAGAATTCTCGGAAGGATCCAGTTCATCCTGACGCTCTGTATAGTACAAAGGCGTTCAGCATAGCTAATTGAAATAAATAAACAGACACTTTTTTGTACCAGCGTCTGGCTTTACGGGCAACTAAGTACGGCACCAAAAGCTGGTCATTAAGGTCCACCCCTCCCATATTAAGGTTATAGTCGTAGACACAGAGGGGTTTCTCCATAACACCAGTTGTAGTAGTAATTTCGATTGTCATGTCTGCGTGAAGGGAGGACAGAACGAAAACATTACTTGTATCCCTCCAGTTCACTGCAAGCAATTTGTCTGTTTTAAGCAGGCTCTCTCCCCTCGACTAAGACGGGAATTTACCAGCCGTTGGGGGAAGCCCCGGCAATTAGGTCGCACGGTGCCACATGAGCAAATTTGTAATTCAAGCAGGTGACTAAAAAGTGGCATGCTTGAATAAAAATTGTCCACGTACAAATAGCACCCCTTTCCAAATAAGGGTGACACTAAGTCCCAAACTATCTTGCCGCTGCTCCCTATGTAGTCTTGGCAGTTGGGGGGCTCCACAGAGCTATCTTTTCCCTCGTAAACCCGGAAACTAACTGTATAGCCTGTGGCCATGTCACAGAGCTTATACAGCTGGTCCCCGTATCTGGCACGCTTGCTGGGGAGATACTGTTTCATAGCAAGGCAGCCAGTAAACTTAATCAGGGACTCATCAACGCAGACAACTTGTTGGGGGGTAAACAAGGCTGCAAACCCGCTGATTGAAGTGGTTTATGAGGGGCCAAATTTTGTGGAGCCAGTCATATTCAGGGTCTCCCTGAGGACAACAGATTTCATTGTCGTTGAAATGCATAAACCGCAGAATTTGCTCGTATCTCACCCTGGACATGGAAGCAGAGTACACGCGCATATGGTGAATTGGGCTAGTGGACCAATATAACCACAATTCACTCTTTTTGGTTATGCCCATGTTGAGGGAAAGGCCCAGAAAAGTCTTTAACTCAGAAACCGTTACAGGTTTTTAGCCTAATTGTCTGGCAAGGGGCGAATTTGGGTTGGCAGCGATGAATTGACCAGCCTATAAATTTGTGTTGTCCACAATATATCTGAAAAGAAAAACAGCTCAAAAAAATTCAGGGGAGTAAAATTGGCTGTTTCCACGTAGATTCCAGGTTGGGCAGTAAATGGGGGAAGTACGGGTGCTGTAGTATCAGTGGGCTGCCAATCAGGATATGTCAGCGCATCAGGGAGGGCACTATTGGCTCTACCGGCCTGTCTTCGAATACGCGGTAGCTGCGGGCCACTACTCGTGCTAGCCACCGCACCAGCTTCAACTGCACTTATGGGACTCGCCACGTCACCAAGTGATACCGCAGTGCTGGTTGTTCTAGGTCCAGGGTGTACTAGGCCGCTGGTGCTTGCCAGATCACCAGAAGGCTGAGCAGCACTAGTACCGACACTCTGCTCCATACGAGCACTCTGCGATCTCTGCACCTCAGCAACTCCAGAATGGGGTCGGGTATGCCTGGTTCTAACAGGGGACCCATCCGTCATCAGAGCTGTCTGTCAGGGAGCCACTGCTCTCTTCAGGTTCGTATACTGACCCTGATTCTGCCAGTGAGGCTTCCCCATCGCTCTCATCTGATATTGTCAGTATACTGTAGGCCTCTGCACTACTGTACCACCGTTTGGTCATTTTAGCAACTCAATTTACAAGTACAGTAGTGTGACTCACAGGTAAAAAAGCACCTGGTTGTCAAGGACTATTTCAACCGCTACCAAAAAAAACTGCTAACGCTAGCAGGGATCAGGCCTGACTCTGCTAACACAGCGGTTTTGTGTTTCTTGGAAGTGACAGTAATCTATTGATTGCTACACTTGCCTGGGTGAGGTGGGGTGGGGTGGGCTGGGTGGAGGGGCTAAATGCAGGTGCTGGCAGGAATCAGTGCTGATTGTGCAAACACGGCATTTTGGTAACCCTAAACTATTGGGGACGTATAGTTCTGATCAGATCAGATATTGATCTGTTCAAACACTATACTAGTAATGGAGGTGTATGTGTGTTTGTGTGTGTGTGTGCATGTGGTAATGAAGGGGTTAACTAATAAACTATGCTCTGGGGATCTGCGCTATCCTAGACTGACGCTAACACTAACTAATGTCACCTGTGACACTAATAATAGTGATCAGAAAAAAAACTGTACACTGTATAAAAGTGACACTCTGACAGGGCAATAAAGGGGTTAACTGGGGGTGATCAGGGTGTTAAATCTTTATCTGGGGGGGTGGTGGGGACAATAAACCTACTTGAGACAAAAATTTACTCGCTAACGCTAACTGAAGTCACAATCACACTATCACAGATATACAGAAAAACACTATATTACCTGTGTATAGTGTGCAATGTGACAGGGGGAAAGGGGTTAACTGGGGGTGATCAGGGGGGGGATCAGGGGTTTAAATATTTATTGGGGGGGTGGCGGGTATCTTAACCCTAAAAGGAACGTCCGCAAGCGCTAAACCAGGTCACAAGTCACACTGATACAGATATATAATAAACTGCTATATACTGTATACAGTGTGTGTTGTGACAGGAGGTGTAGGGGGTTAACTGGGGGTGATCAGGGGGTTAAATCTTTATTGGGGGGGTGGCGGGGACCCTAAACCTACTTGGGACAGAAACTAACTCGCTAGCGCTAACTCAAGTCACAATCACACTAATACAAAATACAGTAAACCACTATATTACCTGTATATTAGTGTGCAATGTGACAGGGGGAAGGGGTTAACTGGGGGATGATCACGGGGGATCAGGGGGTTAAATCTTTATGGGGGGGTGGCGGGAATCCTAAGACTAAAAGGAACGGCCGTAAGCGCTAAACCTGGTCACAAGTCACACTAATACAGGTATATAGGAAAATGCTATATACTGTATACAGTGTGTGTTATGAAAGGGGGTGTAGGAGTTAACTGGGGGGTGTACGGGGTTAAATGTGCCTAGCCTAGGTGTGTGTGTGCTTGGCGCAGTACTCACAGTTCAGATCCGTTCTCAATGTCCTCTCAATGAATCCAAAAAGAATTTGGGGAGGAGAGAGCGGGTCTTTTCTGTGCCTGTGTTTACATTACACAGGCACAGACAATATCTGATTGGGCAGGACCAATCAACAGGTCCAGGCCAAAAATCATTGGCCTGGACCTGATGACTGATCGGTTCTGAACCCAATCAGATCATCAGCGCCCCTGAGCGGCAGGAGCGAGCGGTGTATCAATCCGTCACTTTGCGTGCAAGCGGCTGAGTACCGCAGTATAAGTACCGTGGGTGGGGCATGGTGGAACTGGTTAAAGTTATTGTAAAGTCTTGGGGTTTTCTTTCAATAACAAACATGTTATACTTACCTGCTCTGAGCAGTGGTTTGAACAGCGCAGCACAGATCCTCCTCTTCTCAGGTCCCTCTTGCTACTTCTGGCCCCTCCCTCCTGTTAAGTGCTGAAACATTTGCAGGTAAGCAGCTCAGGTAGGAAGATGTGATCAGGTGCATGTCAGATCTGTAGTCTCCAGCAGTATCCTTAAACACAAAGTGAAGACCGCACTCCGATATAAGTAAACATGTGAAATGTATTTCACCAATCACAACTGGACATCAATACATCATGGACAAGGACAACGATGCTTGCTATAGGGGCGCTCTAGCCGAGCTGCAGCTCTGTGTGTCTATTTAAACATGGAGATGCTGTTCGGCCCCGCCCCCTCTCTCTCCTGATTGGCTAACTGACTTTGGTTGACAGCAGCGGATGCCAATGGTGTCGCTGCTGTGTCTCAGCCAATCAGGAGGGAGAGTCCCGGATTGCCGAGCGACTCATGGACATTGATTGATAGAGATGGGGCTCAGGTAAGTTTTAAGGGGTGCTGGGGGGGGGGGGTTGCTACACACAGAAGGCTTTTTATCTTATAAGATAAAAAAACCTTCTGCCTTTACAACTCCTTTACATAAATACAGAGGTCTGGGAGTCAAGGACAAACCTGCACAGGACACCCACCATAGACAGACCACACAGGGATAACCATAAAACATCCCAGCTGCACCCAGAACAAACAGGGCTAGCATAAAAAAAAAAAACATGGGACATAAAGTGCTAGCAGTACAAACAATGATATATGTTAGGTCACACATGCTACCCTTAATACCATTTATAGAACTGAATGATGAAAATGCTATAACTGTGGGAATGTTTATTAACGGCTTGTTCACACTTGTTTCTAATGCTTAACAAACACTCCTATGGCATAGTATGGGCGTTAGACTCAGTCCAATGAGCTTTAGCATGGGCATTAGACTGGTGTTTTACAAGCCTTAAAAACGCTCCCCAAAAGCCCTATCTTAAGGTACCATAGACTTGAATGGAAGGTGTTGAAAGGCTTCTAACGCCTCCTGACTCAGCAATCAGCATGAGGCTTAAATTTTAAAGTGAAGTGACCCTAACGCTTCATGTTTTGATAAAGTGAACATCACTGTGTGCTGTCCATTGTATCAATTGCAAAGACGTTTGAGGGGCATTTTTAACGCTCCTCAAACGCCTGAACTTAGCATTGTGTGAATGTTCGCTTCAGTTATCCAATCATGTAAAGAGCAAATTCATATTTTGAAAACTGAAATTAATGACAAAAATTTATTGTTTATTTATGGAGTGAAGATTCTCAACTTCTTTAGTAAATCAGCCCAAATAAGTCAATAAGATTGCACTTTTTTTCGTTACTATATATTTATATACTTGTGGTGGAGAAAGTTCACTGTCAGAGGTTTCACACATCATGCAGAAGCAAAAATGGGACACATTATAGATGTAAGTTATTATGTAAGTCAAAAGAAGATCAACTATTTAAATGCAGGCAATGTACCGGTACTGGAACCAAGTAGAAACAGTTGGGAAGTAAATAATAGCATACGTTTAAAGAAGATCAACCCTTAGGGGATTGGTTTTTAATCGAAAACATAGAAAAGGCAAGAGTGAATGAGCTTTAATTGGAAGTGCAAGCCATGGAGGTTAAATGTATGCAGAAACAGTAAGTGTATAATTTAACAAGCATCTTTTGAGGTTAATTATTAACCTGACTTTAAAAAATAATGAAGACTATGAAAAATAATGAAGGTTCTTTTTTAGGTAAAAAGATGATTAATTGAATAATTCAATTATAAATTTCAAATAAAAAAAATAGTAAATGTGATATGTTTGCACTGAAAAGAAACAAACATAAGTAACGTTATCAAGAACTATAAAGGTAAGTACTTACACTGTGAGATTTTAAGCATGCTTTACTAAAAGTACATCTACTTATCAAAGATACATCTACTTATCACAGGGCTGTCAGATATCTATGCATACCCACTATTATCTGCCAATCTGCAAGTTTGCATGGAAACCATAAGGGGTATTGGTTATTTGATTTATTATCAATAACTTACCCACCATTAATTGCCGTTCTGCAGTTAAAGGTTGCATGGAAATGAAAAGTAGTATTGGGTTTTTGATTATCAATAGACACATTATGATGGGCTTGTGTTTTGCCACTAACAGCTATTTTATCTTAATTTAGCTCTTTGTTCCAGCCAGCATGAGGATGAAAATTCTCAGCTCAGGAAAGTGTGTTAGGCCTCCAAGATCCAGAAATATACTAGTAATAAAAGGTGAAATATACTGCTTAATAAAACAATATAATGTATTCTACTTGTTTAATAAAACATACAATTTAATTCTGTAATTGAAACTAGCTTTATGTAGTTTGTGGAAAATGTTTCAAAATTAAACACCAAATTCACTAATAGAGAGAGATTTGAAACAAATAAGGATAAAAAAAAGAAACAAATAAAAAACTATAACGATTTGTAAAAAAAAAAGGTTTATTGTCAGTGTTTACTAATGTAACACTCAAGATTTCCAAATAATAAATTCAGTAATAGGAAGCCTAGCTGTCTAGCTTGCAATAGTACTCATTGGGATTGATTTACTAAAACTGAAGAGTGCAAAATCTGGTGCAGATGTGCATGGTAGTCAATCAACTTCTAACTTCAGCTTGTTCAATTAAACTTTAACAAAAAACCTGGAACTGATTGGTTTCTATGCAGAGCTGCACCAGATGCTGCACTCTTCAATTTTAATAAATCAAGCCCATTGCAACATAAGAAAATTATTAAAACATAAAAAAACAGTGCACATGGACACAGCTTTGCACGGTGAACATGTTTTCCTTGTGCTCCGCAGTCAGTGGAAGGAGTCCTGGTAATCACGGCCGCATCCACCCGGCTTCGCTCACCCACCCAATGACGTTTTCTTCTGTAGGATATCCTGTTCCTCTAGAGATGGTCCTCACTGGCTCTTAGGCTAAGCAGAACCTCAAAACAATCAAATATACCCTGGCTAGAGCCTCTTCAAAATGACCGCCAAACCACAAGCAGCTTCCTCTCCCCTGCTCACAGAGCTGCCTGTCTGTTACAGCAAGGATGAGGCTGCAGATGAGTTTAACCCTAGCAGCCATCCAATCATACCAATCTCCCAACACTCTCAGAGGGACCTTATAATGCATATTGAAGCAGTCTTGAGCCCTGGTTCACACCGGTGCGATTTGTCATGCGATTTGACAGTTCTGACACCAAGATCACCATGTGAACCTCCCACTCCATGGCAACATGGATGAGGTCATCAGTATTCTCCCAGAGCTCCTAAAGACTGAATTGTTTTCTTTATGGGGCTCCCAGGTCCCTTTTGCATCCACCAGAGGCTCCCCGTGACTCTCCTGATTTTGCTCTATATTTTTCTACCTGGTTAACATATGGACACTTTAACCTCCTGCCCTAAGCCATTAGGGTTTTCAGATAGTGACGTTTGAATGAACAGTACTATCTATAAACTTGAGTTGAAGCAAAAATATTCTCTTATAACAAGCATTACTTTGCTGAAGTTGTATATTCCTGCAGTGGCAGTCCTCCTACTTAACTGCTGTAAACATTTACAGGCAAGAGTCTCGCTTTCATACTTATACAGCAGCATCTATATGCTAGTGCTCTTGCTGGCAATTTGGGGCCTGGCCACCTTCTGCTGTTAACCTTGTAATGTGTGTACTCCCGTCACTCTTGCTGTTTGATAGTATGTTCTTTTAATTTCGTTAAGTGAAGCCCCAGACCAGCTGGTTAACTCCTATGCTGATGCACCAATAGAACCAAATGAGCAACGGACTTTGTACCAATCTGTATGCAGACATTGTTTGGGAAAGCTTTTTTTTGCTATGACCAGTACTCTGGGCCTACTTTCTGTAATCTTTCCATTCTCCCAGGCGTCTTCCCATTGGACAGCAGCTGCTCCCCTCAGAGTCCTCCTTTCCGACAGACTAGAAAGGATCCTTTCAGATTCGGGGCAGTAGGGATGAGCTTCGATTTCGTAACTTCTAATGCAAGTTCGACTCGAACATCGGGCATTGGTGTGTTCGCTGAACACACGAACAAATGGGGCGCTCGGCGGGAAATTTACCTGCCGATGAGTGCCCCATAATGCACTGCGCTGGTGCAGTGAATTACTTATTGTCTGATAATTGGCCAAAGCATGCACATGACCTGAATGCTTTGGCCAATCACAGCACAATGTCCGTGATTGGCCAAAGGCAGGGTGCCTTTAGCCAATCATGGTTCAGGGGCTAAGTCCACACCCCTCACTGTATAAAGCTGCTGCTTATACGGCAGCGTGTATAGTGTGTTAGGCGAGATAGGAGTGAGATTAGGCAGGTAGTTAGTGGATTGTGCATTGTATCTAGTAATAGATCAGGCAGTGTAGCATATATATATATATATATATATATATATATATATATATGTATAGCAGAAAAATTGCTTAGGCTATGTACAGCGCTTGCCCCTAACTGGTTAAAGTATTTAAATAAATAAATTAATAAATATTGTATAAACGAATATGTGACAATAAATACGTGCGGTATTAAAGTGAAGTTAAAACAAATGATTGCACAAAACTAATGATAAAAAGTCCAGCAAAATCAAATATATGAAAATTAATAATAGTTATTAAATAAATAGTCTTTTCAAGTTGTGATCAAGTGCAAAGTGCTTCGTGCTCAATAATCAAAAGTTTGTGACTTTTGTGGCGTGGGTTCCTTTTTCCAGTGGCATGTGGTAGAATTTAATCACTTACCAGAAGTATTGGGTCTTATGTGCTGTATAGCATTAAGACCTATAGCGCTTGCAGGCCTTCCAGGCCAGTGTGAGGGTCCCCTTTTATATTCTCCTGGTGGGGTGCAGGTCAGGTCCAATCTCACCTGGTTTCACTCCTCAGGATATGGGGTCAGGTTATGCAAAGAAAAGGCTCCAAAATAGTGTAATACGTTTTAAAAACAGGTTTAAACAATGGGAGCAAAGAAAATGGCTCCGGGATATAGGCAAACGCTTCCTAGCAGAGTGGCGAGCGGAGTGTTCCGGCTTGCATTCCACAGGTTGCGTTGCGTGCCGCCGTGCGTTCCAGATCAGTTTCGTCACTTCCTGTGACGTTATCAAAGGTAGGGATCTATATCTCGGAGCCATTTTCTTTGCTCCCATTGTTTAAACCTGTTTGGAAATAAACTTTTAAAACGTATTACACTATTTGGAGCCTTTTCTTTGCATAACCTGACCCCATATCCTGAGGAGTGAAACCAGGTGAGATGGGACCTGATCTGCACCCCACCAGAAGAATATAAAAGGGGACCCCCACACTAGCCTGGAAGGCCTCCAAGCACTATAGGTCTTAGTGCTATACAGCACATAAGACCCAATACTTCTGGTAAGTGATTTAATTCTACCACATGCCACTGGAAAAAGGAACCCACGCCACGAAAGTCACGAACTTTTGATTATTGAGCACGAAGCACTTTGCACTTGATCACAACTTGAAAAGACTATTTATTTAATAACTATTATTCATTTTCATATATTTGATTTTGCTTGACTTTTTATCATTATTTTTGTGCAATCATTTGTTTTAACTTCATAATATCACACTTATTTATTGTCACATATTCGTTTATACAATATATATTAATTTATTTATTTAAATACTTTAACCAGTTAGGGGCAAGCGCTGTACATAGCCTAAGCTATTTTTCTGCTATTCACTCTCACTTTACAGCAGCTGCCATACACTATTACATTCATTGATTTATTTATTCATTGGTTTGAGCACTATTTCCCTAGGCGCGGGGAGATACACTCTAGCCCAGTGTTATCTTTTTTCAAATATATATGTGTGTATCAGTTATTGCGGGATATATATCAAGCAGTGCAGTGTAGTGTAGGGCTGATTCTTATGACATTTAAACTTGCTCGTGGTTGTAATGTATTGTCGGCTCCCGGCAATACCGATAAAAAACATGCATGGGGTTCCCTCCCCAGTCCATACCAGGCCCTTATCCGAGCAAGCAGCCTGGCTGGACAGGATAAGGGAGGACGAGATATCGCCCCCCCTCCTGAACCATACCAGGCCACTTACCCCCCAAAGCACCCTGTCCCCATGTTGATGGAGACAAGGGTCTCTTCCCAACAACCCTGGGCTGTGGTTGTGGGGGTCTGTGGGTGGGGATCTTATCAAAATCTGGAAGCCCCCTTTACCAAGGGGGCCCCCAGATCCATCCCCCCCATGTAAATGGATATCGGGTACATCGTACCCCTACCCATTCACCAAAAAAGTGTACAAAAAATTAAAGACAAAAGCCAGTTTTTGACAAGCCCTTTATTTAAAAAAAATCATCCCCCGATGTAAATCCATCGTCAATCATGTCGCCCGCAGCCGCACCCGCAAAATAGAAAAAAAAATTAAAAACGCTCCTGCCTCTTTAGACGCCTCCGGCGTAATGGGGTGCTAGAGCTGTGACAGCTCTTTTATAGGAAAGGGGTGGGCACACCACCCAGTGGCTCACGTGATGTCATTCATTTATTCACTGCACCTGAGCAGTGCATTATCTGGCACTCCTAACGTCAGATTCCTATAAAAAAGCTGTCAAACTCAAACAGCTCATTACACGGGAGATGTCTGAAGAGGCAAGAGCTTCTTTTTTTTTCTATATTTTGGGTGCGGCGGTGGGTGATGTGATTGATGATGGATTTAAATTGGGGGGCACTATTTTTTTATTTTATTTTTTTTTTTAATAAAGGACTTGTCTTTTTTTTTGTACACTTTTTTGGTGAATGGGTAGGGGTACGATGTACCCGTTATCAATTCACATATGGAATACTGTGTCTGGGGGCCCCCTTGTTTCGGATAAGCCCCCCCACCCATAGACCCCCACAGCCACAGCCCAAGGTTGTTGGGAAGAGACCCTTGTCCCCATCAACATGGGGAAAAGGTGCTTTGGGGGTGCACCTCAAAGCACCCTCCCCTTTTTGAGGGCAAGTGGCCTGGTTCAGGAGGGGGGCGCTCACTCGTCACCCCCTTATCCTGTCCAGCCGGGCTGCTTGCTTGGATAAGGGTCTGGTATGGAATGGGGGAGGGGGGACCCCACGCAGTTTTTTTTTTCATGGTTTTTTATCTGTATTGCCGGGAGCCGACAATATATTACAGCCGCGAGCAAGTTTAAATGACATTTTTTTCCTTTAGAAATGTCAGTATTGCTGCAGCAGGCTACATACATCGCACAAATGTGCCACTTCACTTTAAGTATCATTAAAATCACTGCTCCCGTAAAAACTATAATTTTTAAAAAGTTTTTTTGAATTGGTACATGTCCCGCAGGGCAGTACCCAGACCCCCATACACTTTTTTTGAGCAATAACTTGCATTTAAGCCTTTAAAATTAGGACTTTTGATTTTTCATGTTCTAGTCCCATAGACTTCAATGGAGTTTGCATGTTCTAACAAACTTTTCCCCTGTTTGTGGTGTTCCCTCTTGACTCTACTTGTTTTTAATGTTAAGAAGCTAAATTGCAAGAGTAAGAGGGTTAAGGTGTTTAACACTTTTTCGCACCTCAAAGCAGTTGCTTACAGGAGACACATTTCTCTACTAATTCTACCCCTAAATTTTTTGGTTCTCATTATCTACAGGTTTACACAGTCAGCGCATCAGTGAAAAAGAGTGGGGTCCTGATTGCTTTTCATCAGTCAGCTCCATTTACAGTCTCCTCTGAACTTAAGTATCCAGAGGGTTGCTATTTAGTACTCAAAGGCCACCTTTTAGAAACATAGGTAACAATTGTCTCATACTAAGCTCCAAACACATCTCCTATCCACTCTGCTACATATTATCTCCACTAATAAGTACATAGTTAGCCTGGTTTAAAAGAGACACATGTCCATCTGATTCAACCAATAAAAAGGGGAAAACAAAAAAAAAAACTAAAAATGATTACAATCCTTTATACACAATTCCATACCCACAGTTGATCCAGAAGGCGGCAAAAAACCCAGCAAAGCATAAACCCAGGGGGAAAAAATACTTCCTGATCCCCCAAGAGGCAAGTGGATGTTCCCTAGATCAATTTTACCTATACATGTTAGTATCTAATTATATTATATACATTTGCGAAAGAATCTATGCCTTTTTTAAAGCAATTTACTGAACTGGAGAAAACCAGCTGTAGAGGGAGTCTATTCCACATTTTAACAGCTCTTACTGTGAAGAAGCCTTTCTGTATTTGGAGATGGGCGGCCAGATTTAAAGAAACTGCAGCTTCAGACATCCATGACGTGTTTCAGTTTCGCCGCTTTCAAATCAATTAACTAGCGCTGCGGCGAATTGGCTAGTGAAACAGCAATAATGAATTCCGCCGTCAGCGGTATTCACTTACGATCGCGGCTTCGCAAATGAGCATACTTATGTCTTTGTGCTTATAGCAGTTTCACATAGCGATGTGGGCTAGTGGATTAGTGCACACATCACGTCTGTAATTCGTCTCCCTCTGCTGCAGGTTCGAGGCTTACCATCTCCACCTAACTTTTTTATTTTCTTTTTTTGTTTATATTTCAAAAATGTAACGGATTACATCATATATATTGCTAAATAATGTTACACTCAGAAGCGCTTGCAAACTTACAGCATTTTAAGTGATTTTATGATCTTGTCTGTGTGTCGAATTGTTCTTATGATTGAAAGTAGCAAAGGCAAGTGACCAAACCCCTACACTACTTCCGGTCAAGATGAAACCTCACAATTTTACCATGGTCTTCTTCCCAGATTCCATACAATGTTTAGTACTTTAGCTATATGTGCTTTTTAGCCTTAACTAGTGTTGAGCGAACACGGACTGTATTATTCGTGTTCGTACCGAATAATTGGATTTTTTGTACCCGAACACGGACACGGACACTTTACTGTATGTTCGGGTAAAAATCCGTGTTCGGTTGTTTTATTTCCGGGATTTGCATGCTTTGGCGCTCTTTTCATGGCGGGCTTTCAACAGCCAATCAACAATCGTTTAACTGGTGTGCCTTAAGCCATCCCAGCCATGCCTGCAAATGTCTCAGTAGCTGTGATTGGCCGTCTGAAGCATGTGACCAAGTCTTTATAAGTTCCAGGCAGCCGCAGCGTCTTCATTCTGCTGCTTAGATCAGGGACAGAGCACACATCAACGTGCTGGCTGCTGATTAGGGAAAGACAGGCAGGAAAAAACCATTTGTGTCCGGATAGAATTGAGGGACAGGTCGGAGTGTTTAGGCAGGGCGAGTTGTAGGCATTTTAGGGATAGAGTCTGCTGAATTATAGGGTCAGTGTCTTCTACAAAGTACAATCGATATTGCTGTGTGGGGGGTGGGGGGTGGGGTGACTCTGCACTCAATCCTGATCTACGATCTCTTCTCAATCCTGTTAGGGAGAGGCTGCTGCTGCTGAATTTTAGGGAAACTATGTTCTACAAACTACAATCGATATTGCTGTGTGGTGTGGGATAGGAGATAGGCAGGTGTCAGTGATCCACATCCATTTTTCTGTGTGTGAGCTGCAGTGAACACAATCTTTTTGGGCTGCAGTGAACACAATCTTTTTGGGGTGCAGTGAACAATGTCCTTTTTGGGGTGCAGTGAACAAAATCCTTTTTGGGGTGCAGTGAACAACATCCTTTTTGGGGTGCAGTGAACACAATATTTTTGGGGTGCAGTGAACAAAATCCTTTGTGGGGTGCAGTGAACACAATCTTTGTGGGGTGCAGTGAACACAATCTTTTTGGGGTGCAGTGAACAACATCCTTTTTGGGGTGCAGTGAACAAAATCCTTTTGGGGTGCAGTGAACAAAATCCTTTGTGGGGTGCAGTGAACACAATCTTTTTGGGGTGCAGTGAACAAAATCCTTTTTGGGGTGCAGTGAACAACATCCTTTTTGGGGTGCAGTGAACAAAATCCTTTTTGGGGTGCAGTGAACAACATCCTTTTTTGGGGTGCAGTGAACAAAATCCTTTTAGGGTGCAGTGAACACAATCTTTGTGGGGTACAGTGAACAGAATCTTTGTGGGGTGCAGTGAACACAATCTTTGGGGGGTACAGTGAACACAATCTTTTTGGGGTGCAGTGAACAAAATCCTTTGTGGGGTGCAGTGAACACAATCTTTGTGGGGTGCAGTGAACACAATCTTTTTGGGGTGCAGTGAACAAAATCCTTTGTGGGGTGCAGTGAACACAATCTTTGTGGGGTGCAGTGAACACAATCTTTTTGGGGTGCAGTGAACAAAATCCTTTTTGGGGTGCAGTGAACACAATCTTTGTGGGGTGCAGTGAACACAATCTTTTTGGGGTGGAGTGAACAAAATCCTTTTTGGGGTGCAGTGAACAACATCCTTTTTGGGGTGCAGTGAACACAATCTTTTTGGGGTGCAGTGAACAAAATCCTTTGTGGGGTGCAGTGAACACAATCTTTGTGGGGTGCAGTGAACAAAATCCTTTTTGGGGTGCAGTGAACAACATCCTTTTTGGGGTGCAGTGAACAAAATCCTTTTTGGGGTGCAGTGAACACAATCTTTTTGGGGTGCAGTGAACAAAATCCTTTGTGGGGTGCAGTGAACACAATCTTTGTGGGGTACAGTGAACAGAATCTTTGTGGGGTGCAGTGAACACAATCTTTGGGGGGTACAGTGAACACAATCTTTTTGGGGTGCAGTGAACAAAATCCTTTGTGGGGTGCAGTGAACACAATCTTTGGGGGTACAGTGAACACAATCTTTTTGGGGTGCAGTGAACAAAATCCTTTGTGGGGTGCAGTGAACACAATCTTTGTGGGGTGCAGTGAACACAATCTTTTTGGGGTGCAGTGAACAAAATCCTTTTTGGGGTGCAGTGAACAACATCCTTTTTGGGGTGCAGTGAACACAATCTTTTTGGGGTGCAGTGAACAAAATCCTTTGTGGGGTGCAGTGAACACAATCTTTGTGGGGTACAGTGAACATAATCTTTGTGGGGTGCAGTGAACACAATCTTTGGGGGGTACAGTGAACACAATCTTTTTGGGGTGCAGTGAACAAAATCCTTTGTGGGGTGCAGTGAACACAATCTTTTTGGGGTGCAGTGAACAAAATCCTTTTTGGGGTGCAGTGAACAACATCCTTTTTGGGGTGCAGTGAACACAATCTTTTTGGGGTGCAGTGAACAAAATCCTTTGTGGGGTGCAGTGAACACAATCTTTGTGGGGTACAGGGAACAGAATCTTTGTGGGGTGCAGTGAGCACAATCTTTGGGGGGTACAGTGAACACAATCTTTTTGGGGTGCAGTGAACAAAATCCTTTTAGGGTGCAGTGAACACAATCTTTGTGGGGTGCAGTGAACACAATCTTTGTGGGGTGCAGTGAACACAATCTCATACTTCTGAACATTTGAGGGTGCTGCCTGTTCCATACTCCTCCTCCTACTGCTCAACCATCCTTTTAGGGGTACAAACAATAGTAATTGGGGCCTAGTGTGGTGGTGTACGTGTGAGATACATTGTCACGATCCGGGGTCAGGCTCGAAGACCAGTAGCTATAGCAGTCGCAGGTCACACAGGAACCAGCAGGATAGGAACACTGACAGGTCACCCAGGCAGATGACGCAGGCTCACCTGAGGTGCGGAGTCTAAGTACTAACCGGTCTTCACCAGCGCTCCTGAAGGTGGAGATGGATTTTGCTGCGTGTTAGCACCAGGTCGCGGTCCTCAAGATCGCCCCACCAGGAAGTGAGCAAGTCAGAGTCCAGTAGCAGATAGGGATTAAGCTGAAGCGTAGTCAAGGAGTAGCCAAAGGTCGGTAACCAGTAGTTGCAGGTTGGGATCAAACAGAAGAGTAGTCGAGGAATAAGCCAAGTGTCGATAACGGATGGTAGCAAAGATACAGACGGCAGCAGGAGAGACAAGCGAGATATCGGCTGTTTAAGGCACAATATTCTGGCGACCAGGAAGTGCAAAGACATGGTTTATAACAGGAAGTTCATGGGAGGAGCAAAGGGTTCAAGGTTCAAGGCAATAAAGATTCACAGCAGGATCATTCAAGGATTTGTCCAGGGAGCTGTCCAGCATTCCAGGTAGCTCAGTGAGTAGAGTCATTGCCAGACACCATGGAGGTCCCAGGTTCAAGTCCGGGTCCTGACAGTACTCCCCTCCTCCCAGGACGTCCGCTGGACGTCTTAGGACCAGGTTTAAGAGGAAACCTCTGGTGGAACTCCTTTGTTAATCTAGGGGCATGAACATTTTCTTCTGGCTCCCAGGAATTTTCTTCTGGTCCATATCCTTCCCATTGAACCAGATATTGTAATTTATTCCTAAACATCCTGGAATCAAGAATTCTCTCCACTACAAATTCTTCTTCACCCTGTACTTCAACAGGTGGAGGAGGCGGAAGAATTCTTCCAGGAAAGGGATTTTCCTTAAATGGCTTGAGCAGTGATATGTGAAAAACTGGGTGAATTCTCATACTGTCGGGAAGTTTTAAACGGAAAGTGACTGGGTTGACCTGAGCAGAAATCTGGAAAGGTCCCACAAACTTTTGTCCCAACTTTGCAGATGGAACATGGACCTTCAAATTTTTGGTTGATAACCAAACCTTGTCACCCACTTGAAAGGTAGGAAGTGATCGGCGATGTCTATCAGCAGCCTTCTTGTAACATTCCTGAGCCTCCTTCAAAGTCTCAATTAATTTCTCCTGAATCTCTTGCAACATAGTTAATCTGTTGGCTACAGCAGGAATTGGAGTTGAGATAGGGAGATCAGGAATAAAAACTGGATGATAACCATTGTTTAAGAAAAACGGGCTTTGAGAGGTTGAGCTATGTCTAGAATTGTTGTAAGAAAACTCTGCCGTGGGAAGATAGTCCACCCAGTCATCCTGAAGATAACTAACAAAACATCGAAGGTACTGTTCTAAAGTTTGATTGGTCCTCTCAGTCTGACCATTAGACTGAGGATGAAAAGCAGAAGACAGGTTGATTGCTACTCCTAAAGCTGAGCAAAAGCTTTTCCAAAACTTTGAAGTAAACTGTACTCCTCGATCTGACACAACGTCTTCAGGAATTCCATGTAGTCTGAAGACTTCTCGAACCATCAACTCTGCAGTTTGTTCTGAAGAGGGTACCCCCTTAACTGGTATAAAGTGAGCCATCTTGGTGAGGCGGTCAACGACCACCAAGATAGTGGTCATTCCTTTTGAGGGGGGTAAATCAACCACAAAGTCCATAGAAATTGACCCCCATGGTCTTGATGGGATAGGGAGTGTTTGGAGCAACCCCAAAGGAGAAGCTCGGGGTGTCTTATTGCGTGCACAGGTCAGGCACGAGGCTACATACCTTTTAACATCTTTCTTGTACCCAGGCCACCAAAAGGAGCGTGATAAAAGTTCCTCTGTTTTAGAAACTCCAAAATGTCCAGCAAGTTTTGAGTCATGACTCAACCGGAGGACTTCAACCCGAGCAGACTCAGGTACATAGAGGCGATGTGTTTTAATCCAAAAGCCATTCTTGAACTCAAGACTGATGTCCATAGGAGGATTATTGAGGAGTGAGTCATTCTCGTAACCTTCTTTGAGGAGACTCAAGAATGCCTTTGAACTTGTGACACCTAGGAAGTTCTTTTGAGACAGGATTGTGCATTCAGCATTGTTCTCCTGGGAAGGCCCAGACAACATCCGTGATAAGGCATCAGCCTTACCATTTCTTGACCCAGGTCTATATGAGATAATAAAATTAAATCTAGAAAAGAACAGCGACCAACGTGCTTGTCTAGAAGACAATCTTTTGGCCGAACAAATGAATTCTAGATTTCTGTGATCAGTGAGAACAGTCACAGGATGCTTAGTACCTTCCAGCAAATGCCTCCATTCAGAAAAGGCTTCCTTAATTGCCAGTAACTCCTTATTCCCTATGTCATAATTCCTCTCGGCTGAAGACATTAAACGAGAAAAGTAAGCACAAGGATGAAGCTGCATCTTTTCACCGCTTCGTTGTGAAAGGATAGCTCCCACAGCAGAGTCAGAAGCATCCACTTCCACTACAAACGGTAGCTCAGGATTGGGATGTACCAATACTGGTGCAGAAGTGAACAGAGTCTTTAACTTATCAAAAGCAGCCTGAGCATTAGATGACCACACAAAGGGCACCCCTTTCTTTGTCAGCTGTGTAATCGGAGCTATCACCTTAGAGAAATTTCTGATGAATTTCCTGTAGAAATTGGCAAACCCGATGAATCTTTGAATTTCCTTAACGTTTGCAGGGACAGGCCAATCTACTACTGCTCTAATCTTCTCAGGATCCATGCTTACTCCATCTGGTGAAATAATATACCCCAGAAACTGGATCTGGGTTTGTTCAAACTCACATTTCTCCAATTTGATATAAAGTCGATTCTGCCTTAATCTTTCAAGGACAGTGCAAACATGCTTGCGATGCTCCTCTAGGTTATTGTAAAAAATGAGGATGTCATCCAAATAAGCAACTACAAATTGGTCCAACAGATCTCGAAAAACATCGTTGATGAAGTGTTGAAAGGTTGCAGGGGCATTACAAAGACCAAAAGGCATAACCAAGGACTCGAAGTGTCCGTATCTGGTTCTAAAGGCGGTTTTCCATTCATCTCCTTGGCGGATACGAACAAGGTTATAAGCCCCCCGCAAGTCAAGCTTTGTGAAAATCTTGGCAGAACGAAGTCTTTCCAACATTTCAGAGATCAACGGGAGAGGATAACGGTTTTTAATAGTAACTTTATTCATGTGCCTGTAATCAATGCAAGGACGTAAGGTAGAGTCTTTCTTTTCAACAAAGAACAAGGCTGCTCCAGCAGGGGATGTTGAGTGTCTAATAAACCCCTTCTCTAAATTCTCATCAAGCCACTCCCTGAGCACCTTTAATTCAGGTTCTGATAAATTGAATAGGCGGCCGAAAGGTATTTCTGCACCAGGGAGTAGCTCAATGGGGCAATCATATGGGCGATGAGGAGGTAACTGGTCGGCGTTCTTCTTATCACAGACATCCTGAAACTCATGGTATTGTGGAGGCAGTTTGAGATATGACTGTGCTGTAACCACATCCAACTGCGTTTCCTTAATCTGTGGAGAACTAATTGGACAAGGCTCTCTACAGTATTCCTCACAATGGGGGGATGTAAAATTTATAACGCGTGCTTCCCAATTGATTGAGGGATTATGGGTGGAAAACCAAGGGATGCCCAAGATCACAGGAAATTTAGGTGACGTAATCAGCTGAAAACTGATGGTCTCACGATGGTTAGCCTCAAATTGGAGAACCAAAGGGACTGTTTCATGGGTAACAGGTCCTGAAGTTAAGGGTGATCCATCCACTGTCTCCATATCGACTGGGGCTAATTTATTTCTTGTCTGAATCATATTGTTTTTGGCAAAGTCTATGTCCATAAAGTTCCCCCCTGCACCAGAGTCCAGCATAGCAGAGCAAGGAATCTCAATGCCCTCAGAGATAAGTTTAATAGGGAGGACAAAATGAGGTAGTGAAGAATTTACTTTATTTTCTTCCTGGACCAACGGGGAGATGGACTGGCTAATGGAGTTTATTTGTTCAGGCGTGATCACATCAACCGATGCAATTGTTCTTCTAACCTTGTTAGGGCAGTTAATTGCATAATGACCAGAATCTCCACAGTAAAGACATAGGTTCTCAGAACGTCTTCTTTCTTTCTCCTGAATGGAAATGGATCTCTTAATTGCATCTACCTGCATTGGCTCAGGAGTGTTAGAATTAGGAGCAACTTTGAAATCCTGCTGAACAAATGGAGTAGCAGAGAAACGCATGCCACTCTTACTTGCAAACATTCCCAGCCTCTCCTTCCTCCTTTCTGTAAGTCTCTGATCAATTTTGATACATAATTGGATGAAGGCATCAAGATCATCAGGAGTCTCAACTCTAGCGAGCTCATCCTTTACCTGTTCAGAAAGCCCTCGGCGGAACTGACTCTTTTGCGCAGCAGGGTTCCAAGTAGTATCTGCAACCCAACATCTGAATTCTGCTGTGTACTCAGCGACAGAGCGTCTTCCCTGCCTCATACTATGCAGCTTTGCTTCAGCAGTAGCACAGCGGTTGGGATCATCAAAAACCTGATCCATTGCGGTCAAAAAGGTCTGCAGATTATTTAAAATAGCACTGTCCTGCTCAATATATGGGGAGGCCCAAGCTAGAGCTTCTCCAGTCAGAAGTTCGAGAATCAAGGTTACCTTTCTCTTCTCAGAAGGAAATGCAGCAGGGTGTGTTTGAAAATATAAACGACACTGATTTAGGAAACCCCTGTAATGATGGCGGTCTCCATTAAACTTGGATGGTAAAGGCTGAGGCATATGTGTGATAGTATCACCTCGGTCCAGTAGTAGTCTCTGCAGAGCATGAATCTCCTTCTGTTGTCTTTCCAATAGACTTTCTAGTTTATTAACTTTTTCTTGGCAGGTAACACCAAATTCTTGCAGCTCAGCAATTTGTTGCCTAAGAGGAGTCACGATGCTTGCTATAGCGGCCTCCATATTTTGGGCCAGAATATTCTGTCACGATCCGGGGTCAGGCTCGAAGACCAGTAGCTATAGCAGTCGCAGGTCACACAGGAACCAGCAGGATAGGAACACTGACAGGTCACCCAGGCAGATGACGCAGGCTCACCTGAGGTGCGGAGTCTAAGTACTAACCGGTCTTCACCAGCGCTCCTGAAGGTGGAGATGGATTTTGCTGCGTGTTAGCACCAGGTCGCGGTCCTCAAGATCGCCCCACCAGGAAGTGAGCAAGTCAGAGTCCAGTAGCAGATAGGGATTAAGCTGAAGCGTAGTCAAGGAGTAGCCAAAGGTCGGTAACCAGTAGTTGCAGGTTGGGATCAAACAGAAGAGTAGTCGAGGAATAAGCCAAGTGTCGATAACGGATGGTAGCAAAGATACAGACGGCAGCAGGAGAGACAAGCGAGATATCGGCTGTTTAAGGCACAATATTCTGGCGACCAGGAAGTGCAAAGACATGGTTTATAACAGGAAGTTCATGGGAGGAGCAAAGGGTTCAAGGTTCAAGGCAATAAAGATTCACAGCAGGATCATTCAAGGATTTGTCCAGGGAGCTGTCCAGCATTCCAGGTAGCTCAGTGAGTAGAGTCATTGCCAGACACCATGGAGGTCCCAGGTTCAAGTCCGGGTCCTGACATACATACACTTTCTTTTTGATCATATTTTCTATTCCGCTATTCAATTAAATCCTTTGGGGATCAATTAAATTGCGTGATAGTCTGTGTCGGTACGTGTGAGATCCACCTTTCCAAGTTTTTGGGGTTCATCTCATACTTCTGAAGATTTGAGGGTGCTGCCTGTTCCATACTCCTCCTCCTACTCCTCAACCATCCTTTTAGGGGTACAAACAATAGTAATTGGGGCCTAGTGTGGTGGTGTACGTGTGAGATACATACACTTTCTTTTTGATCATATTTTCTATTCCGCTATTCAATTAAATCCTTTGGGGATCAATTAAATTGCGTGATAGTCTGTGTCGGTACGTGTGAGATCCACCTTTCCAAGTTTTTGGGGTTCATCTCATACTTCTGAAGATTTGAGGGTGCTGCCTGTTCCATACTCCTCCTCCTACTGCTCAACCATCCTTTTAGGGGTACAAACAATAGTAATTGGGGCCTAGTGTGGTGGTGTACGTGTGAGATACATACACTTTCTTTTTGATCATATTTTCTATTCCGCTATTCAATTAAATCCTTTGGGGATCAATTAAATTGCGTGATAGTCTGTGTCGGTACGTGTGAGATCCACCTTTCCAAGTTTTTGGGGTTCATCTCATACTTCTGAAGATTTGAGGGTGCTGCCTGTTCCATACTCCTCCTCCTACTGCTCAACCATCCTTTTAGGGGTACAAACAATAGTAATTGGGGCCTAGTGTGGTGGTGTACGTGTGAGATACATACACTTTCTTTTTGATCATATTTTCTATTCCGCTATTCAATTAAAACCTTTGGGGATCAATTAAATTGCGTGATAGTCTGTGTCGGTATGTGTGAGATCCACCTTTCCAAGTTTTTGGGGTTCATCTCATACTTCTGAAGATTTGAGGGTGCTGCCTGTTCCATACTCCTCCTCCTACTCCTCAACCATCCTTTTAGGGGTACAAACAATAGTAATTGGGGCCTAGTGTGGTGGTGTACGTGTGAGATACATACACTTTCTTTTTGATCATATTTTCTATTCCGCTATTCAATTAAAACCTTTGGGGATCAATTAAATTGCGTGATAGTCTGTGTCGGTACGTGTGAGATCCACCTTTCCAAGTTTTTGGGGTTCATCTCATACTTCTGAAGATTTGAGGGTGCTGCCTGTTCCATACTCCTCCTCCTACTGCTCAACCATCCTTTTAGGGGTACAAACAATAGTAATTGGGGCCTAGTGTGGTGGTGTACGTGTGAGATACATACACTTTCTTTTTGATCATATTTTCTATTCCGCTATTCAATTAAAACCTTTGGGGATCAATTAAATTGCGTGATAGTCTGTGTCGGTACGTGTGAGATCCACCTTTCCAAGTTTTTGGGGTTCATCTCATACTTCTGAAGATTTGAGGGTGCTGCCTGTTCCATACTCCTCCTCCTACTGCTCAACCATCCTTTTAGGGGTACAAACAATAGTAATTGGGGCCTAGTGTGGTGGTGTACGTGTGAGATACATACACTTTCTTTTTGATCATATTTTCTATTCCGCTATTCAATTAAAACCTTTGGGGATCAATTAAATTGCGTGATAGTCTGTGTCGGTACGTGTGAGATCCACCTTTCCAAGTTTTTGGGGTTCATCTCATACTTCTGAAGATTTGAGGGTGCTGCCTGTTCCATACTCCTCCTCCTACTCCTCAACCATCCTTTTAGGGGTACAAACAATAGTAATTGGGGCCTAGTGTGGTGGTGTACGTGTGAGATACATACACTTTCTTTTTGATCATATTTTCTATTCCGCTATTCAATTAAAACCTTTGGGGATCAATTAAATTGCGTGATAGACTGTGTCGGTACGTGTGAGATCCACCTTTCCAAGTTTTTGGGGTTCATCTCATACTTCTGAAGATTTGAGGGTGCTGCCTGTTCCATACTCCTCCTCCTACTGCTCAACCATCCTTTTAGGGGTACAAACAATAGTAATTGGGGCCTAGTGTGGTGGTGTACGTGTGAGATACATACACTTTCTTTTTGATCATATTTTCTATTCCGCTATTCAATTAAAACCTTTGGGGATCAATTAAATTGCGTGATAGTCTGTGTCGGTACGTGTGAGATCCACCTTTCCAAGTTTTTGGGGTTCATCTCATACTTCTGAAGATTTGAGGGTGCTGCCTGTTCCATACTCCTCCTCCTACTCCTCAACCATCCTTTTAGGGGTACAAACAATAGTAATTGGGGCCTAGTGTGGTGGTGTACGTGTGAGATACATACACTTTCTTTTTGATCATATTTTCTATTCCGCTATTCAATTAAAACCTTTGGGGATCAATTAAATTGCGTGATAGTCTGTGTCGGTACATGTGAGATCCACCTTTCCAAGTTTTTGGGGTTCATCTCATACTTCTGAAGATTTGAGGGTGCTGCCTGTTCCATACTCCTCCTCCTACTGCTCAACCATCCTTTTAGGGGTACAAACAATAGTAATTGGGGCCTAGTGTGGTGGTGTACGTGTGAGATACATACACTTTCTTTTTGATCATATTTTCTATTCCGCTATTCAATTAAAACCTTTGGGGATCAATTAAATTGCATGATAGTCTGTGTCGGTACGTGTGAGATCCACCTTTCCAAGTTTTTGGGGTTCATCTCATACTTCTGAAGATTTGAGGGTGCTGCCTGTTCCATACTCCTCCTCCTACTCCTCAACCATCCTTTTAGGGGTACAAACAATAGTAATTGGGGCCTAGTGTGGTGGTGTACGTGTGAGATACATACACTTTCTTTTTGATCATATTTTCTATTCCGCTATTCAATTAAAACCTTTGGGGATCAATTAAATTGCGTGATAGTCTGTGTCGGTACGTGTGAGATCCACCTTTCCAAGTTTTTGGGGTTCATCTCATACTTCTGAAGATTTGAGGGTGCTGCCTGTTCCATACTCCTCCTCCTACTGCTCAACCATCCTTTTAGGGGTACAAACAATAGTAATTGGGGCCTAGTGTGGTGGTGTACGTGTGAGATACATACACTTTCTTTTTGATCATATTTTCTATTCCGCTATTCAATTAAATCCTTTGGGGATCAATTAAATTGCGTGATAGTCTGTGTCGGTACGTGTGAGATCCACCTTTCCAAGTTTTTGGGGTTCATCTCATACTTCTGAAGATTTGAGGGTGCTGCCTGTTCCATACTCCTCCTCCTACTGCTCAACCATCCTTTTAGGGGTACAAACAATAGTAATTGGGGCCTAGTGTGGTGGTGTACGTGTGAGATACATACACTTTCTTTTTGATCATATTTTCTATTCCGCTATTCAATTAAAACCTTTGGGGATCAATTAAATTGCGTGATAGTCTGTGTCGGTACGTGTGAGATCCACCTTTCCAAGTTTTTGGGGTTCATCTCATACTTCTGAACATTTGAGGGTGCTGCCTGTTCCATACTCCTCCTCCTACTGCTCAACCATCCTTTTAGGGGTACAAACGATAGTAATTGGGGCCTAGTGTGGTGGTGTACGTGTGAGATACATACACTTTCTTTTTGATCATATTTCCTATTCCGCTATTCAATAAAAACCTTTGAGGATCAATTGAATTGCGGGATAGTCTGTGTCGGTACGTGTGAGATCCACCTTTCCAAGTTTTTGAGGTTCATCTCATACTTCTGAAGATTTGAGGGTGCTGTCTGTTCCATACTCCTCCTACTCCTCATCCATCCTTTTAGGGGTAGAAACAATAGTAATTGGGGCCTAGTGTGGTTTTGTACGTGCGAGATACATACACTTTTTTGGATCATATTTCCTATTCCGCTATTCAATAAAAACCTTTCTAGGGCAAGATCTTAAATTACAGAAATATGAGGAGACCGTCAAATAAGGGCCGTGGCCTGGGTCGTGGTGCTGCTGGTAGAGCTCCTGTTGCAAGGAGAGGACGTGGTCGATCTGTGCCAGCTACACGCACAAGTGAAACACCTTCCTCAAGTGTGAGTAGGCGACAGAACCTGCATCAGTATTTGGTAGGGCATCCTACGCCCCTAGAAGTGATGAGGCCAGAACAAGTGGAGGCGATAGTAGATTGGTTTGCTGCTGACAGTGCCTCCAGTTCCTTCACATTGTCTCCCACCCAGTCTACTGCAGAAAGGTCACAGTTGGCACCTGCAGCCGATGTCCAACCGTCTTTCACCTCACCCCCTTGCAAATCAGGCAAGCAGTCTGAGCCCCAAGCCATACAGCAGTCTCTTCTTCTTTTTGATGACTCTGTCAGCAGGGTTTCCCAGGGCCATCCACCTAGCCCTGCCCCAGAAGTGGAAGAGATTGAGTGCAGCGATGCCCAACCACTTATTTCTCAAGATGAGTACATGCAAGGATCATCGCAGCATGTCTCCGATGATGACGAAACGCAGGTGCCAACTGCTGCGGCGTTCAGCATTGTGGAGACCGACAAGGAGGGCAGGGGTGAAGACTGGGTGGAAGATGATGTGGAGGACGATGAGGTCCTCGACCCCACATGGAATGAACGTCATGCAGGTGACCTGAGTAGTTTGGAGGAAGAGGCGGTGGTCGCACAGAGCCACCAGCACAGCAGAAGAGGGAGCAGGGTGCAGAAGCGGAGCGGCCGTGCCCTAGACACTACGCCCGCTACTGCCCAACGCAGCAAGGGAACGAGCGCACCAAAGTCAGCTCAAAGGAGTTCTCTAGCGTGGAAGTTCTTTAGAAAATGTGCTGATGACAGGACACGAGTGGTTTGCACCCTGTGCAATCAGAGCTTGAAGCGAGGCATAAACCTTCTCAACCTGAGCACAACCTGCATGATCAGGCATCTAAGTGCAAAGCACGAGCTGCAGTGGAGTACACACCTTCAAAACCAAGAAACGTCTCTGGCTCATCCTGCTTCCTCTTCTGCTGCAGTCTCGGCCGCTCCAGCCACATCTGTAGTGATACCGGCACCTGCCACCCCGCAAACAGACGATCTGTCAGCAACACCACCACCTGGGTCACCAACAACCATCTCCACAATGTCCCGTGGAAGCGTTCAGCTTTCCATCTCCCAAACACTTGAGAGGAAGAGGAAGTACCCCCCTACCCACCCGCGATCCCTGGCCCTGAATGCCAGCATTTCAAAATTATTGGCCTTTGAAATGCTGTCATTCCGTCTGGTGGAGACGCACAGTTTTAAAAACCTTATGTCGGTGGCTGTCCCACAGTACGTCGTGCCCAGCCGCCACTACTTTTCCAGGCAAGCCATCCCTTCCCTGCACAACCAAGTGGGGGAAAAAATCAGGTGTGCACTGCGCAACGCCACCTGTGCCAAGGTCCACCTAACTACCGATACGTGGACCAGTAAGCACGGTCAGGGGCGTTATATCTCCCTAATGGCACACTGGGTAAATGCAGTGGCGGATGGGCCTGAGGCGGATAGCAATTTGGCGCATGTCCTTCCACAACCGAGGATTGCAGGGCGCTTCAGTTTGCCTCCTGTTCCTAACTCCTCCTACTCCGCTTCCTCATCCTCTACCGCCTCCTCATCCGGACAGCGTAACACCTTCACCACCAACTTCAGCACGGCCAGGGGTAAATGACAGCAGGCAGTTTTACAACTTGCCTGTTTGGGGGACAAACCACACACCGCGCAGGAGTTGTGGAGGAGCATGGAACAGCAGACAAATGAGTGGTTGCTGCCAGCGAGCCTCAAGCCCGGCCTGGGCGAAATCTCATAGCAGCTCTGGGCCTAGCCGGTTTGACGCACATCCCTTGCCTGGCGCATGTGCTGAATTTGGTGGTGCAGAGGTTCCTTAAAAACTACCCCGATATGTCAGAGCTGCTGCAGAAAGTGCGGGCCGTTTGTGCGCACTTTCGGCGTTCTCACCCTGCTGCTGCTCGCCTGGCAGCGCTGCAGCGTAACTTCGGCCTTCCCGCTCACCGCCTCATATGTGACGTGCCCACAAGGTGGAACTCCACCTTGCACATGCTGGAAAGACTGTGCGAGCAGCAGCAGGCCATAGTGGAGTTTCAGCTGCAGCACGCACGCGTGAGTCGCTCTGCGGAACAGCACCACTTCACCACCAATAACTGGGCCTCCATGCGAGACCTGTGTGCCTTGTTGCGCTGTTTTTAAGTACTCCACCAACATGGCCAGTGGCAATGACGCCGTTCTCAGCTTAACTATCCCACTTCTATGCCTCCTTGAAAAAACAATTCGGGCGATGATGGAAGAGGATGTGGCACAGGATGAGGAGGAGGAGGAGGATGAAGAGGTAACATTTCCAAGGCTTTCAGGGCAGTCATTCGCAAGGGGCTCCGAGGGTGGGTTCCTGCACACACAAACGCCAGGGACACAATTGTCCAGCAGGGGCACAGTTCTGGAGGATGAGGAGGATGAGGAGGATGAGGAGGAGGAGGAGCTGGAGGAGGAGATGGAACCATGTTCACAGCAGGGTGGCACCCAGGCCAGCTCATGGCCATCACTGGTGCGTGGCTGGGGGGATACAGAGGACACGGACCATACACCTCCCACAGAGGACAGCCTTTCGTTGCCTCTGGGCAGCCTGGCACACATGAGCGATTTCATGCTGCAGTATCTCCACAACGACCGCCGAGTTGCCCACATTCTAACTTGTGCTGATTACTGGGTGGCCACGCTGCTGGATCCCCGTTACAAGGACAACGTACCGTCCTTAATTCACTCACTGGAGCGCGATCGCAAGATGCGCGAGTACAAGTGCACGCTGGTAGACGCCATGCTGCTGGCATTCCCATCTGACAGCGGGGCCGCAGTGGAAGCACAAGGCAGAGGAGGAGGAGGAGGAGGTCGCCAACGCAACCAGGGCACCGCCAGCACCTCAGAAGGCAGGGTTAGCATGGCCGAAATGTGGAAAAGCTTTGTCAGCACGCCACAACAAACAGCAGCACCAGCAGCTCAGATGGAACGTCTTAGCAGGAGGCAGCATTTTACCAACATGGTGGAGCAGTATGTGTGCACACGCCTACATGTAGTGAATGAGGGGTCGGCCCCCTTCAACTTCTGGGTCTCCAAATTGGGCACATGGCCTGAGCTTGCCCTTTACGCCTTGCAGGTGCTGGCGTGCCCTGCAGCCAGTGTATTATCTGAACGGGTATTTAGCACGGCTGGGGGCGTTATAACAGACAAGCGCAGCCGCCTGTCCAGAGACAATGTGGACAAGCTCATGTTCATTAAAATGAACCAGGCATGGATCCCACGGGACTTTTCCGTACCTTATGCAGAATAGCAATGGATACCGACCTTACCCACCCATTGTTCCATTTTTGCTCTTTCTCACTCTTTTGGGGTGTACCCTCATTTAAAATTTGTGAAAAGAAGCAGTGTTGGCTACCTCGTCCTCCTCCTCAGGGCCAGATTAACGTAGGGGCTATTGGAGCTGCAGCTCCAGGCCCCTACCTTTTATATAGGCCCCGGGTTGGCCATATTCACTGTTACCGCTCTTCTGTCACTTGTAAACACAGAAGTCTGGCTTCTATGCTCGCTTCCCCAGGCAGCACCCTCAGAACCTCCCCACACAGCGCGAAGGCCGGACAAGGAGGGACAGTTGCCGATGCATGGATGTGTTTATGGGCTTCAGAGACAGCATCCCATGTTGAATTAGGCATGCATTGCTGCACCCTTCCTCCTCTGGGTGCATGGCAAGGCACGGCCCTTAAGGCCCTTCAAAATCCTCAGCACCAAGCCCATGATGCTCTCAATCCGGCCCTGGTCCTCCTCCACCGCCGCTTCCACCTACACCGCCCATAGGTGTGCGCAGCCTATTGCATTAAGGTGTGCACCCCAAAGTTGAAATACACATGCATGTGTTTGCCAGAAGGGAGAGTAATGTATCGGGGCCATGTACCTGTAGGCAAAGAGAAATAGAGCAGAGCAGGTCCGAGGGAGATCTTTCCCATCTCCTCACTGGCAATGCTATGTGCCCTAGGTGATTAGGGTGTGCCCAGGCACACCCGGCACACCCTGTGCGCATGCCTATGTCACCGCCACATCCACCACCACCTCAACCTCCCTCCTACTCCATATGGGCCTCGTCCTTCAGAGATGAAGAAGAACATTGTTTTATTTTTCTGCTTTTTTTTGTTGTTTTAAGTTATTTCCCTATCCACATTTGTTTGCAGAGCACTTGCCATGCTCTTAATTACGTTTTGCTGCCATTTGCAGCACTCTAGCCCTTTCCTTTGGTGTTTTAGAGCCATTTTAGTGCCTTAAAGTTCGGGTCCCCATTGACTTCAATGGGGTTCGGTGTCCGGGAAAAGTTCGGTAAAAGTCCGGGACACGGACCCGGACTTTTTTTTAAAGTTCGGTCGAACCCGTCGAACACGGACATCTAGGTGTCCGCTCAACCCTAGCCTTAACACACTCCTTTTTTTTCACCAAACAGCTTTATTCTGCACAATAGCTAAGTGCTTTGCAACTTCACTGCAGTTAACAACGTCATGGGTTCAAATCCCAACAATCACTACACTTGGGATCTCTTTTCACTCTCATTTTTTTTAGAGTTTTTTTAAACTATCTCAAATTTGGGGGGGGGGGGGTGTCCTACCCAAATTTCAAGCACATTAATGGAACCAACACAATTTTGATTTTATGAGTGTGGTCCTAGTTTTCTCGAGATGCAATTCTTTACATATTTACCATGGTTCTTACAATTTCTTGACCAATAAACATAGGTGTCTGATATTGGACTCTCTCCATATTTCAACAACACAGACCCTCATAGTCCAACACTATATTTGCCTCACACCTCAACACAACACTGTCACATCCCTATTCTACATTCCAACCCCTCACATCACCAGTACAAGCAGCATGCAAAGTGCAAAGCTCCGGCCTTGGCAGTTTAATGGGCCATACACTAAGAATTTTTCAAGACTTTTTCCTGTAGACTTAACCAAACCATATAATATGAGGTCAAACCTCAACACTTTCAATTTGTATGCAATCAGGCAGGCCCTTGCACTACATAGAAAATGTCAATCTGAAGGATAAAGTCTTCTCTAAATCTTACAGTGTGTATGGCCCTTTTGTCTGTAGGCACCCACACAAAACAAAAAACACATGTTCCATTCAAAAGTCTTTATTTATTCTAGAATGACAGCATAAGGAGGGATGCAGCAAGATAATATTGTCAGTCTCCAGTCCGTGTGCCTTTACAGCGCCAGCCCACGATCTTTGCTCCATGGCTACGGGATTCTGATGTCTTCCCCAACTTCATGCAGAGTTCAGAATCCATTCTGCACCTCTACCAGCTCATAGGGGACAGGCATGGCCAGGTTGCTGGTCAGCTTCCAAGCCACTTTGTAAGTTCCAGGGTGTTCATGTTGGTCATCGATGCTGCTTTTGGCCATGTGCCTTACCAAATATCCACTGACCACAAAAGAAGATGAGTGGAGTCCATCAAGGTGGGTTTCTACCAGCTACAACCGCAAGCAGTACCACTCCTGGAAAAATAAAACAAAGGATAAGACATTTCATTATGAAAATCACATCTTAATGCCTGTTTGCTTCATTCTGAACTTCATTTAATTTCGACATCACGAGTGAAATAACACATTTTCTGCCAACTTACACAAACCAGAAATCATTAATGCAAACATTTGAATACACACCTGTGACGCCAGACAGCCCATCACCACAGGCTTCTCATGGTACATGCCATGATTCCAAGATGTTCACGTTCTGGAAAATTAGAACACCATAAGATACCAAGCAGCCGTTCATGTTATCAATAACTACACAGGTGGCATAGACACAACTAAACACCTGCCAGCTCTTCTCAGCCCTTTCCACTATTCACAATACCAACATGTTTATGGTTAGAGGTGCATGTTTTTGCTCAAGTAACACAATTTTACCAATGTTGACTACACTTTATCTACAATGGCAAGTGTCATTGGCAGATGATAATTCCCCTCTGTCTCCCTGTGAGTGGCACCTCTGCTAACTAGCAAATTAATACACATGCCCTATCTTGACCGGTTACAGTACTTACATGTAAAGTGGCTAGCAACCAGGGTATTCCGGGTGGCAAAACCTGCAGCGGTGCTCCGCCGCCTGGGGGCCGCCGGCTGACGGACCTCTGGCTCCCTCTCCTCCGTCAGCTCCCAAGATTCATCCCGGGCAACGCACATGTTGTGCAACACGCAGCACGCCAGGATGATCTTGGAAGCCTTTGTAGGAGAGTACAGGAGTTCACCCCCAGGCCGGGCCAAGCAGAGAAACTGGGATTTGAGAAGACCTATGGTCAACTCGATGATACTCCGGCTTCTCCGCAAGGCCCTGTTGTAATTCGTTTCTGCTGGGCCCTGGGGGTACCTGATTGGAGCCATCAGCCACGTCAGCTGCGGGTAACCAGCATCCCCTGAAAAAAATGAAAAATATACATTAGTTCTTCATATCATGTGACTTTAGATGACTCCTCAAAATGGGAGACAATTATGCATTTTACTAAACAACCTGCTCGTCTGTTTGCAAAAACTCATATGAAACATCTCAACTCTGTCTAACTGCCTAAATCACTAATACAAATGGTAAAAAAGACACACAAAGTGGTGTGTTTCTCTTGCAAGTTCCAACTTGGCCCCTATTTTGTTCCTATTACATTAGCCTAGGTCTTACTTCTGGAATATATCTGTAACTAGAGTGAGGAAACCAATATTGACTCACTTATGCAAAGTACTTTGGGGATATGGCAATACCATTGGAATCATTTGTAGGTTTTGTTTGGGTGGCTAGAGGACACCATTTACACATTGGTTAACCACCTTCATTTGACTCAAAGACAACTTTGGAAATCTTTCTTTTGTGAGCTGCTAAGCTGCTGATCTGGTTGTGTGTGAACAGCCTGCCAACTCCTAACACATCCATTTTAGGTAGGCTTTGCTTAAATCAGGGTGTACACCGATGTAGCTTATTCCTATGTCTATGTAATCTTACAGTTTATGTTGTTAAGACAAAATACTTTACCAATAAGCCACCCTTGGGGCATTTGGCCACTTTCAAACGCCTCGTACAGAGTACTGGTTCGTAACATACTGGAATCATGGCACGACCCTGGGTGACCAGTGTTGACACTCATGATGCGCTGTTTGGCGTCACAAACTAATTGGACGTTCAGGGAGTGGTACTGCTTACGGTTGTGGTACTCCACTTCGTGGCTCCTTGGTGGCCTAATGGCTATGTGGGTGCCATCGATTGCCCCTAGTATTTGCGGCATGTGTGCCAGCAGGTAGAAACCCAACTTGACTTCATTCCACTCATTTTCATTCTGTGGCCAGTGGATAAAATTGGGCACTATATCGACTATGGCATTAATGACCAACATGAACACCCTTGAAACTGTGGGCTGGCTAATGCCCATGATACTTCCCGAAGTGGCTTGGAAGCTGCCACGCCCTAAAATATACAAAGTGGCCAGCAATCTGGCCATGCCGGGCACTGCATGGCCGCTCTGTGTGTCCGGTTCAATTTTGTCTGCTATGAGCTGGTAGAGGTGGAGAATAGTTCCTCGCTCGAGCCGGAACTTCCTCCTGACATCAGAATCCCGCAGCTTGTCCAAATAGATCCTTGGAGCAAAAATGCGTGGCTGGCGAGGTAAGGGCACACGGACTGGAGGTGCTGCTGCTGCTGCTGCTTCCCCACCTTCTGCTGCCTCCTGTGCTAGGGCCTCCTCAAACAAGGCACCGATGAATGCCAACATTGCACCATCTAATGCGTCTGGGATATCGTCCTCCATTTTGAACGCGCAAATTCGCGAATGCGCAGATATATATAGAAACGGACGCTAATTATCACACCTGTGAGCCAGCTATAAAAGGAGCACATGGCCAATATGGCTGCTGGATGTTATAGATCGATGTTTCTTATGTGCTAGCAAGACCCTGTGACCCACAACGTACATTATCTTGAGGTAAGACAATTGTATCTCTCTCTCCCAAAAAAACCCCAACAAATTTTCTCTCTCTCTCTCTCTCTCTCTATATATATATATATATATATATATATATATATATCTAGATCTGTCTGTTTGTGTGTTCTTGCTCACTGTTATTGTTTACTGAAGAGAGAATTTGTACTTATCTTGGGTGTGCTTAAGTTGTCTATGGTGAATCCCCTCCAACCCACAATAGCTTGTGAACCCCTCAAGTGTCTTTTAATCATTGGCAGTTGGCCCCATGTGCATGTGGTTTTGACATGTGTTTTCTCATGTTTGTTAAAGGTGTGCAGTCTAGATTTGGCATCTAAACCTGCTCCCTTACCTTCCCAGCTTCCAAAGACACCATTTTTGCTTTCCTGATAACTGTAATTTATTATGTGCACGTATGTAGGTCATGCGATTTCTCATGTATGTTTAATGTTTGCAGCCTCCTTTGGCCTATAAAAGATTACAAATGGAAGAGCACAAAAAGCCGCACAACTGGTTGAAGATGCAAAAAGTTAAAATCCAAATTTATTTTGCAGGCAAAAAGATAAAATCATCCAAGATGAAACCAAAACAGTCGGAGACGTGGGGAGGAAAAGGGGAGCACGGCGGTTGACGCGTTTCACGGAGTCTTCCGCTTAGTCGTAACCATGCTGTACAATACAAGACACTGCTATATATAGAGGAAAAGGCATTTCAAATAACATGTACCTCCCAGAATGTGCTTGATTGAGCCCACACAGCTGCAGATACTAAATCCCAATTAAGGGCACACAAACAGCCCAGCAGGAATTGTATGTTTGCTTTTGCTTCACCTTTTGTCCAAAAACGCATAGCAAAAAAGTTCTATAAATGCATATGCGAAAAAGCTTTCAATAAAACTAAGGAAAAAACAGTAGTGATAATATAAAAAGACAGCTGGTAGAAGCCAAAAAACTAACAAAAACAAAGTAAAGGGAGAAAAGAAAAAAGAAAAACGAAGAGAAAAAAACGAAGGGAAAAAAAAAAAAAAAAAAAGGGGGAAAAAAAAAAAAACAAGAAAAAGAAAAAAGACAAAGAAAAAGTAAACAGTAAAACGGAAGCATATAGATGTGTTCATACCCAGATGGAACTATGGTATAAAAAGAAATGGTGTATAATATAGTCATGAAGAGCATATATGTGTAAATATATAAGTGGTACACATAAAAATAATAAATGTGTAACCACAAACACATACATCACGTCCATATAGCATATGAAACAAATAGATAAATGGGGGGGGGAAATTGTACACATATGTAATAGGTATGAGCACAACCCCCAAAAACGTATAACCCCATCCATTGAGTGGTATATCTGCAACTGTGTTCACATACATAGGGCAATCCACCCAATCGAAAGAATATAAAAATAACCAATGAGATATGTAAGAACACTAAACATTACCATAAAAATAATAATAAATACATAAATGCATAAACATAGAAGTCCTGTGTGTCTTTATCAGCATAATGGTATTATTATCCCCTATAAAGATATAAAAATAGGGACATTTAAATGGATATATACCCAAGACATTGGTAACATCTCAGGCATATCCCACATCGATCTAACAAAAAAAAAAATATATATATATATATGCTTACGTGTACATGTCGACTTAGATCATACTGAACACAGAGTATAGCATGCACATGTGTGAACCACCGTGCATATAGCACAATCAATATCCATAAAGGAATCAGCCACACATTGCATAAATATATAGCCATGGAGGCAAGCCGAACGGAACAACATGCATATATATCGATGAACACATGCATTCCAAAAAAAAAAAAAAAAAAAGATGCAGAGACCGAAATGGGACAAAAGGGAAGGAGAAATGAGAAAAAAAAAAAAAAAAAAAAAGAGAAAAGAAGAAACAAAGAAACACTAAGACATAGAATGGCCAATCAAAGAAACATGTACCATGTATGCGTATGGGATACAGGTAGCCCTCTCTGTATGTATAGTTAAATGTATGTACCCACGAATAGATACATGAATCATTACTGGGAATAAAAGTGAGTAACATCCCATTCAAAGTTTAAACCGCCAGGTAAGCGGGTCTGGAGTTTATGAATCCAGAAAACCTCCCGCTTACACAGAAGGCGGAACACATCGCCCCCTCTTACAGGAGCAACCACACGTTCGATCACTTGGACCGATATCAAAGACAGATCACCGTCATGTTCTGAATTAAAATGTCGGGCCACATTCGTGGATTTCCTCAATCTGACATCACTAAGGTGTTCCCTAAATCTGTCTTTAAGTTTTCGTGTGGTGCGACCCACATATTGTACAAAACATTCTCTGCAAGTAATGAGATAAATAAGGTATGTAGTGTTACAATTAAAAAACCTGTTGATTTTGTATGTTTTGTTCTCAATAGAGGATTGAAAGTTAACACCCCCTAGAATATGGGGACATGTAATGCAGTCCTTAGCCCCACATCGGAAATTACCTTTCAGATGCAACCATGTTTCTGATGTATTTTTAATTGTAGTGCTAAACAGACTTGGGGATAACTGGTTTCCCAGTGTTTTGGCCCTCTTGGCGACAATATTCACTCCTCCCTCTAAGATCCTGGCACAGTCCTTATCACCATACAGAATGGGAATATGTTTATTGATAATTTGTTTGATCCTGTTAAATTCCAAACTGTATGGGATGGTGAGATTAATGGAGCCATTATTGCCAGAAGTCTTAGATTCATTGAAATGTCTCTTTGGTGTAAGGAGGCTTTTCCTGTCCCTATTAAGGGCAATAGAGTATGCCCTGTCAAGGGTCCATTTTGGATAACCCCTAGCCAAAAAGCGTCTATACAAAAGTGCTGACTCTTTATTGAAAACGTCCAAGTCACTGCATATCCTTCTGATACGAAGGAATTGACCTACCGGTATACCCTTTCGAGTATGAAATGGGTGACTGGAGTCAGCATGTAACAAATTGTTACCAGCTGAGGGTTTCCTATATAGGCTAGTGACCACCTGATTTTGTCGATGCTCAAGGGTAACATCTAGGAAATCAATCCTATCAACATTGAATTGGCCAGTAAATGCCAGATTGTAATCATTGCGATTAAGTTATTCCAAAAATAGGTCAAAAGGAAGGCCTTGTCTAGTGATAAAGATCAAATCATCTATATAACGAAAGAATATGACAATTTGATTCCTGTAGGGGTTACTATCTCCAAAAATGTGGACCCTCTCCCACCACCCCATGTAAAGGTTGGCCAGGGAGGGTGAAAAAATAGCCCCCATGGCTGCCCCACACTTCTGGAGATAGTAAACCCCATCAAACATGAAATAATTGTGCCCAAGGAGGTATTCCAAGACCTCCAAAATGTATGTCTTGGCCACCTCAGCCAGATCAGTATAGTGGGTAAGTGAAAAACGTACAGCTACTAGAGCTAGATTGTGGGGAATTGAAGAGTAGAGACTCACTACATCACAAGTCATCCACTGGTAATCTGGCTGCCAACAAATCTCACTGGTGATATTTAAGAGGTGCATAGTATCTCTTAGGTAACTGGGTAGAGTGTGCACAATGGGTTGAAGCTGGCCATCAAGCCACTCTCCCAGTCGTTCATTGAGAGACCCGATGCCAGCGACAATGGGCCTCCCCCGAACCGGGCGTGCCTCCTTGTGCACCTTAGGGAGGTGATGAAAAATTGGGGTGATGGGATATTCCGGTATCAGTTTATCAGACTCCTTAGGGGTAAGGATACCCATAGAGGCACCTCTATCAATAAGCTCTCGCAAAATGGCTCTGAACCTATTCAAGGGGTCACCACTTAGTCTTATATATGTATCCGTATCAGACAAATGCCTGAGAGCTTCCATTTTGTATTCACCTTTGTCTAATATGACTACCGATCCCCCTTTATCCGCATTCCTAATAACAATAGAGTCATCCTCCATCAAAGATATTAAAGCATTCCTTTCCTGTACATTCAGATTGTCATTTCTCACCTGTACCTTATTGGGAACCGTTTGTTTCAGTTCAAAAATGTCCTCTTCGATTCGTTTTTGAAAGGTGTCCATCTGGGGTACCCGTGACTGAACAGGATAAAAATATGAGGGTACTTTGAATGAAACTTTGTTGACATTATCCTCTTTCTCCTGTACAGCATCTCGATTTTCCATCATTAAGTCCTCCAGATCGATGGTCGCACAATGTTCTCTAAAAGATCTCGGTGATTCTGGGCCATTATCCCCCAATATTGTCACAGGTTGATCCACACCCAAACCATTGTCCACATCCTGAGAAACCTGTAAAGCTGTATCATCCTTCAGAAAATGCTTGCGTAAGGTCAAGTTCCGGACAAATTTATTAATATCCAAGATCGTGGAAAACGGATCGAAATGTGTATGAGGGCAAAAGTTCAATCCTTTCGATAAAAGGCTCAATTCCCCCACGGTTAGGATCTTTTGTGATAGATTAATCACATTGTTGCTTGTCTCATCCTCATGTTTTATTTCCTCTGAGCTCGCAATGAATAGTGGTGATCCCGTTGGCCTCCGGTGCTTCTTTCCTCCCCTCCTTGTTTTCTTTGCGTTTTTTTCTTTTTCTGGGGCTTTTTCTCCCTTCTCTGACCGTTTTTTGAAAAAGGGGTATTGTACGGTGTACCTCCTGATCTAGGGAGTTGAGCATGATCAGGAGAGCTATCCGAGCCAGGTGTACCATAGGGACTCTCTATGACGCTTGTTTCTGGATCGGAAAAGCTCACTCTTTTCTTAAATTGGTGGCGATTCCATCGCTGCGATTTTTTCCACACATATACATTGTCCATTTCATAATCCACTTTATCACGCTGAAACTTTTCTTTTTTGCCATTCATGATCTCCTTTTCAAATTTGTCAGTTCTAGCACTGAGATTCTGATCAAACTCCGAAAATGAAGGCAAATCTTTAAAAGTGGATAGCTCCTGTTGTAACATTGTTATATCCTCTTGTAGCTTTTTTAATTCCAGGGTTCTAGATGTTATGATTATTTTCATTAGTTCAATAGAACAAGTAGAAAGAGTATCTGTCCACAATTTTTTAAGATCCTGGTTGAAAAGGATTTCGTTATATAGATGATTTGATCTTTATCACTAGACAAGGCCTTCCTTTTGACCTATTTTTGGAATATCTTAATCGCAATGATTACAATCTGGCATTTACTGGCCAATTCAATGTTGATAGGATTGATTTCCTAGATGTTACCCTTGAGCATCGACAAAATCAGGTGGTCACTAGCCTATATAGGAAACCCTCAGCTGGTAACAATTTGTTACATGCTGACTCCAGTCACCCATTTCATACTCGAAAGGGTATACCGGTAGGTCAATTCCTTCGTATCAGAAGGATATGCAGTGACTTGGACGTTTTCAATAAAGAGTCAGCACTTTTGTATAGACGCTTTTTGGCTAGGGGTTATCCAAAATGGACCCTTGACAGGGCATACTCTATTGCCCTTAATAGGGACAGGAAAAGCCTCCTTACACCAAAGAGACATTTCAATGAATCTAAGACTTCTGGCAATAATGGCTCCATTAATCTCACCATCCCATACAGTTTGGAATTTAACAGGATCAAACAAATTATCAATAAACATATTCCCATTCTGTATGGTGATAAGGACTGTGCCAGGATCTTAGAGGGAGGAGTGAATATTGTCGCCAAGAGGGCCAAAACACTGGGAAACCAGTTATCCCCAAGTCTGTTTAGCACTACAATTAAAAATACATCAGAAACATGGTTGCATCTGAAAGGTAATTTCCGATGTGGGGCTAAGGACTGCATTACATGTCCCCATATTCTAGGGGGTGTTAACTTTCAATCCTCTATTGAGAACAAAACATACAAAATCAACAGGTTTTTTAATTGTAACTAGTGTTGAGCGAACACGGACTGTATTATTCGTGTTCGTACCGAATAATTGGATTTTTTGTACCCGAACACGGACACGGACACTTTACTGTATGTTCGGGTAAAAATCCGTGTTCGGTCGTTTTATTTCCGGGTTTTGCATGCTTTGGCGCTCTTTTCATGGCGGGCTTTCAACAGCCAATCAACAATCGTTTAACTGGTGTGCCTTAAGCCATCCCAGCCATGCCTGCAAATGTCTCAGTAGCTGTGATTGGCCGTCTGAAGCATGTGACCAAGTCTTTATAAGTTCGAGGCAGCCGCAGCGGCGTCATTATGCTGCTTAGATTCAGGGACAGAGCACACATCAACGTGCTGGCTGCTGATTAGGGAAAGATAGGCAGGAAAAAACCATTTGTGTCCGGATAGAATTGAGGGACAGGTCGGAGTGTTTAGGCAGGGCGAGTTGTAGGCATTTTAGGGATAGAGTCTGCTGAATTATATAGGGTCAGTGTCTTCTACAAACTACAATCGATATTGCTGTGTGGGGGGTGGGGTCTGCACTCAATCCTGATCTACGATCTCTTCTCAATCCTGTTAGGGACAGAGTCTGCTGAATTTTAGGGAAACTGTGTTCTACAAACTACAATCGATATTGCTGTGTGGTGTGGGATTGGAGATAGGCAGGTGTCAGTGATCCACATCCATTTTTCTGTGTGTGAGCTGCAGTGAACACAATCTTTTTGGGCTGCAGTGAACACAATCTTTTTGGGCTGCAGTGAACACAATCTTTTTGGGCTGCAGTGAACACAATCTTTTTGGGCTGCAGTGAACACAATCTTTTTGGGCTGCAGTGAACACAATCTTTTTGGGGTGCAGTGAACAAAATCTTTTTGGGGTGAAGTGAACACAATCCTTTTTGGTGTGCAGTGAACACAATCTTTGTGGGGTGCAGTGAACAAAATCCTTTGTGGGGTGCAGTGAACACAATCTTTTTGGGGTGCAGTGAACAAAATCCTTTTTGGGGTGCAGTGAACAACATCCTTTTTGGGTGCAGTGAACAACATCCTTTTTGGGGTGCAGTGAACACAATCTTTTTGGGGTGCAGTGAACAAAATCCTTTGTGGGGTGCAGTGAACACAATCTTTTTGGGGTGCAGTGAACACAATCTTTTTGGGGTGCAGTGAACAACATCCTTTTTGGGGTGCAGTGAACAAAATCCTTTTTGGGGTGCAGTGAACAAAATCATTTTTGGGGTGCAGTGAACACAATCTTTTTGGGGTGCAGTGAACACAATCTTTGTGGGGTGCAGTGAACACAATCTTTTTGGGGTGGAGTGAACAACATCCTTTTTGGGGTGCAGTGAACAACATCCTTTTTGGGGTGCAGTGAACACAATCTTTTTGGGGTGCAGTGAACACAATCTTTGTGGGGTACAGTGAACAGAATCTTTGTGGGGTGCAGTGAACACAATCTTTGGGGGGTACAGTGAACACAATCTTTGTGAGGTGCAGTGAACACAATCTTTGTGGGGTGCAGTGAACACAATCATTGTGGGGTGCAGTGAACTCAATCTTTGTGGGGTACAGTGAACACAATCTCATACTGAAGGTTTGAGGGTGCTGCCTGTTCCATACTCCCCCTACTCCTCATCTAGCCTTTTAGGGGTACAAACAATAGTAATTGGGGCCTAGTGTGGTTGTGTACGTGTGATATACATACACTTTTTTGGGATCATATTTTCTATTCCGCTATTTAATCAAAAACCTTTGGGGATCAGTTAAATTGGGGGATAGTCTGTGTTGGTACGTGTGAGAGAGATCCACCTTTCCAAGTTGTTGGGGTTCATCTCATACTTCTGAAGGTTTGAGGGTGCTGCCTGTTCCATACTCCCCCTACTCCTAGCCTTTTAGGGGTACAAACAATAGTAATTGGGGCCTAGTGTGGTTGTGTATGTGTGATATACATACACTTTTTTGGGATCATATTTTCTATTCCGCTATTTAATCAAAAACCTTTGGGGATCAGTTAAATTGGGGGATAGTCTGTGTTGGTACGTGTGAGAGAGATCCACCTTTCCAAGTTGTTGGGGTTCATCTCATACTTCTGAAGGTTTGAGGGTGCTGCCTGTTCCATACTCCCCCTACTCCTAGCCTTTTAGGGGTACAAACAATAGTAATTGGGGCCTAGTGTGGTTGTGTACGTGTGATATACATACACTTTTTTGGGATCATATTTTCTATTCCGCTATTTAATCAAAAACCTTTGGGGATCAGTTAAATTGGGGGATAGTCTGTGTTGGTACGTGTGAGAGAGATCCACCTTTCCAAGTTGTTGGGGTTCATCTCATACTTCTGAAGGTTTGAGGGTGCTGCCTGTTCCATACTCCCCCTACTCCTAGCCTTTTAGGGGTACAAACAATAGTAATTGGGGCCTAGTGTGGTTGTGTACGTGTGATATACATACACTTTTTTGGGATCATATTTTCTATTCCGCTATTTAATCAAAAACCTTTGGGGATCAGTTAAATTGGGGGATAGTCTGTGTTGGTACGTGTGAGAGAGATCCACCTTTCCAAGTTGTTGAGGTTCATCTCATACTTCTGAAGGTTTGAGGGTGCTGCCTGTTCCATACTCCCCCTACTCCTAGCCTTTTAGGGGTACAAACAATAGTAATTGGGGCCTAGTGTGGTTGTGTACGTGTGATATACATACACTTTTTTGGGATCATATTTTCTATTCCGCTATTTAATCAAAAACCTTTGGGGATCAGTTAAATTGGGGGATAGTCTGTGTTGGTACGTGTGAGAGAGATCCACCTTTCCAAGTTGTTGGGGTTCATCTCATACTTCTGAAGGTTTGAGGGTGCTGCCTGTTCCATACTCCCCCTACTCCTAGCCTTTTAGGGGTACAAACAATAGTAATTGGGGCCTAGTGTGGTTGTGTACGTGTGATATACATACACTTTTTTGGGATCATATTTTCTATTCCGCTATTTAATCAAAAACCTTTGGGGATCAGTTAAATTGGGGGATAGTCTGTGTTGGTACGTGTGAGAGAGATCCACCTTTCCAAGTTGTTGGGGTTCATCTCATACTTCTGAAGGTTTGAGGGTGCTGCCTGTTCCATACTCCCCCTACTCCTAGCCTTTTAGGGGTACAAACAATAGTAATTGGGGCCTAGTGTGGTTGTGTACGTGTGATATACATACACTTTTTTGGGATCATATTTTCTATTCCGCTATTTAATCAAAAACCTTTGGGGATCAGTTAAATTGGGGGATAGTCTGTGTTGGTACGTGTGAGAGAGATCCACCTTTCCAAGTTGTTGGGGTTCATCTCATACTTCTGAAGGTTTGAGGGTGCTGCCTGTTCCATACTCCCCCTACTCCTAGCCTTTTAGGGGTACAAACAATAGTAATTGGGGCCTAGTGTGGTTGTGTACGTGTGATATACATACACTTTTTTGGGATCATATTTTCTATTCCGCTATTTAATCAAAAACCTTTGGGGATCAGTTAAATTGGGGGATAGTCTGTGTTGGTACGTGTGAGAGAGATCCACCTTTCCAAGTTGTTGAGGTTCATCTCATACTTCTGAAGGTTTGAGGGTGCTGCCTGTTCCATACTCCCCCTACTCCTAGCCTTTTAGGGGTACAAACAATAGTAATTGGGGCCTAGTGTGGTTGTGTACGTGTGATATACATACACTTTTTTGGGATCATATTTTCTATTCCGCTATTTAATCAAAAACCTTTGGGGATCAGTTAAATTGGGGGATAGTCTGTGTTGGTACGTGTGAGAGAGATCCACCTTTCCAAGTTGTTGGGGTTCATCTCATACTTCTGAAGGTTTGAGGGTGCTGCCTGTTCCATACTCCCCCTACTCCTAGCCTTTTAGGGGTACAAACAATAGTAATTGGGGCCTAGTGTGGTTGTGTACGTGTGATATACATACACTTTTTTGGGATCATATTTTCTATTCCGCTATTTAATCAAAAACCTTTGGGGATCAGTTAAATTGGGGGATAGTCTGTGTTGGTACGTGTGAGAGAGATCCACCTTTCCAAGTTGTTGGGGTTCATCTCATACTTCTGAAGGTTTGAGGGTGCTGCCTGTTCCATACCCCCCCTACTCCTCATCTAGCCTTTTAGGGGTACAAACAATAGTAATTGGGGCCTAGTGTGGTTGTGTACGTGCGAGATACATACACTTTTTTTGATCATATTTCCTATTCCGCTATTCAATAAAAACCTTTGAGGATCAATTGAATTGCGGGATAGTCTGTGTCGGTACGTGTGAGAGAGATCCACCTTTCCAAGTTGTTGGGGTTCATCTCATACTTCTGAAGGTTTGAGGGTGCTGCCTGTTCCATACCCCCCCTACTCCTCATCTAGCCTTTTAGGGGTACAAACAATAGTAATTGGGGCCTAGTGTGGTTGTGTACGTGCGAGATACATACACTTTTTTTGATCATATTTCCTATTCCGCTATTCAATAAAAACCTTTGAGGATCAATTGAATTGCGGGATAGTCTGTGTCGGTACGTGTGAGAGAGATCCACCTTTCCAAGTTGTTGGGGTTCATCTCATACTTCTGAAGGTTTGAGGGTGCTGCCTGTTCCATACCCCCCCTACTCCTCATCTAGCCTTTTAGGGGTACAAACAATAGTAATTGGGGCCTAGTGTGGTTGTGTACGTGCGAGATACATACACTTTTTTTGATCATATTTCCTATTCCGCTATTCAATAAAAACCTTTGAGGATCAATTGAATTGCGGGATAGTCTGTGTCGGTACGTGTGAGAGAGATCCACCTTTCCAAGTTGTTGGGGTTCATCTCATACTTCTGAAGGTTTGAGGGTGCTGCCTGTTCCATACCCCCCCTACTCCTCATCTAGCCTTTTAGGGGTACAAACAATAGTAATTGGGGCCTAGTGTGGTTGTGTACGTGCGAGATACATACACTTTTTTTGATCATATTTCCTATTCCGCTATTCAATAAAAACCTTTGAGGATCAATTGAATTGCGGGATAGTCTGTGTCGGTACGTGTGAGAGAGATCCACCTTTCCAAGTTGTTGGGGTTCATCTCATACTTCTGAAGGTTTGAGGGTGCTGCCTGTTCCATACCCCCCCTACTCCTCATCTAGCCTTTTAGGGGTACAAACAATAGTAATTGGGGCCTAGTGTGGTTGTGTACGTGCGAGATACATACACTTTTTTTGATCATATTTCCTATTCCGCTATTCAATAAAAACCTTTGAGGATCAATTGAATTGCGGGATAGTCTGTGTCGGTACGTGTGAGAGAGATCCACCTTTCCAAGTTGTTGGGGTTCATCTCATACTTCTGAAGGTTTGAGGGTGCTGCCTGTTCCATACCCCCCCTACTCCTCATCTAGCCTTTTAGGGGTACAAACAATAGTAATTGGGGCCTAGTGTGGTTGTGTACGTGCGAGATACATACACTTTTTTTGATCATATTTCCTATTCCGCTATTCAATAAAAACCTTTGAGGATCAATTGAATTGCGGGATAGTCTGTGTCGGTACGTGTGAGAGAGATCCACCTTTCCAAGTTGTTGGGGTTCATCTCATACTTCTGAAGGTTTGAGGGTGCTGCCTGTTCCATACCCCCCCTACTCCTCATCTAGCCTTTTAGGGGTACAAACAATAGTAATTGGGGCCTAGTGTGGTTGTGTACGTGCGAGATACATACACTTTTTTTGATCATATTTCCTATTCCGCTATTCAATAAAAACCTTTGAGGATCAATTGAATTGCGGGATAGTCTGTGTCGGTACGTGTGAGAGAGATCCACCTTTCCAAGTTGTTGGGGTTCATCTCATACTTCTGAAGGTTTGAGGGTGCTGCCTGTTCCATACCCCCCCTACTCCTCATCTAGCCTTTTAGGGGTACAAACAATAGTAATTGGGGCCTAGTGTGGTTGTGTACGTGCGAGATACATACACTTTTTTTGATCATATTTCCTATTCCGCTATTCAATAAAAACCTTTGAGGATCAATTGAATTGCGGGATAGTCTGTGTCGGTACGTGTGAGAGAGATCCACCTTTCCAAGTTGTTGGGGTTCATCTCATACTTCTGAAGGTTTGAGGGTGCTGCCTGTTCCATACCCCCCCTACTCCTCATCTAGCCTTTTAGGGGTACAAACAATAGTAATTGGGGCCTAGTGTGGTTGTGTACGTGCGAGATACATACACTTTTTTTGATCATATTTCCTATTCCGCTATTCAATAAAAACCTTTGAGGATCAATTGAATTGCGGGATAGTCTGTGTCGGTACGTGTGAGAGAGATCCACCTTTCCAAGTTGTTGGGGTTCATCTCATACTTCTGAAGGTTTGAGGGTGCTGCCTGTTCCATACCCCCCCTACTCCTCATCTAGCCTTTTAGGGGTACAAACAATAGTAATTGGGGCCTAGTGTGGTTGTGTACGTGCGAGATACATACACTTTTTTTGATCATATTTCCTATTCCGCTATTCAATAAAAACCTTTGAGGATCAATTGAATTGCGGGATAGTCTGTGTCGGTACGTGTGAGAGAGATCCACCTTTCCAAGTTGTTGGGGTTCATCTCATACTTCTGAAGGTTTGAGGGTGCTGCCTGTTCCATACTCCCCCTACTCCTCATCTAGCCTTTTAGGGGTACAAACAATAGTAATTGGGGCCTAGTGTGGTTGTGTACGTGTGATATACATACACTTTTTTTGGATCATATTTTCTATTCCGCTATTCAATAAAAACCTTTTTAGGGCAAGATCTTAAATTACAGAAATATGAGGAGACCGTCAAATAAGGGCCGTGGCCTGGGTCGTGGTGCTGCTGGTAGAGCTCCTGTTGCAAGGAGAGGACATGGTCGATCTGTGCCAGCTACACGCACAAGTGAAACACCTTCCTCAAGTGTGAGTAGGCGACAGAACCTGCATCAGTATTTGGTAGGGCATCAAACGCCCCTAGAAGTGATGAGGCCAGAACAAGTTGAGGCGATAGTAGATTGGTTTGCTGCTGACAGTGCCTCCAGTTCCTTCACATTGTCTCCCACCCAGTCTACTGCAGAAAGGTCAGAGTTGGCACCTGCAGCCAATGTCCAACCGTCTTTCACCTCACCCCCTTGCAAATCAGGCCAGCAGTCTGAGCCCCAAGCCATACAGCAGTCTCTTATTCTTTTTGAGGACTCTGTCAGCAGGGTTTCCCAGGGCCATCCACCTAGCCCTGCCCCAGAAGTGGAAGAGATTGAGTGCAGCGATGCCCAACCACTTATTTCTCAAGATGAGTACATGCAAGGATCATCGCAGCACGTCTCCGATGATGACGAAACGCAGGTGCCAACTGCTGCGGCGTTCAGCATTGTGGAGACCGACAAGGAGGGCAGGGGTGAAGACTGGGTGGAAGATGATGTGGAGGACGATGAGGTCCTCGACCCCACATGGAATGAACGTCATGCAGGTGAACTGAGTAGTTTGGAGGAAGAGGCGGTGGTCGCACAGAGCCACCAGCACAGCAGAAGAGGGAGCAGGGTGCAGAAGCGGAGCGGCCGTGCCCTAGACACTACGCCCGCTACTGCCCAACGCAGCAAGGGAACGAGCGCACCAAAGTCAGCTCAAAGGAGTTCTCTAGCGTGGAAGTTCTTTAGAAAATGTGCTGATGACAGGACACGAGTGGTTTGCACCCTGTGCAATCAGAGCTTGAAGCGAGGCATGAACCTTCTCAACCTGAGCACAACCTGCATGATCAGGCATCTAAGTGCAAAGCACGAGCTGCAGTGGAGTACACACCTTCAAAACCAAGAAACGTCTCTGGCTCATCCTGCTTCCTCTTCTGCTGCAGTCTCGGCCGCTCCAGCCACATCTGTAGTGATACCGGCACCTGCCACCCCGCAAACAGACGATCTGTCAGCAACACCACCACCTGGGTCACCAACAACCATCTCCACAATGTCCCGTGGAAGCGTTCAGCTTTCCATCTCCCAAACACTTGAGAGGAAGAGGAAGTACCCCCCTACCCACCCGCGATCCCTGGCCCTGAATGCCAGCATTTCAAAATTATTGGCCTTTGAAATGCTGTCATTCCGTCTGGTGGAGACGCACAGTTTTAAAAACCTTATGTCGGTGGCTGTCCCACAGTACGTCGTGCCCAGCCGCCACTACTTTTCCAGGCAAGCCATCCCTTCCCTGCACAACCAAGTGGGGGAAAAAATCAGGTGTGCACTGCGCAACGCCATCTGTGCCAAGGTCCACCTAACTACGGATACGTGGACCAGTAAGCACGGTCAGGGGCGTTATATCTCCCTAACGGCACACTGGGTAAATGCAGTGGCGGATGGGCCTGAGGCGGATAGCAATTTGGCGCATGTCCTTCCACCACCGAGGATTGCAGGGCGCTTCAGTTTGCCTCCTGTTCCTAACTCCTCCTACTCCGCTTCCTCATCCTCTACCGCCTCCTCATCCGGACAGCGTAACACCTTCACCACCAACTTCAGCACGGCCAGGGGTAAACGACAGCAGGCAGTTTTACAACTTGCCTGTTTGGGGGACAAACCACACACCGCGCAGGAGTTGTGGAGGAGCATGGAACAGCAGACAAATGAGTGGTTGCTGCCAGCGAGCCTCAAGCCCGGCCTGGTGGTGTGCGATAACGGGCGAAATCTCATAGCAGCTCTGGGCCTAGCCGGTTTGACGCACATCCCTTGCCTGGCGCATGTGCTGAATTTGGTGGTGCAGAGGTTCCTTAAAAACTACCCCGATATGTCAGAGCTGCTGCAGAAAGTGCGGGCCGTTTGTGCGCACTTTCGGCGTTCTCACCCTGCTGCTGCTCGCCTGGCAGCGCTGCAGCGTAACTTCGGCCTTCCCGCTCACCGCCTCATATGTGACGTGCCCACAAGGTGGAACTCCACCTTGCACATGCTGGAAAGACTGTGCGAGCAGCAGCAGGCCATAGTGGAGTTTCAGCTGCAGCACGCACGCGTGAGTCGCTCTGCGGAACAGCACCACTTCACCACCAATAACTGGGCCTCCATGCGAGACCTGTGTGCCTTGTTGCGCTGTTTTGAGTACTCCACCAACATGGCCAGTGGCAATGACGCCGTTCTCAGCTTAACTATCCCACTTCTATGCCTCCTTGAAAAAACAATTCGGGCGATGATGGAAGAGGATGTGGCACAGGATGAGGAGGAGGAGGAGGATGAAGAGGTAACATTTCCAAGGCTTTCAGGGCAGTCATTCGCAAGGGGCTCCGAGGGTGGGTTCCTGCACACGCAAACGCCAGGGACGCAATTGTCCAGCAGGGGCACAGTTCTGGAGGATGAGGAGGATGAGGAGGAGGAGGAGCTGGAGGAGGAGATGGAACCATGTTCACAGCAGGGTGGCACCCAGGCCAGCTCATGGCCATCACTGGTGCGTGGCTGGGGGGATACAGAGGACACGGACCATACACCTCCCACAGAGGACAGCCTTTCGTTGCCTCTGGGCAGCCTGGCACACATGAGCGATTACATGCTGCAGTGTCTCCACAACGACCGCCGAGTTGCCCACATTCTAACTTGTGCTGATTACTGGGTGGCCACGCTGCTGGATCCCCGTTACAAGGACAACGTACCGTCCTTAATTCACTCACTGGAGCGCGATCGCAAGATGCGCGAGTACAAGCGCACGCTGGTAGACGCCATGCTGCTGGCATTCCCATCTGACAGCGGGGCCACAGTGGAAGCACAAGGCAGAGGAGGAGGAGGAGGAGGTCGCCAACGCAACCAGGGCACCGCCAGCACCTCAGAAGGCAGGGTTAGCATGGCCGAAATGTGGAAAAGCTTTGTCAGCACGCCACAACAAACAGCAGCACCAGCAGCTCAGATGGAACGTCTTAGCAGGAGGCAGCATTTTACCAACATGGTGGAGCAGTATGTGTGCACACGCCTACATGTAGTGAATGACGGGTCTGCCCCCTTCAACTTCTGGGTCTCCAAATTGGGCACATGGCCTGAGCTTGCCCTTTACGCCTTGGAGGTGCTGGCGTGCCCTGCAGCCAGTGTATTATCTGAACGGGTATTTAGCACGGCTGGGGGCGTTATAACAGACAAGCGCAGCCGCCTGTCCAGAGACAATGTGGACAAGCTCACGTTCATTAAAATGAACCAGGCATGGATCCCACGGGACTTTTCCGTACCTTATGCAGAATAGCAATGGATACCGACCTTACCCACCCATTGTTCCATTTTTGCTCTTTCTCACTCTTTTGGGGTGTACCCTCATTTAAAATTTGTGAAAAGAAGCAGTGTTGGCTACCTCGTCCTCCTCCTCAGGGCCAGATTAATGTAGGGGCTATTGGAGCTGCAGCTCCAGGCCCCTACCTTTTATATAGGCCCCGGGTTGGCCATATTCACTGTTACCGCTCTTCTGTCACTTGTAAACACAGAAGTCTGGCTTCTATGCTCGCTTCCCCAGGCAGCACCCTCAGAACCTCCCCACACAGCGTGAAGGCCGGACAAGGAGGGACAGTTGGCGATGCATGGATGTGTTTATGGGCTTCAGAGACAGCATCCCATGTTGAATTAGGCATGCATGGCTGCACCCTTCCTCCTCTGGGTGCATGGCAAGGCACGGCCCTAAGGCCCTTCAAAATCCTCAGCACCAAGCCCATGATGCTGTTAATCCGGCCCTGGTCCTCCTCCACCGCCGCTTCCACCTACACCGCCCATAGGTGTGCGCAGCCTATTGCATTAAGGTGTGCACCCCAAAGTTGAAATACACATGCATGTGTTTGCCAGCAGGGAGAGTAATGTATCGGGGCCATGTACCTGTAGGCAAGGAGAAATAGAGCAGAGCAGGTCCCAGGGAGATCTTTCCCATCTCCTCACTGGCAATGCTATGTGCCCTAGGTGATTAGGGTGTGCCCAGGCACACCCAGCACACCCTGTGCGCACGCCTATGTCACCGCCACATCCACCACCACCTCAACCTCCCTCCTACTCCATATGGGCCTCGTCCTTCAGAGATGAAGAAGAACATTGTTTTATTTTTCTGTTTTTTTTTTGTTGTTTTAAGTTATTTCCCTATCCACATTTGTTTGCAGAGCACTTGCCATGCTCTTAATTACGTTTTGCTGCCATTTGCAGCACTCTAGCCCTTTCCTTTGGTGTTTTAGAGCCATTTTAGTGCCTTAAAGTTCGGGTCCCCATTGACTTCAATGGGGTTCGGTGTCCGGGAAAAGTTCGGTAAAAGTCCGGGACACGGACCCGGACTTTTTTTTAAAGTTCGGCCGAACCCGTCGAACACGGACATCTAGGTGTCCGCTCAACCCTAATTGTAACACTACATACCTTATTTATCTCATTACTTGCAGAGAATGTTTTGTACAATATGTGGGTCGCACCACACGAAAACTTAAAGACAGATTTAGGGAACACCTTAGTGATGTCAGATTGAGGAAATCCACGAATGTGGCCCGACATTTTAATTCAGAACATGACGGTGATCTGTCTTTGATATCGGTCCAAGTGATCGAACGTGTGGTTGCTCCTGTAAGAGGGGGCGATGTGTTCCGCCTTCTGTGTAAGCGGGAGGTTTTCTGGATTCATAAACTCCAGACCCGCTTACCTGGCGGTTTAAACTTTGAATGGGATGTTACTCACTTTTATTCCCAGTAATGATTCATGTATCTATTCGTGGGTACATACATTTAACTATACATACAGAGAGGGCTACCTGTATCCCATACGCATACATGGTACATGTTTCTTTGATTGGCCATTCTATGTCTTAGTGTTTCTTTGTTTCTTCTTTTCTCTTTTTTTTTTTTTTTTTTTCTCATTTCTCCTTCCCTTTTGTCCCATTTCGGTCTCTGCATCTTTTTTTTTTTTTTTTTTTGGAATGCATGTGTTCATCGATATATATGCATGTTGTTCCGTTCGGCTTGCCTCCATGGCTATATATTTATGCAATGTGTGGCTGATTCCTTTATGGATATTGATTGTGCTATATGCACGGTGGTTCACACATGTGCATGCTATACTCTGTGTTCAGTATGATCTAAGTCGACATGTACACGTAAGCATATATATATATATATATATTTTTTTTTTTTGTTAGATCGATGTGGGATATGCCTGAGATGTTACCAATGTCTTGGGTATATATCCATTTAAATGTCCCTATTTTTATATCTTTATAGGGGATAATAATACCATTATGCTGATAAAGACACACAGGACTTCTATGTTTATGCATTTATGTATTTATTATTATTTTTATGGTAATGTTTAGTGTTCTTACATATCTCATTGGTTATTTTTATATTCTTTCGATTGGGTGGATTGCCCTATGTATGTGAACACAGTTGCAGATATACCACTCAATGGATGGGGTTATACGTTTTTGGGGGTTGTGCTCATACCTATTACATATGTGTACAATTTCCCCCCCCCATTTATCTATTTGTTTCATATGCTATATGGACGTGATGTATGTGTTTGTGGTTACACATTTATTATTTTTATGTGTACCACTTATATATTTACACATATATGCTCTTCATGACTATATTATACACCATTTCTTTTTATACCATAGTTCCATCTGGGTATGAACACATCTATATGCTTCCGTTTTACTGTTTACTTTTTCTTTGTCTTTTTTCTTTTTCTTGTTTTTTTTTTTTCCCCCTTTTTTTTTTTTTTTTCCCTTCGTTTTTTTCTCTTCGTTTTTCTTTTTTCTTTTCTCCCTTTACTTTGTTTTTGTTAGTTTTTTGGCTTCTACCAGCTGTCTTTTTATATTATCACTACTGTTTTTTCCTTAGTTTTATTGAAAGCTTTTTCGCATATGCATTTATAGAACTTTTTTGCTATGCGTTTTTGGACAAAAGGTGAAGCAAAAGCAAACATACAATTCCTGCTGGGCTGTTTGTGTGCCCTTAATTGGGATTTAGTATCTGCAGCTGTGTGGGCTCAATCAAGCACATTCTGGGAGGTACATGTTATTTGAAATGCCTTTTCCTCTATATATAGCAGTGTCTTGTATTGTACAGCATGGTTACGACTAAGCGGAAGACTCCGTGAAACGCGTCAACCGCCGTGCTCCCCTTTTCCCCCCCATGTCTCCGACTGTTTTGGTTTCATCTTGGATGATTTTATCTTTTTGCCTGCAAAATAAATTTGGATTTTAACTTTTTGCATCTTCAACCAGTTGTGCGGCTTTTTGTGCTCTTCCATTTGCTGCTATCAGGACTGCAGATCCGTGCCTGCACCTGGGTTGGATGTGTTTGGAACTATCCCCTCACTTGAGCGGTTCTTTTCCCTCTTGACCGTTTGTTGCTGTTTCCGCTTTTTGGATACCGGCTCGGTGAGTTCCCTTTTACATATGTGAGCTACTATAGACTTGACATTTTTGTATCATTATACCACTCAGCCGGAGACATGGATGAGACTGTGAATGGCCGATCACTTAGGAAACATGACGCTAACCCCCTCAGAACAGGAGCAACATCTCTCTTGAGAGAAGACTCTATGGACGCTTCTTTCAGAAAACTGGAAAAACTAATAATTAAAGAGATTAAAGCCTATTGGGAGAAAACTACGCTTGCGGAGTATGTAGAGCGTTCAGCGTATCCCTCGTGGCTTGAGAATTAAGAAATTTCCAACGTTTGATCTTTTCAACCAGGATCTTAAAAAATTGTGGACAGATACTCTTTCTACTTGTTCTATTGAACTAATGAAAATAATCATAACATCTAGAACCCTGGAATTAAAAAAGCTACAAGAGGATATAACAATGTTACAACAGGAGCTATCCACTTTTAAAGATTTGCCTTCATTTTCGGAGTTTGATCAGAATCTCAGTGCTAGAACTGACAAATTTGAAAAGGAGATCATGAATGGCAAAAAAGAAAAGTTTCAGCGTGATAAAGTGGATTATGAAATGGACAATGTATATGTGTGGAAAAAATCGCAGCGATGGAATCGCCACCAATTTAAGAAAAGAGTGAGCTTTTCCGATCCAGAAACAAGCGTCATAGAGAGTCCCTATGGTACACCTGGCTCGGATAGCTCTCCTGATCATGCTCAACTCCCTAGATCAGGAGGTACACCGTACAATACCCCTTTTTCAAAAAACGGTCAGAGAAGGGAGAAAAAGCCCCAGAAAAAGAAAAAAACGCAAAGAAAACAAGGAGGGGAGGAAAGAAGCACCGGAGGCCAACGGGATCACCACTATTCATTGCGAGCTCAGAGGAAATAAAACATGAGGATGAGACAAGCAACAATGTGATTAATCTATCACAAAAGATCCTAACCGTGGGGGAATTGAGCCTTTTATCGAAAGGATTGAACTTTTGCCCTCATACACATTTCGATCCGTTTTCCACGATCTTGGATATTAATAAATTTGTCCGGAACTTGACCTTACGCAAGCATTTTCTGAAGGATGATACAGCTTTACAGGTTTCTCAGGATGTGGACAATGGTTTGGGTGTGGATCAACCTGTGACAATATTGGGGGATAATGGCCCAGAATCACCGAGATCTTTTAGAGAACATTGTGCGACCATCGATCTGGAGGACTTAATGATGGAAAATCGAGATGCTGTACAGGAGAAAGAGGATAATGTCAACAAAGTTTCATTCAAAGTACCCTCATATTTTTATCCTGTTCAGTCACGGGTACCCCAGATGGACACCTTTCAAAAACGAATCGAAGAGGACATTTTTGAACTGAAACAAACGGTTCCCAATAAGGTACAGGTGAGAAATGACAATCTGAATGTACAGGAAAGGAATGCTTTAATATCTTTGATGGAGGATGACTCTATTGTTATTAGGAATGCGGATAAAGGGGGATCGGTAGTCATATTAGACAAAGGTGAATACAAAATGGAAGCTCTCAGGCAATTGTCTGATACGGATACATATATAAGACTAAGTGGTGACCCCTTGAATAGGTTCAGAGCCATTTTGCGAGAGCTTATTGATAGAGGTGCCTCTATGGGTATCCTTACCCCTAAGGAGTCTGATAAACTGATACCGGAATATCCCATCACCCCAATTTTTCATCACCTCCCTAAGGTGCACAAGGAGGCACGCCCGGTTCGGGGGAGGCCCATTGTCGCTGGCATCGGGTCTCTCAATGAACGACTGGGAGAGTGGCTTGATGGCCAGCTTCAACCCATTGTGCACACTCTACCCAGTTACCTAAGAGATACTATGCACCTCTTAAATATCACCAGTGAGATTTGTTGGCAGCCAGATTACCAGTGGATGACTTGTGATGTAGTGAGTCTCTACTCTTCAATTCCCCACAATCTAGCTCTAGTAGCTGTACGTTTTTCACTTACCCACTATACTGATCTGGCTGAGGTGGCCAAGACATACATTTTGGAGGTCTTGGAATACCTCCTTGGGCACAATTATTTCATGTTTGATGGGGTTTACTATCTCCAGAAGTGTGGGGCAGCCATGGGGGCTATTTTTTCACCCTCCCTGGCCAACCTTTACATGGGGTGGTGGGAGAGGGTCCACATTTTTGGAGATAGTAACCCCTACAGGAATCAAATTGTCATATTCTTTCGTTATATAGATGATTTGATCTTTATCACTAGACAAGGCCTTCCTTTTGACCTATTTTTGGAATATCTTAATCGCAATGATTACAATCTGGCATTTACTGGCCAATTCAATGTTGATAGGATTGATTTCCTAGATGTTACCCTTGAGCATCGACAAAATCAGGTGGTCACTAGCCTATATAGGAAACCCTCAGCTGGTAACAATTTGTTACATGCTGACTCCAGTCACCCATTTCATACTCGAAAGGGTATACCGGTAGGTCAATTCCTTCGTATCAGAAGGATATGCAGTGACTTGGACGTTTTCAATAAAGAGTCAGCACTTTTGTATAGACGCTTTTTGGCTAGGGGTTATCCAAAATGGACCCTTGACAGGGCATACTCTATTGCCCTTAATAGGGACAGGAAAAGCCTCCTTACACCAAAGAGACATTTCAATGAATCTAAGACTTCTGGCAATAATGGCTCCATTAATCTCACCATCCCATACAGTTTGGAATTTAACAGGATCAAACAAATTATCAATAAACATATTCCCATTCTGTATGGTGATAAGGACTGTGCCAGGATCTTAGAGGGAGGAGTGAATATTGTCGCCAAGAGGGCCAAAACACTGGGAAACCAGTTATCCCCAAGTCTGTTTAGCACTACAATTAAAAATACATCAGAAACATGGTTGCATCTGAAAGGTAATTTCCGATGTGGGGCTAAGGACTGCATTACATGTCCCCATATTCTAGGGGGTGTTAACTTTCAATCCTCTATTGAGAACAAAACATACAAAATCAACAGGTTTTTTAATTGTAACACTACATACCTTATTTATCTCATTACTTGCAGAGAATGTTTTGTACAATATGTGGGTCGCACCACACGAAAACTTAAAGACAGATTTAGGGAACACCTTAGTGATGTCAGATTGAGGAAATCCACGAATGTGGCCCGACATTTTAATTCAGAACATGACGGTGATCTGTCTTTGATATCGGTCCAAGTGATCGAACGTGTGGTTGCTCCTGTAAGAGGGGGCGATGTGTTCCGCCTTCTGTGTAAGCGGGAGGTTTTCTGGATTCATAAACTCCAGACCCGCTTACCTGGCGGTTTAAACTTTGAATGGGATGTTACTCACTTTTATTCCCAGTAATGATTCATGTATCTATTCGTGGGTACATACATTTAACTATACATACAGACAGGGCTACCTGAATCCCATACGCATACATGGTACATGTTTCTTTGATTGGCCATTCTATGTCTTAGTGTTTCTTTGTTTCTTCTTTTCTCTTTTTTTTTTTTTCTCATTTCTCCTTCCCTTTTGTCCCATTTCGGTCTCTGCATCTTTTTTTTTTTTGGAATGCATGTGTTCATCGATATATATGCATGTTGTTCCGTTCGGCTTGCCTCCATGGCTATATATTTATGCAATGTGTGGCTGATTCCTTTATGGATATTGATTGTGCTATATGCACGGTGGTTCACACATGTGCATGCTATACTCTGTGTTCAGTATGATCTAAGTCGACATGTACACGTAAGCATATATATATTTTTTTTTTTTTTGTTAGATCGATGTGGGATATGCCTGAGATGTTACCAATGTCTTGGGTATATATCCATTTAAATGTCCCTATTTTTATATCTTTATAGGGGATAATAATACCATTATGCTGATAAAGACACACAGGACTTCTATGTTTATGCATTTATGTATTTATTATTATTTTTATGGTAATGTTTAGTGTTCTTACATATCTCATTGGTTATTTTTATATTCTTTCGATTGGGTGGATTGCCCTATGTATGTGAACACAGTTGCAGATATACCACTCAATGGATGGGGTTATACGTTTTTGGGGGTTGTGCTCATACCTATTACATATGTGTACAATTTCCCCCCCCCATTTATCTATTTGTTTCATATGCTATATGGACGTGATGTATGTGTTTGTGGTTACACATTTATTATTTTTATGTGTACCACTTATATATTTACACATATATGCTCTTCATGACTATATTATACACCATTTCTTTTTATACCATAGTTCCATCTGGGTATGAACACATCTATATGCTTCCGTTTTACTGTTTACTTTTTCTTTGTCTTTTTTCTTTTTCTTGTTTTTTTTTTTCCCCCTTTTTTTTTTTTTTTTTCCCTTCGTTTTTTTCTCTTCGTTTTTCTTTTTTCTTTTCTCCCTTTACTTTGTTTTTGTTAGTTTTTTGGCTTCTACCAGCTGTCTTTTTATATTATCACTACTGTTTTTTCCTTAGTTTTATTGAAAGCTTTTTCGCATATGCATTTATAGAACTTTTTTGCTATGCGTTTTTGGACAAAAGGTGAAGCAAAAGCAAACATACAATTCCTGCTGGGCTGTTTGTGTGCCCTTAATTGGGATTTAGTATCTGCAGCTGTGTGGGCTCAATCAAGCACATTCTGGGAGGTACATGTTATTTGAAATGCCTTTTCCTCTATATATAGCAGTGTCTTGTATTGTACAGCATGGTTACGACTAAGCGGAAGACTCCGTGAAACGCGTCAACCGCCGTGCTCCCCTTTTCCCCCCCATGTCTCCGACTGTTTTGGTTTCATCTTGGATGATTTTATCTTTTTGCCTGCAAAATAAATTTGGATTTTAACTTTTTGCATCTTCAACCAGTTGTGCGGCTTTTTGTGCTCTTCCATTTGCTGCTATCAGGACTGCAGATCCGTGCCTGCACCTGGGTTGGATGTGTTTGGAACTATCCCCTCACTTGAGCGGTTCTTTTCCCTCTTGACCGTTTGTTGCTGTTTCCGCTTTTTGGATACCGGCTCGGTGAGTTCCCTTTTACATATGTGAGCTACTATAGACTTGACATTTTTGTATCATTATACCACTCAGCCGGAGACATGGATGAGACTGTGAATGGCCGATCACTTAGGAAACATGACGCTAACCCCCTCAGAACAGGAGCAACATCTCTCTTGAGAGAAGACTCAGATAATTCCTCGGCCCCTATGGACGCTTCTTTCAGAAAACTGGAAAAACTAATAATTAAAGAGATTAAAGCCTATTGGGAGAAAACTACGCTTGCGGAGTATGTAGAGGTTCAGCGTATCCCTCGTGGCTTGAGAATTAAGAAATTTCCAACGTTTGATCTTTTCAACCAGGATCTTAAAAAATTGTGGACAGATACTCTTTCTACTTGTTCTATTGAACTAATGAAAATAATCATAACATCTAGAACCCTGGAATTAAAAAAGCTACAAGAGGATATAACAATGTTACAACAGGAGCTATCCACTTTTAAAGATTTGCCTTCATTTTCGGAGTTTGATCAGAATCTCAGTGCTAGAACTGACAAATTTGAAAAGGAGATCATGAATGGCAAAAAAGAAAAGTTTCAGCGTGATAAAGTGGATTATGAAATGGACAATGTATATGTGTGGAAAAAATCGCAGCGATGGAATCGCCACCAATTTAAGAAAAGAGTGAGCTTTTCCGATCCAGAAACAAGCGTCATAGAGAGTCCCTATGGTACACCTGGCTCGGATAGCTCTCCTGATCATGCTCAACTCCCTAGATCAGGAGGTACACCGTACAATACCCCTTTTTCAAAAAACGGTCAGAGAAGGGAGAAAAAGCCCCAGAAAAAGAAAAAAACGCAAAGAAAACAAGGAGGGGAGGAAAGAAGCACCGGAGGCCAACGGGATCACCACTATTCATTGCGAGCTCAGAGGAAATAAAACATGAGGATGAGACAAGCAACAATGTGATTAATCTATCACAAAAGATCCTAACCGTGGGGGAATTGAGCCTTTTATCGAAAGGATTGAACTTTTGCCCTCATACACATTTCGATCCGTTTTCCACGATCTTGGATATTAATAAATTTGTCCGGAACTTGACCTTACGCAAGCATTTTCTGAAGGATGATACAGCTTTACAGGTTTCTCAGGATGTGGACAATGGTTTGGGTGTGGATCAACCTGTGACAATATTGGGGGATAATGGCCCAGAATCACCGAGATCTTTTAGAGAACATTGTGCGACCATCGATCTGGAGGACTTAATGATGGAAAATCGAGATGCTGTACAGGAGAAAGAGGATAATGTCAACAAAGTTTCATTCAAAGTACCCTCATATTTTTATCCTGTTCAGTCACGGGTACCCCAGATGGACACCTTTCAAAAACGAATCGAAGAGGACATTTTTGAACTGAAACAAACGGTTCCCAATAAGGTACAGGTGAGAAATGACAATCTGAATGTACAGGAAAGGAGGAAAGGAATGCTTTAATATCTTTGATGGAGGATGACTCTATTGTTATTAGGAATGCGAATAAAGGGGGATCGGTAGTCATATTAGACAAAGGTGAATACAAAATGGAAGCTCTCAGGCAATTGTCTGATACGGATACATATATAAGACTAAGTGGTGACCCCTTGAATAGGTTCAGAGCCATTTTGCGAGAGCTTATTGATAGAGGTGCCTCTATGGGTATCCTTACCCCTAAGGAGTCTGATAAACTGATACCGGAATATCCCATCACCCCAATTTTTCATCACCTCCCTAAGGTGCACAAGGAGGCACGCCCGGTTCGGGGGAGGCCCATTGTCGCTGGCATCGGGTCTCTCAATGAACGACTGGGAGAGTGGCTTGATGGCCAGCTTCAACCCATTGTGCACACTCTACCCAGTTACCTAAGAGATACTATGCACCTCTTAAATATCACCAGTGAGATTTGTTGGCAGCCAGATTACCAGTGGATGACTTGTGATGTAGTGAGTCTCTACTCTTCAATTCCCCACAATCTAGCTCTAGTAGCTGTACGTTTTTCACTTACCCACTATACTGATCTGGCTGAGGTGGCCAAGACATACATTTTGGAGGTCTTGGAATACCTCCTTGGGCACAATTATTTCATGTTTGATGGGGTTTACTATCTCCAGAAGTGTGGGGCAGCCATGGGGGCTATTTTTTCACCCTCCCTGGCCAACCTTTACATGGGGTGGTGGGAGAGGGTCCACATTTTTGGAGATAGTAACCCCTACAGGAATCAAATTGTCATATTCTTTCGTTATATAGATGATTTGATCTTTATCACTAGACAAGGCCTTCCTTTTGACCTATTTTTGGAATATCTTAATCGCAATGATTACAATCTGGCATTTACTGGCCAATTCAATGTTGATAGGATTGATTTCCTAGATGTTACCCTTGAGCATCGACAAAATCAGGTGGTCACTAGCCTATATAGGAAACCCTCAGCTGGTAACAATTTGTTACATGCTGACTCCAGTCACCCATTTCATACTCGAAAGGGTATACCGGTAGGTCAATTCCTTCGTATCAGAAGGATATGCAGTGACTTGGACGTTTTCAATAAAGAGTCAGCACTTTTGTATAGACGCTTTTTGGCTAGGGGTTATCCAAAATGGACCCTTGACAGGGCATACTCTATTGCCCTTAATAGGGACAGGAAAAGCCTCCTTACACCAAAGAGACATTTCAATGAATCTAAGACTTCTGGCAATAATGGCTCCATTAATCTCACCATCCCATACAGTTTGGAATTTAACAGGATCAAACAAATTATCAATAAACATATTCCCATTCTGTATGGTGATAAGGACTGTGCCAGGATCTTAGAGGGAGGAGTGAATATTGTCGCCAAGAGGGCCAAAACACTGGGAAACCAGTTATCCCCAAGTCTGTTTAGCACTACAATTAAAAATACATCAGAAACATGGTTGCATCTGAAAGGTAATTTCCGATGTGGGGCTAAGGACTGCATTACATGTCCCCATATTCTAGGGGGTGTTAACTTTCAATCCTCTATTGAGAACAAAACATACAAAATCAACAGGTTTTTTAATTGTAACACTACATACCTTATTTATCTCATTACTTGCAGAGAATGTTTTGTACAATATGTGGGTCGCACCACACGAAAACTTAAAGACAGATTTAGGGAACACCTTAGTGATGTCAGATTGAGGAAATCCACGAATGTGGCCCGACATTTTAATTCAGAACATGACGGTGATCTGTCTTTGATATCGGTCCAAGTGATCGAACGTGTGGTTGCTCCTGTAAGAGGGGGCGATGTGTTCCGCCTTCTGTGTAAGCGGGAGGTTTTCTGGATTCATAAACTCCAGACCCGCTTACCTGGCGGTTTAAACTTTGAATGGGATGTTACTCACTTTTATTCCCAGTAATGATTCATGTATCTATTCGTGGGTACATACATTTAACTATACATACAGACAGGGCTACCTGTATCCCATACGCATACATGGTACATGTTTCTTTGATTGGCCATTCTATGTCTTAGTGTTTCTTTGTTTCTTCTTTTCTCTTTTTTTTTTTTTCTCATTTCTCCTTCCCTTTTGTCCCATTTCGGTCTCTGCATCTTTTTTTTTTTTTTTTTTTTGGAATGCATGTGTTCATCGATATATATGCATGTTGTTCCGTTCGGCTTGCCTCCATGGCTATATATTTATGCAATGTGTGGCTGATTCCTTTATGGATATTGATTGTGCTATATGCACGGTGGTTCACACATGTGCATGCTATACTCTGTGTTCAGTATGATCTAAGTCGACATGTACACGTAAGCATATATATATTTTTTTTTTTTTTGTTAGATCGATGTGGGATATGCCTGAGATGTTACCAATGTCTTGGGTATATATCCATTTAAATGTCCCTATTTTTATATCTTTATAGGGGATAATAATACCATTATGCTGATAAAGACACACAGGACTTCTATGTTTATGCATTTATGTATTTATTATTATTTTTATGGTAATGTTTAGTGTTCTTACATATCTCATTGGTTATTTTTATATTCTTTCGATTGGGTGGATTGCCCTATGTATGTGAACACAGTTGCAGATATACCACTCAATGGATGGGGTTATACGTTTTTGGGGGTTGTGCTCATACCTATTACATATGTGTACAATTTCCCCCCCCATTTATCTATTTGTTTCATATGCTATATGGACGTGATGTATGTGTTTGTGGTTACACATTTATTATTTTTATGTGTACCACTTATATATTTACACATATATGCTCTTCATGACTATATTATACACCATTTCTTTTTATACCATAGTTCCATCTGGGTATGAACACATCTATATGCTTCCGTTTTACTGTTTACTTTTTCTTTGTCTTTTTTCTTTTTCTTGTTTTTTTTTTTTCCCCCCTTTTTTTTTTTTTTTTCCCTTCGTTTTTTTCTCTTCGTTTTTCTTTTTTCTTTTCTCCCTTTACTTTGTTTTTGTTAGTTTTTTGGCTTCTACCAGCTGTCTTTTTATATTATCACTACTGTTTTTTCCTTAGTTTTATTGAAAGCTTTTTCGCATATGCATTTATAGAACTTTTTTGCTATGCGTTTTTGGACAAAAGGTGAAGCAAAAGCAAACATACAATTCCTGCTGGGCTGTTTGTGTGCCCTTAATTGGGATTTAGTATCTGCAGCTGTGTGGGCTCAATCAAGCACATTCTGGGAGGTACATGTTATTTGAAATGCCTTTTCCTCTATATATAGCAGTGTCTTGTATTGTACAGCATGGTTACGACTAAGCGGAAGACTCCGTGAAACGCGTCAACCGCCGTGCTCCCCTTTTCCCCCCCATGTCTCCGACTGTTTTGGTTTCATCTTGGATGATTTTATCTTTTTGCCTGCAAAATAAATTTGGATTTTAACTTTTTGCATCTTCAACCAGTTGTGCGGCTTTTTGTGCTCTTCCATTTGCTGCTATCAGGACTGCGGATCCGTGCCTGCACCTGGGTTGGATGTGTTTGGAACTATCCCCTCACTTGAGCGGTTCTTTTCCCTCTTGACCGTTTGTTGCTATAAAAGATTACACCACCACCCCCACCAAGTCTGTTTGTGCCATTAGGTAAGTGTTTGGAGGGCCTCGTGTGATTTGTGCCCATATGCGTTTTCCTATGTGTTTTTTTCAATTTCTTTGCAGCCTCTTCTGCTCTTTGACCACTACCACCACCACCACCACCACCACCAAGTCTGTTTGTGCCATTAGGTAAGTGTTTGGAGGGCCTCGTGTGATTTGTGCCCATATGCGTTTTCTTATGTGTTTTTTTCAATTTCTTTGCAGCCTCTTCTGCTCTTTGACCACTACCACCACCACCACCACCAAGTCTGTTTGTGCCATTAGGTAAGTGTTTGGAGGGCCTCGTGTGATTTGTGCCCATATACGTTTTCTTATGTGTTTTTTTCAATTTCTTTGCAGCCTCTTCTGCTCTTTGATCACTACCACCAACACCACCACCACCACCAAGTCTGTTTGTGCCATTAGGTAAGTGTTTGGAGGGCCTCGTGTGATTTGTGCCCATATGCGTTTTCTTATGTGTTTTTTTCAATTTCTTTGCAGCCTCTTCTGCTCTTTGACCACTACCACCAACACCACCACCACCACCAAGTCTGTTTGTGCCATTAGGTAAGTGTTTGGAGGGCCTCGTGTGATTTGTGCCCATATGCGTTTTCTTATGTGTTTTTTTCAATTTCTTTGCAGCCTCTTCTGCTCTTTGACCACTACCACCAACACCACCACCACCCCCACCACCAAGTCTGTTTGTGCCATTAGGTAAGTGTGTTCTGTAACTGTTCACTAATTATACTGTATATGAAGAGCAATCTGCAAATCATGTTTTTTTCTGTTTTTGTCATTTCAGATTTAGGCATTTGGGGCTATTTGCTGCTGCTGGACAGCCAGATTCTCTGCCCACCTCGTGCTCCCATGGCCCCACCCACTGGAAGGCTGAGGAGAAGGGGCAGGGTGGCCAGGGGGGGCAGGGTGGCCATGGGGGGCAGGGTGGCCAGGGTGGCCAGGGGGGGCAGGGTGGGCAGATCGTCTGGCTCTGGTGTGAGGGAGGCTCCAGCTGTATCCATGAGGGAGTTCACCGTCCCCATCCCGGAGGAGGAAGCCGGGGGAGGTGGTAACACAACAAGTGGACAAGCTGGCTCTTCTGACAGTAGTCCTGAAGAGGGTCCGTCCACCCGAGTCAGCTTGTCCACATTATCCCGGCTTCCCCGTTTCTCCCGCAATCAGTGCTGTGTCCTGGTCCAGGCCTATATGGCCAGATATCAGGCGATACATGGGACCAGGGCCGCGGCTAGCTCTGTAACAGAGAAGCGCAGATTGTGGGATGAAATCCGGGATTCTGTAAATGCACTGGGTGAAGCACCTCGCCACCGTGACAGTGTGCGGAAGAAGGTCACCGACATCTGTGCGTCCGTTCGGAAGAAGCTAATTGCATGGGCTGCGGAGGGTCTTTATGACCGACAAGGTCGGCTGGATGAACGTGCACGAAGTTCTCTCTGGGATTATCAATTACCTTTCTTGCAGATCATAGGACCCGATACCATCTTTTCCAGAGAGGACTTAGATTCGGATGCTTTGCACCGAGGTAGGATATTATCTTGGATGTCAATTGTGTGAGTTGTTTTGAAAAGATGAACTACTATCCTATGTGTGACATGAATAGAATTTGATACTTGCCCTTCCAATTGTCCTTTTTTTGTTTTCCCCAACCTGCAATTTGTTCATCTGTAGCACGGATCTCAGCCCCTCCACAGCCCATGCAGCTTGGCGACCAAGAAGGACTCACGGGTGTTGACATCAGTGCTGACCCTCCTCCTGGTAGGTCCCATATCATACTGTGCCAAACAATGTAGATGTATATTTTATTCTTTCCAAGATAGCTCATATTGCTATGTCCTCTTTACAGAAGATCCGCAGCAGGGAACACACCCAGTGCAGCAAGGCCTGGAGGAAGGTGTTGGTATGTCTAGCAAATTATTATTTTTTTAGGAATCTTATTAACCCCGTTAACACACATGTTTTTTCTTTTGAAAGAGTGTTGCCTTTTAGATGTTTACCCTGCAAAACACCGTTGACAGCATTAATGGGTGCCGTCATTAGTATTCAGACCAAGCCTTCTTAACCTTTGGGAGGGTTTAGCAAGTGTCCTATGAGCCCAGGAAAGCACTTTTGAATGTTTGGCCTCAATGCTTCATTCCTGAAGCTAGGAGGGCAATCTGGCCATAATCATTACTGCCTAAGGTTATGTACTAAACATGTTTTTTTTTTTCAAAGAACATCAGGCCCCTCTTGACGTAGCAGCTGGAGTTGGATCAGGAGCTGGCGACGATTCTGCATCCAGTGCTGTGGTATGTGATATAAGGGAACAAGGTGCACATGTAACATTTCAATGGTAGTAATGATTTTGGGCTAGATGTGGCTTACATTGTGTGTGTTAAATTAGTGCTATGACATTCTGACGATGCACCAGCACAACAAGAGTTCGATCTTGAACATCAGGGAATTATGTTATAATTTGGTGTGCCACTAATGTTCCAAAAACATCCAGGACCTTTAAAGTCCGGCCAGTCTTTGATTTTCCAGGTCCAAATTCATGTGTATCGTTTTGTTGGGTTGTCCTGTAGCTGATTGATGGCGAGATTTTAGACAACATACGTAGATGTAGAAAGTCATTGGTGTAGTAACAGATTTACCAAAAGCATAAACAACCTACCACACCAGGGTTAATTGGGAACACCTTCATGTCGAAACTTTTTTGCCTTTGTCATATTAGTCCTACCAATATAATATGTACCCATTATCAGAAATGTTGCTAGCTTGGATAATATTACAATGAGCAAGTACTTATTAGAAGCACATCAAACTTTTCTACGTTCTGCTTGGGGTGTTAAGTTGTCAAACTAATCTGAACTATTTAGTCATGATGTTTGATAATGATTTGGTCTATTTCTTCTGCTTTCAGGTAGCCTTCGATGCAGAGGGATTGTCACCTACCCAACCTCGTCCATCTATGCTGGATGTAGCCGAGAGGCTGCTTGACGAGTATCGGATCCAAAATGAGTTAAGGAGGCGTACTCAGCAATCTACTGAGGTAGTACGTCTGCTCGGGCTCATACAGGAATCTGTAGCAACAATGGTACAGGTTCAACAGGATATGCGTAACAGCTTGGTAAGTTTAGCAGACCAGCATCAACGGGATCGGCAAAGTGTTGACACTAAGGTGCTGGCCACACGCCAATGCCTGTTTGGATCTGAAGATGCCCCATTGGCAGAGCCCTCCCAAACATCTCACTCACCTGCCACTGCAGGTTGTGGTAGTGGGAGGGTAATGCCAGTGTTGGCCACTTGTCAGGCAGCTGGGGATGGGACAATTCCTCCTGTAGCCACTCCTAGCACTTCACACTCCGTTCGGACTCCCACACCCCTCAATGAGCAATCCTCCTGCACAACCTCATTGCGCACTGGTTCCACAATGCCCCTTCCATTTGACTACACTCCCTACACACCTTTAGAACTTCACTCCTACCCAGGCCGTCACCCTTTGTCAACAGCCCCACATGCCATTTCCCCCCGCACCGTGGACCACAACAACCAATCAACCACCACTCCCCACACATCTTCACAACCCTACCCAGGCCGTCACCCTTTGTCAACAGCCCCACATGCCATTTCCCCCCGCACCATGGACCACAACAACCAATCAACCACCACTCCCCACACATCTTCACAACCCTTGCACCACCAGCAGCATCAAATAGCCTCGGGGCAGCAGCTATCAAATTTAATGGTAATGGCACACTATCCCCAAATTCTGAGGCTGAGCACAGAGCAGATTGGACTATTGGCACAAGATCTTATGTCTGGGACATTTCCAGGGTTCACCACCCTGCATCAGCAGCAGCCTCATGCACAAGATCTGCTCATAATGGGCCACTATACCACAACTCTAAGGCTGACCCAAGAGCAGATTGGACTATTGGCCCAACATTTGATGGCTGGAACCTTTCCAGTGTTCACCACACTGCATCAGTCACCACCACCACCACCACCACCAACTTAATTTGATCTTTTTTTATTTATTTGTGTTATTTTTGTTAATGATTGTTACATTGGCCAATTTGTGGGGCCATTTTTTTGTTTAATTTGAGGGTGGCACAATATGATTTATTATAGTGTTTTTTTTTTTGGTGATGCAATTAAATTTTCTGCAAAATGATTACTTTGTGTTTGATCTTTGGTTTTTTAGGAGTGTTGGTGGCCAAGTAAGGGCCCTGGTTAATGTAGGCATTTATACACACCTGCTTCTCTATCTCCAAACATATGATTTAATTTAAATTTGGAAAACTCAATGTTCACATAATGACCCAAGAAAAGGTCTCCCTTCAAATGTAGCTTCAAAACAAGTCTCAAGGATAACATAAACCAAAGCCAACATGCTAACAATTACAGACCACACCACTCGACTAAACAAATACAACACAAAAGACATTCGATGTGTACACCAAAAAGAAAACTTTGGTAATAAAAGATAAACTCTTTTTAATAACACATGTAGGTGTCTACCAACTGTAGCGTCAAAAAAATATATTAATAAAATATATAATATAATGAACAAAATTTCAAATGTAACATTTGTGTTGCAACGTGCAACATACAATTTTTTTTTTTCTTTTTATAAAATTTTTTTTTTTTTTTTCAAAATTTTTTTTTTTTTTTAGTAAACAGTTTTTTATATTTTTTTTCCAAAATTATGTTTTTTTTTTTTAGTAAACATTTTTTTATATTTTTTTTTCCAAAATTATGTTTTTTTTTAGTAAACATTTTTTTATATTTTTTTTTCAAAAATTATGTTTTTTTTTTAGTAAACATTTTTTTATATTTTTTTTTCCAAAATTATGTTTTTTTTTTTTTTTAGTAAACATTTTTTTATATTTTTTTTCCAAAATTATGTTTTTTTTTTTTTTACTAAACAGTTTTTTATATTTTTGTTTAAAATATTTTTTTTTTTCTTTTTTTTTGTAAGAACGATTCAAAGGCGTGACATTACGCACAAATGGCTCCTTAGGGTCCGGATCCACCCCACACAGCTGCTCCAATAACATTATTCGTTCTCCGCACGACCTTAAATACGCCAGCATTACCTCGCTGGTGAGGTGGGTGTGCCCTGGGTAGAAAAAGACATGACAATTAGTTTTATGCAAAATGATCCTAACAAGGATTGTAATTAATGTGCCTCAACAAATATGCTTAGGAGTCTATTGGTTGGCTTTTATGAAGACTCTGAAGCAAATATGCTAAATTGCTGTTGTAAACCTTGAACTCAAACTTTCAACTCAAATTGTTCAAAAGGTTACATAAGATGGCTTGGAATGTTAGTAGCAGTTCCACTAAAGCTAAGTAAAAGGCTTTTCTGCATGTAAACACAAGCAATCATTTTGAAGAATGTAAGGTGTTTTGTGTTCAATTGGTCAACACGATACATGTGCACACATTTATCTCTATCACCATTGGAATCTGTGGAGCGTACTCTCTCCCTCTTACTGTCTATAGTTTCAACCTGACACATAGTAGAGACTCACCCTTTGGAATTTTGAGGGACAGTTCTGGACAGAGCAGATGTGTCTCCTCCCCTGATGTCCTTTGGTCCATCCCAGCTGTGTTAAGAGAGAAGAAAAAGTTTCTCAAAAAATGGACTCACGCTAACTGTAGGTTACGCAGTCATGAAAACGCTCTAACACCCACTCCTTACCCCTCCACACTTCCCTGAAAGTTTTATTTAGACATTGATACGGTGGTGATGCAGATTTGTACAGTGCAAGCGTCATTCTTCTGGGTGAAGCTTGTAGCGTTAAGGATACGCACTCCCTGCTTTTGTGCTGATTGTGTTTCTCTGATGTTTTTTGTGCCTCAGCCCTGCCTGTTCTAAGTGTTGGGAACATATCATTTTTGGAGGGCTGCGGAAAACTAATCAGGTTAGACTTACCCTCTCTAGGTTTTTGGGGACGAGAGAAATCACAATCCTCCTTTTTACATGGCCCCTGTACACACCTCTAGGCACCTCCCTCCTGTCGGTCGACCCCACAGCAGGCAGCTTGCTATGGAGCCACATGAGATGAAGCCAAGCACCCTGTGCCTGTTCAGGCACTAGGCTGTGAGCCAGCCTTGCCCCCCTCCCTTCCGATGGTCTCAATGATTAGGAGTGACAGCATCAGGAGGCAATATTGGCATGCTGTCACCTCAGTTAAGGAGGAGGGGGAGTCTGTTCCAGACAAGTATTTGTGCAAAATTTTAGACAGTAAGAAAATGGTCCCAGTAAGTCTTAGTGGGAATATGCACACCTATCACTTGGAATACTAATGCATAGAATGCATTCACATAAAGAACCTGCTGCCTTTAGAACAACTTGAAGCCTGATCGGGGACATACACAGTTAGCATTTCTCCACTTACTAAGTAGACACATTACTGCAAAAGCACACAACTTACCATCATCACGGTTTTGTTGGCCCCCAGAACAGGATGGGCTTGCTGGCTCAGGAGAAACTGCACAAAAAGAACACAAATTGTGAACTGGAATGTGGTACATTACCGAGGAAGAGTATTTATGAAAGATTTATAAACATGCATTTTCAGTGTTGACTAAATCAGGACATGAGTAAATTACAATGTCCCCAAAAAATTTACAAGTACAAAGCACACCATTTCCAATGTAGAGAAACTAACACCAATTTAGAATAGGGTGGCTTGAGAAAACTTAAAAAAAAAATCATGTCCTGTAATGCTCCCCAAAACCACCTTTCAAACATGAAGGTTAAGCAAGAGTGTTTCATGACCAACCTTCCTGTCACATATAGCAAAACTACACATGCTTTGACTCCAACTTAGATTATCCTAGATACACCTCATCCTAGCACACACAATACATGTGATAATCTAATTTTAGGTACTTACAGACTAGTTCAGGGGACCTACTAACATCATCTGCCTCCACCCCTGGAGTGGGGGAGGATGGGGGAGACCCTTCATGGGGGGATGGTGTCCCTTCATGGGGGGATGGTGTCGTATCTCCTAGAAACACAAAGACACGGATACAATCCTTGAACAAAAGCTATTTAATAAAGGCACACAGAAAGTAGTCGGGAAACATTGAAGGTAGTAGTTACAGTGGACTGGGTAAGCAGCGGCCCCTATTCCCCAGTCCTCCACAACAAACATCCTCAATGTCAGCTGCTACAGAACCCCAATGTCAAAATATATATATTACAGCCCTTATATTTCCCAGGACACATTGAACACACAAACACATGTAGAATACTTACTTCCCATTTGAGGAGAGCCCAGGTCCTCATCACTGTCTGACAAACTGGCCTCTTCTTGGGCAACAATGTCTTCCTGGCCCGGATCCAGGCGACTTGGCCCTGCCTGAGGCTCCTCTCTTGCTGAAGTTACATCAACCACAAAAGAAAACAAAACAAACAATCATTCCTCCAAGTTCGACCTAATACACAACACACCAGCACATCCACATTACTTACAGTGGGCCCGAGAAGGCTGAGGCTCAAGATCCTCATCACTGGTTTCTTAAAAAAAAAAAAAAAAACATCAAAAATAATACATTATATATTATTTATGGACACAAATAGGCAGTAACCTCTCATCATGCTAGCACCATACTCAATGCCCTTACAATTCAGAACATAGAAGTGCTCTTACACCAATGAGATGCATTGACCATGTTTTAAAACAGGAGGGCACCATGCAAATTAAGCGGTCGCCTAAGGCCTCGCACCTACAAGGGCCTTGCGGCCAGTGGCGGAGCACCAACATTTCGAAGGGCGCAGTCAGGGAAATCGCCCAAGTAAAAGATTGCTTTCAATCCTCGGATCTAAAATTTGCAGCAGTGTGCTGCAGTCCCTTCACTGCGTCTGCCAGGTGTCTGTTGTCCGCTGACACTTACTCCTCCTTCTCTGACTGGGGATTGGCCGTCTGATCATGTTATACTAAGATGTTGAGGAATCGGTAGGTGTGTACCTGCACCAGTAGGAAGTTACTGCCTGGTCAACTCACTCTGCTATCATCGGTTGTTGCTGGGAGGAGAGCTCCGCCCTGGATCCAGAACATACAGGTAACCAGGCCCAGACTTGATATTTTGCAGGCTGCTCATAGATTTGTGTTGTCTACTATGCAAAGGGGTGAGTAGCCCCAGGGAAGTTGGAAGAGTCCGAAAATGGTTGGTGGAGGAGGAGGAGAAGAAGGCCCTGGGTGGCTGGGGGACAAGGAGAGGGCCCCTGGGTGTTTTCTAGAGGAGGAAAGACCCCCAATGACGCCAGAGTCAGTTGCCAGGGAAGAGAGTGGAGCTGAGCAAGTCCTGCATATCTGACATGAAAGCCAAACATTGTGGAGACGGAGCCCTCTGCCCTACACAATGACAGCACCCGAGGTGGAAGGTGAGGGGTAGCGGGTCTTTGACATTATACAGCATATGGACTCTGTCCATTATTGTTAGTTTGGTTTGGAGTTGTCCTTTAGATGTTTAACTCTGTTGTTTTTGCCCCCAGCTGTGAGGGACTGAGGTATGACAGCCCACTATGCTGGGACTAATAGTGCCCTAGAATGTGGAGGACTGAGGAATCCTTAGTCCCTAACAGAGGGCACTACAAGTCTTAGCATAGCAGGCAGTAGTTCCTTAGTCCCCTACAGAGAGCAGTACATGTCCAAGCAGGTAGCCTTCTGCGTTGGGACTTGTTGTGCCCTTGACTGTGGTGGACTGAGGAAGGGAAGTGTAAGGGGGTCTCTGTAAGCTCAGATGTATGGGGGAGCTTTGGTGACCACAGAGTTCCCTTTTACACCAGAGTCCCCAGCTTTCCCCCTCAAATAATGGTTCCCAGAACTCTCCTTACATCAGAGTCTTCACACTTCCCTCTTACAGTGTAGTAAGTCTGGAGACTCCGATGTAAAGGGGGCTCTGTGAAATGTGATTAGAGATTTGACATTTCTACAATGTACATTTTTCTACTTACGATCCACAATTTGTAGCAGCTCAAATGGCTCGCTGCCTCTGAAGGCATAGTTCAATGTGGCAGTCCTCCTCCTCCCCTTCTTCAAAAAAAGTACAAGAGGGTGTCGCCCGTCCGCTTTTGCTAGAAGCAGAAGAGAAAAAATAAACATAAAAAATACTCATGTACATAGTAGTATTAAAGGTTGTGAAGAGACACTTGATGGAGGTAGGAAAGGTAGGAGCGAGAGGGAGGGGAGGGGGGGGTTGTTGGTATTTGTGTTGTTGCATACCTAAACACATGTCCACCTACCCACAAAATTGTAACCTATCTGGTCACATGTCATGTATATTTTTACTTACCGGAGATTTGCTCCACAGCCTTTTTCAGGAGCCTGGGTGAGCGCCTTTTGGCATCCCTCCAGGCCCGCTGAAGATCCACCACTAGAGGCAGGAAGTTAAATCTCCGCAGCAGCCTCATCCAGAGATGACACATCATCTTGTACTTTTGGTGAAGATGCATATTCACCTTGTCATACCCCCAGAGGAGGAGGAGCTGTGGAAAGAGCAATGTATGTTTGAGTCCAAGTATGTCCAAAAATGTACAGTCTTACAAAAACATGCTAGGTCGTCTTTGAGATTTTGTAGAACAAAGAATCCCATTTCTGGTGATACATAGACATTGATGTCCAAATCTACCTCCATGACATAGGTTGCCCCACACTGGTGATTTCCTCTACATGATCTAGACATTTTGACAATTGTCCTTTCATTACACACCCAGGGCCGCCATCAGGGGGGGACAGCCAAAACACATGTAGGGGGCCTGAGTGCCTGTAGGGGCCCCGGACCTGCCATCCATGAAGTGTGCAGGAGACAGTAGCCAGTTGACACATAAGGCAGGAGAAGCGCCGAAGGATAAATGCATAGTAAGCACACTAAACTAGCTGGCAGGCCTGGGACTCAGGAGATGTTAGGAGGAAGGGACTTAAGAGCCTTTCAGCTACTCATTGGCTGAGGAGGTAACAGGAGGCAGGCTTATCCACTTCCTGCTGCCTCCTTAGCCAATGGGTACACAGGGTGCACTGTCCATCACTGCACAGCCTTGTGCTTCCTCTGCTGATGGGATAAAATTCCTCTGCCAAAATAACACGCAGCAGAGATGGAGATAAGAGAGATGAAAATTAAATATTTCCTAATGAAGCTGCTATATTTAGCTAGAATACATGTACAATTCATAGCCCTTGGCATGTTAATTACAGTCACTGTATTTACAACCTTATTGCTGTCCATTTAGCAGGGTGAATGTAACTTTACACACATGTAGCATAGGTATCAACTTTTGTCACCATGTTAAAAGGACAGCAGTATGGGTAGCATTACAGTGACTGTTATTAGTCCAGGCTCACTAAACTAGCCAATGCTTGGAAAAGCAAGCCATGCAGATTGCTTTTCAGGTCCCTTTTAACATGAGCTGTCTGATTGGGTGTGTCTGTTCATTATGCTGTGCTGAATTACCCTGGATTCACAATTCCTGCAAGAGGAGCACATGGGATGTGGGAGATGTGAATTTAATGGGTCAGAATTATCCACACAATCACACATAATCCTTTTTAAAGGTCCCCAGCAGAATTTGATGGCATAGTGGTGGACAGCAGTGCCATCAGATTCCAGTTATATCTGTAAATTAACAAAGCAATGGGATCTAGGGGCGTATTTAACTTGCAATGGACACCCCCATTGAAACACATATGGCAGTGTGAGAATGTGATCCATTAAGACAAGTGATTATACACTCATGTGTTTCGTTTAGAGGTGATTTGTCCAATGCAATCCTTTGAAGACATGACCAGTCCATATTTTTGTGAGCACTGATTCCATCTCAGGTGAACAAATTAGCTGCTGTGTGCAGATCCAGCTTATGATGGCGAGTCTCCGACAAGACAAACGGTGCAGAGCTTGCAGTGTGTATGTATGTATTTAAGGCAATAATTTTTGGCATTATGTATTTAGGGAATATAATGTTTCTAATCTTGCATATATGAAAAGGGGCAATACATTTGTCTTTATCTAGACAGATTCCAAAGCGTCATGGCAATCTGTCACAGATAATTGTGTTTCATTTTGTGTAAAAGTAGAAACTAATCAAATCTATCTATATACAGGCATACCCCACTTTAAGTACACAATGGGACCAGGGCATGTATGTAAACTGAAAATGTACTTAAAGTGAAGCAATCCCTTTTTTCTTTTCTCAATGCATGAAAATACACCAGCTCCATAGTAAATTTTGGCCACATTGACATGGCCTTGCTCCCAAACCATGTGGGAGCATGTTAAGGGGATCCAGGACTATGACATGATAGATTACCTAGGCAAGCTGGCCAGCCACAAAATGGCTATGGTGTAGTCCTGGGTACCCTCTCGGTGCTCCCTAAGTTTGTTATCCCTGTCACTTATGGTTTGTGAGCAGTGTCATGCCAAGCTGAACAAGCTGAACAAGCTGTGTCCTTACTCACGAGTGTATGTAAAGTGAGTCTACTTAAAGCAGGGTATGCCTATCTATATCTATATAGAAAGTTCAGAGATGTGAACCTGTTCCCTATTATATACACTAATATATGGTATATAATATATTCTATA